>NC_090444.1:1844551590-1844852511 GCF_031143425.1 Pleurodeles waltl | reverse complement strand
AGAAAAGAGGGTTTGGCTACCTAGGAGAGAGGAAAGGCTACTAACACCTGAAGGAGCCTATCAGCAGGAGTCTCTGATTTCACCTGGTGGCACTGGCCACTCAGAGCAGTCCAGTGTGCCAGCAGCACCTCTGTTTCCAAGATGGCAGAGGTCTGGAGCACACTGGAGGAGCTCTGGACACCTCCCAGGGGAGGTGCAGGTCAGGGGAGTGGTCACTCCCCTTTCCTTTGTCCAGTTTCGCGCCAGAGCAGGGGCTAAGGGGTCCCTGAACCGGTGTAGACTGGCTTATGCAGAATTGGGCACATCTGTGCCCAACAAAGCATTTCCAGAGGCTGGGGGAGGCTACTCCTCCCCTGCCTTCACACCATTTTCCAAATGGAGAGGGTGTCACACCCTCTCTCAGAGGAAGTTCTTTGTTCTGCCATCCTGGGCCAGGCCTGGCTGGACCCCAGGAGGGCAGCTGCCTGTCTGAGGGGTTGGCAGCAGCAGCAGCTGCAGAGAAACCCCAGGAAGGGCAGTCTGGCAGTACCAGGGTCTGTGCTACAGACCACTGGGATCATGGAATTGTACCAACAATGCCAGGATGGCATAGAGGGGGCAATTCCATGATCATAGACATGTTACATGGCCATATTCGGAGTTACCATGGTGAAGCTACATATAGGTAGTGACCTATATGTAGTGCACGCGTGTAATGGTGTCCCCGCACTCACAAATTTCAGTGAATTGGCTCTGAACAATGTGGGGGCACCTTGGCTAGTGCCAGGGTGCCCTCACACTAAGTAACTTTGCACCTAACCTTTACCAGGTAAAGGTTAGACATATAGGTGACTTATAAGTTACTTAAGTGCAGTGTAAAATGGCTGTGAAATAACGTGGACGTTATTTCACTCAGGCTGCAGTGGCAGGCCTGTGTAAGATTTGTCAGAGCTCCCTATGGGTGGCAAAAGAAATGCTGCAGCCCATAGGGATCTCCTGGAACCCCAATACCCTGGGTACCTCAGTACCATATACTAGGGAATTATAAGGGTGTTCCAGTAAGCCAATGTAAATTGGTAAAAATGGTCACTAGCCTGTCAGTGACAATTTGGAAAGAAATGAGAGAGCATAACCACTGAGGTTCTGGTTAGCAGAGCCTCAGTGAGACAGTTAGGCACCACACAGGGAACATATACATGCACACTTATGAGCACTGGGGCCCTGTGTGACAGGGTCCCAGTGACACATACATATAGGCCACAAACCTATGAGCACTGGGGTCCTGACCAGCAGGATCCCAGTGACACATAACAAACATACTGAAACCATAGTGTTTTCACTATGAGCACTGAGGCCTGGCTATCAGGATCCCAGTGAGACAGTGAAAACAGTGACAAACACCCTGACATACACTCACAAACAGGCCAAAAGTGGGGGTAACAAGGCTAGAAAGAGGCTACCTTCTCACACTGGGGCCCTGGCTGGCAGGGTCCCAGTGACACATACACTAAAACAACATATATACAGTGAAATATGGGGGTAACATGCCAGGCAAAATAGTACTTTCCTACACCTACCTCCAGATGACAGTTCCCTGCTCCTCCAAAGCCTCCACCATGAACGGCTCCTGAGCTTTTCATCTATTTCAAGGCATAAATGTAACCCCCTTATTGCCTAACTTTAACCCTTTGCAGTTCCTTACAAACCTCCACTAAAATGCTCAATATACTTAGGCACTTAGAGTTGACACTTTATTGAAAAAAGTTAAACTAAATTTCAATTGCTACAGTTAACTTTTTTGTGTGAGTAGTAAACCGTTGATTAACTATTTACAGAGATTAGATGGAGCAGATGCTCTTGAGGAATTAGAGTTTATTGAGTATTTCAAGAGATTAGAGGGAGCAGATGTTCTTGAGGAATTAGAGCTTTTTAGTATTTACAGAGATTAGATGGAGCAGATGTTCTTGAGGATCTAGAGTTTATTGAGTATTTACAAAGATTAGATGGAGCAGATGTTCTAGTTGAAATAGTGCTTATCTTCTAAGGCTCATTTAAGGCTCAATTTTAGTAAGTAATAATTGAGATTCAGCATCTAATTGCTAAATTTCACCAGAGTCCAGGATTCCTGGATTCTCTTGATTGAGCACTGCATTGCTTTGCCCAGTGACTGGCACAGGAAGGAACCAGTGTCTGCTCTAATATGGCCTCTCATTGGCCAGGTACCTTTCTACACCTGTCATTACTCCATTTATTGTTTCACCAAATTATTTTTGTTATTGCCAAGGCATGGAACAAACAACTTTCTATTTATTTAAACTCACGTCCATTTTTGGGTATTCGTATTTCATCATTTCTCTTTCTATTAGTGGCTTCCACAAGTAGATGGCAGAGGGGTTACGTAGCCACCGCCTCACCGCCAAGGGTACTTTTAGGCAACTCGAATAGACCAATGCAATACAGAGATGTGACTGCTTGCTCCTGTTTACATTTCTTAGTATTCTAATTGAATTGGATAATTATTGATTAACACACAAGCTCCGCCTACAATAGCAACCTTCTTAGATGAGAATCCCTCAACCTGTCTACATTGAAGATGTTCTGCTGGGCTCAGCTTTTGTATCTTCAAATTACGCTCATAACACCAGGCTTTAGCGAGACGGCTGGAGGGCAGAGGGGTTCTCACTCTGGAAAAGAACTAGTATTATTATTATTATTTAAATTATTAATATTATTATTAATATTGTTGTTATTATTAGACAACACATCTCATCCAGTACCTGAAGAAATAAGATAAAATCACCCCCTCCCTGATAGAACTCTTTTGGCTCCCCTTGACGGGCCACACCATCTTCAAAACCAGCTGCGTCATTTACAAAGCCATCAGGGACAACATCCCCTGCTTATTTGGCAACAAGCGCCCCATCTTTGGTGGTGCTCAGCACACTCTCAACCAGGACTCCATCAAACTGCAGACCAAGAAGTGTAAAAAATAAAAATAACAAGGCAGCAGTCCCTTTCAATTTATGCACCCAGGATCTAGAACAACATTCCTGTATCCACCAGGACCACTCCCAATGCTGCTCTAATTCAGAAAAGAGTTAAAGATCCATCTAAAGCATTTTTTCTTGTCAGAGGAACAGATAAACAGGTGTATCAAAAGAACAACAAGAAAGAGGTGGCATAGACAGCCTGAGAGGAAAAGTGTGATACCTTTAGTTTCACATGGGGAGCCAAGGAGGAGAAGGTTTGGTTTTAGGCTTTGGGCTGCTTGGCCTGAAGATACCTCTAATAAGGAGCAGATTTTGTTCCTTGCCGACCTCAGGGCTCCTCTTGTATGAAGTTAAGGGAGGCCAGCACAAAGAACTTGGAAGGTTATGTAAGCTATTCTGAATTTAATTTAATTCCAGGTTCCAAAGAGAGCAGTATGGTTCTTTTATGATGGGGGTGACGTGTTATGACTTCTTTGCTCTGGTGGCTAAATGAGCTGCAGAGTGTAGGATGGCGATGAGGAGAGGAAAACAGTAGAGAGTTTGGGGACCTACACGTACTGCATTTCCTTTCCCCAGATATGGTAGCTTTAGCACATGTCTTCCTGACATAAAATATGAAGTAGGGATGAGAGGTTTCACCTTTTTCAGTATGAGAAGCTGAAAGAGTGAGTTTTTGTTAGTCTAGAGATGTGTCCAGACGTATGAACATGTTGATGAATAAATAATCAAAACAAGTGATTTAAAATAGGGGCCTAAAACCGGAGAGAACCCCAGAGAGATACGACCTATTCCTGAACTGCGGGTGGCCCTTCAAGTAGGGAAGTAGGAATAGTTTTCGGGCCATATAAGGAGAGCTCATTGGATATACATTGTAGACGTGGGATGTTTTTGTCCTGTAACTTAGCACCAAGAGCTTTCACAAGTATATAAGAGTGCAATAGGATCAGCGGTCAGGCTTCCCTTTCATGCATCACTTTGAGCGAGTCATCAGGTGTCTGCAGAGTTGAGGTGTAAGTGCAATATTTCGGAAGACTCCTTACTGGTATGAGATTAATAGATTGACTTCAGAGACGTGGGCTGGAAGTTGACATGAGACAGCTTTCTTAGTGATCCTGCTCAGGAAAGGCGGCTTGGCTACTGGCCTGTAAATCTATAACCTAACAGGGTGAAACTTAAGTTTCTTGATAAGGGACTGATTTAGCCAGACTGAAATGATGAGGGGACCGTGTCTCCTTCCAGAGAGGTGTTGATGATTTTAAAAATGTTTGGAAAGACCTACTGAGCACATATTTCAATCAGGGTGTTTGGGATTGTATCTTTGGCATGCTTCAAAAATAATAAAGCTCTCACTGCCAGCAGCCAGTGTGAGTAGCAGCAGGAACATTGTCATCAGCAGATGTATTGGGTGATGGTTCTAGCATAAAGTCCTGCATCCCTGCTGCAGGTGCCGCAGCACAGAGACGGCAATGCATTTCAAGTAGCCAAAGTCAAAGATCAATTATTAGGTGTTGCAAGCTAAGAATTACACATAGGACTAAGTGATCCAACGCTCTGGAGAGGAGTCCGACAGCACTGAAGAGGAGCCGACCTGCCTACACACACCACTGAAAGATCCACCACTCTCTACCTTCTCACTCGCTCATCTGTCTGTAAGAATGGTGATGTTCACCATGTTCCTGTCAGTGACTGGTGGATCCTGAGTGGAAAAAATCTGTACAAATAAAACAAGATATAACATAATTTGTAAGAAATATGACATACATTTATATGATTATTTTCAATGTTATCAATATTTATTGCAAAAACACAAAGAACTGTCAGAGTTTGAAAAAAACAGATGGATTGGCCAGAGTTGTTTCCTTAATAGAAATCGAAGATCACTGGTGGCATAGTTCCCTCAAAACTATACTTTAAGGATAGAGGGGAGTATTCTCACAGAAATCACTCCATCCTACAGGCTACGGTCTATCCATGAAGTCTAGGAGGTTGCTATTCCCATAGCCTATGAAGTCAGTTGTTATATCCCATCTTAGGGTATTATTTCTCATTAAAACTTTGAAGTCTTGGGTCCAGACATAGATATGAAAAGTTACTCTTATTCAGTACACACGTTTTCACCAGAGGGCACCCAGGGACTCCCTGTTCCACCTACTGGGTACATTGAGGATGGACATATCTTTGAGTCATTTTTCAGACACCATATCTTTTTGTCTTTGAGCAGTGGCAAGGTGGATTTGGATCTCGGTATTCAGGCTTCTATCAGTTTGTTTGGGCGCCTTGGATTGCCAGGAGTTTTCCACCATGTGGCTTCCTTTCAGCTCCTATTCAGCTGTATCAGTGATTTAAGTAAAATTTATAATCCTGACCTTCTTGGGCTCATATCCTTTGTGTGGATTTACTCTGGAGGGTACCTCGTATGGATTTGGGCCCCTAATTGAATCCTTCGGGTGGCCACTAGCATTTTGTTCTGCACAATTTTCACTAGAACACATTTTATCTCTAGGAGACTGGAAGTTGGCTGCTTGTAGAGCAGATGTTGACTTTGTTAATCGTGTCTAAGATATCCTTGGCCTTAAAGTTGTCCTCCTTGAAGTCAGTCACATTGACTGACATTTTCTTTAAGCTTTTCTCTTTTCAAGCCTTTCATATGGTTTCTAATTTCTAGTTTTAGTGTTTTTTGAGACTGAACGAGAGCCAGCAGTTTTGTACAAGATGGCAGGGGAGACTGTGACTTTGAGGAGGGGCAGGGTTGGTATTTTAAGCTTGCATTAGAGAATGACTGTGAACTCTCACTCTTTTCTTCCACAACCAAGCCGAATCCTCATTGTTGATCTTCCAAGAATGCTGTAGCCGATGTTGTTATGTAGATCCTATATATATCTGTCTCTGAAGGTTGGCTCCCTTAGGAGGGTGGTTTTTAGTTGCTTTGCGATATCTTACTGTCCTGGTTTGCCTTCATTGATGACTGATCCACCAGTGAGCATGCCTTCTTTAGGCCTCTTTGCAGGGCAAGAGTGTTAATATCAGACATGCTGGATGGGATTAAGGATGGGTTTAGGATTAGCAGTAGGGGGAATTCCTGCTTTAATTGCTTGTCTTTCCAGATATGGGTCCCTTGCTCAATGTGTTACTGTCACCAAGCTCTGCCTGATTCAAGAAGCCCAATCAGCCCAAACACACTTTTGAGTTGCTTTTGTTTCAGTTCAGAGAGGACCTGGCTTGGCAGTTCGACTGGACTGTTCTTATGGGAGCAGGACCAAGACTGATCTTCCCACTGCTGTGTGTAATCTGAGGTGGCATGGTGGGCAGAAGAACAATGGTTTGGAATGCTATCCCGAGTGATTGCCAGAAGTTCCACAAATTGCAAACATTCCTCCCATCACCTTTTGTGTGTTTGATGTTAGTTGCTAGTCCCTCTGGTCCTGTGTGTCACCCTCCTACCTCTCGGCACACCCACAGCTAGGACACGCTTACACTGGAGATGAAGAAGTGCCCAACAGAAATATCAAGACAATAGGCATTTTCCAATCATGCACCCAGTATCCGGAACAATGTTGTTGTATCCGTGTGGGCTGCCATTTGCACTAAAGAAGCAGACAGTTCTATTGGGAGGGATTGGTAGCGTGCTCCAAGATGGCCACCACGGTGTAAGTTCTACGTCGATTACTTGATCGCTGATATTTATGTGGATGAATTAGGGTGTACTTCTCAACTTTACCAGCTTGACAGATAGAACTGCAGTCCTCTGCAGGATCTGACGGATTGGTCCGGTTGTCTTCACATGACCTGTTCATCTGGGACCTTATGCACTGGCTCTTCTCTGTGGCTGCATTCAAGGAGTGGGCTCTTCTAGGGGTGTTTTGGCACTGTTTTCCTGTAACTTTATTTTGTTTTCCTTTTTTGAAGTAAGTGTGCAGCGTGTTGCTATATAAAACTCCCACCCCTACATCTGTGATATAATGTTTTCTTCTCATGTTTCCTTCTTTGGCTAATTACCTTCTCTGAATATTTTTTTGCTTTTGAGCTTCCAATGGGGGACCCACCTGGGGACACCACCATTGGAAATACGGGTGGTAGTAAGTCACATAATATGCTGTACTAAAATTATGGAAAATTACAACAACATTAAATGAGATTACACAGAATTACACAAGGAGCATAGCCCAGCATTTATGCAAAATAGACCCTTGCATCCAAAATGGATTTGAGGATGCATTTTGCAGTAAGAAAGTAGCACTCAATACAACAGAACAAAAACAGCAGCCTGTTCCTGTGATCCTGCGGTAGGACTTTTGTGCCAAAGTGTGCGTAGTTACCCGAATGAGAGGACTTGCATACTTTTTGGCAATTTTGTGGCAAAAAAACTAATGTAAAGTTACAAAAATGACTAAGATTACTCCTGCATTCTTAACATTTCACACAGTCCTAGTTGGGAACATGAAGGTCTGCCTGAGTCTTAAGACAGGGGGCAGATGATTAAGATGAGGGCGGCGTACTCAGCATCTTTTGTGGCAGAGTACTCTGTCTGTCAAACTCTAAATCAGGCCTTTAGAGTCTATAATGACCTATTACATGATCCTTTCAACTGCTGTTTAAGCTAATGAACAGCATGTCTGTCACAAAGGCTGAAATAAAACCTGCACAGCCTTTTCCATATAAAGGAAAGCAAATTTCATCTCTGCCTCCTGTTAAATCCAAAGCCATCAGGCCACAGCAATGATCAAGTCAAATCAAAAGAATCTTTATTTGCAGCATGTCTGCCGCATAAAAGAATTAATAAGCAGACATATAAAAAAGAATATCCACAATAAAAACATAGTTAAAAACAACAGCCAAGTATCTTTAGACTATACCTGCCATTATCATACATTTTCACATACAATAGTGAACAATACAGCTTTTTCAACCCACCAACAATATGTGTTGATCAATAGACGGAGCATCTCTATCGCCTACTTGCCAAAACTTTTCCTTAATTTCATAATCTGCCATATATAAAGCGCCACAGAGTAGCAGACCAAAAATAGCAGTGCCACGCTGCGCCACTTATGAAACCCAGGGATGCACTGTATTTACAGGAACACGGAGCACCCCTGTGTTTCCCCCGCACCAACACAGGCATCCTTGCACCATAGTGCAAGGTGTCTGCGTTGAGGGGATAGATTGTTTATGTGCAGGAAGGTATCCCTTCCTGCACGTAAACTATAATGGTGATGCGGTACTTCTATGTGTGCTGCAGAATGCATAGCGTCATTTTTGAATGATTGTGTATGTGCAGGAAGGGACACCTTCCTGCACATAAGCAATCATCCACGGCATTTGGTTCTTCTATGTGTGCTGAATAATGCAGCACACAAAGAAAAGGCAGCAGAAATGTAAAAAAAAATCGAGGAGGAATAAAATCATTCACCCTTGGGGTGGTGTTAGTTTTTGTTGCTGCCACAGATTTACTATTACTCGTAAATCTAGAGCAGCGTCCAAAACAATGGGTGTTGCAGTAGAACACCCACTGCAACACCCATTGCACGCCCCTCTGCCACAGAAAACGGCATCAGAGGGGCCCATATGTACAAAAAGGCGTAACGCCACAAAAAGTGGTGGTCCACCTCTTTGTAAATATGGAGCAGTGGTTAGCGCCCCCAGAGCATCACGAAAAGTGCCTCTCCGGTGGTGCTAGGAGCTCTTAAATCTTCCCCATAATGTGCAAACTAGACTGGATTGACACTCCATCACAGGCGCAAGGGCCTAAATCAGATAACGAGGGGCAGTCAGCAGGATGGCCAACCAAGAGAGGAGGATAATTAAACCGAAATCTGGTTAAAACAAATCAATGTTGCTGATATTGGATTGAAGAGAGATAAGGTTGAAGGCCTTCCTGCAGGGAAACTAGTTTGTTAAAAGAGACCATTGCTTTTGGTCTATTGGCCCTCGCTCTCATTACCTCAGCATTGGCAATAAACATTTCTTTTAATTTTGCCTTAGATCAATCCTTACAGAAGACCAGGGAAGCCTACAAGTCCAATAGCCCAATTTCCTCCAAAGTTGCTCTCACATAAGCAAACCAGGGGATATCGCTGACTGCATCCAGTTTCAAACACTCCTCAATGATAAGTTGGTTTAATGGGTTTACTCCATCACCCAAATCGAGCCCCGGAGGGATAAATGGGCCAATTTAATTGTGTCTCCTATGTAAGGGATGCCCAACTCATCATGGGCCATAGAATTAGGGCAACTGCATGGAACCACCAGGAGCTTTTTAAAGAAGATGTTTTCTACTAATTGGATGTGGTTTATATGCACCCCCCCATACGCCCACCCCCCATGTGGCAGACACCACACAGGAATCATCATTTGAAAAACGTTTGGAAAAAATTCACGTGAAATAAAAAATACTGATACCATTTGTTCTGATAATAAACATATCGACAGAGACTTAGTGGCGCTAACTATAAAATTATCAGATAAAGAAATTAAAATAAGAGATAACAGCAATTCATCATTTAACATCTATGGTCAATCAGATTCCACCTATGAAAACATTACTGCTTGATTTAGAAAACAGAAATCGTCAATATAATTTGCAGATTTTTAATTTGCCAAAGAATGTAGTGGGTCAACACTGCAGAACTTATTTGGAGAACTTATTATCTTTGCTACTAACAAAAGAATACCTGACAGATTTGAGACTGATAAAGGTTACCATATCCCTTCACACTCAAAGCTGAACATATCTTAGCTTAGGCAAGGTATATTTAAAGTTTTAGATGTCAGCATCTGGTGCTCATTCAGAAAGTTGTTAGAGAAATTTCATCCTTGAAGGTAGAAGGCAATAAAAATGTTATTTATCAAGACTTTATGAAAGAAACTGGCCATTCACAATCATATTTCAGATCTATGACCTAGGGTAAAAGAAGCTGGATACAAATATAGGCCCTGAAGAAGAAAGAGAAACAAAGAGAGAAGGAGAGAGAGGGAAAGAAGGCCATAAAGAAATCAAGAGAAGGAAAGAAAGAAAGAAAGAAGGAATGAGAGAAGACATGAATTAAAAAAGGAATGAGAGAAGGCAAGAATGAAAGAAGGTAAGCAAAAGAAAAAAGGAAATAAAGAGAAAGAAAGAATGAGAAAAGGAAAGAGAAGGAAAGGAAGAACATGGAAAGGAAAAGGAAGATAGAAAGAAAGAAAGAAAGAAGAAAGAAAGAAGAAAAGAAAGAAAGAAAGAAAGAAAGAAAGAAAGAAAGAAAGAACCAAGAAACAAAGATAAATAGGAAGAAAGAAAGAGGATTCCTTAATGCAGAACAGTTTCACATGTACACAATCTGATCTGGTCTGCTGTGAAATAGCAGCATTCAGAAAAGCAAAACACTCCAAAAGGAGTTTACAACCACATTGGCAGGAGATGGGATCTGATAAAGATGGAAGGTGCATCAGACTTGTCCTGCTGTCACATCAGGTCCTAAAGTCAAAGTCCACTCTAAAGTAATTATAAGGTGGAAACAAAAACACTGGCAGTGATAGAAACTAGCTGTGTGTGAATGTGCTCCGTGTGAAAGAGTAAAAATGCAGTCACTCAAAGTGAAGTTAACCAGTCGCTGAAGTAGGCCGACCCCCTTGCTATATGCTGTAGTGGATTGAAGCAAAGTGTGAATGACACAACAGATAGATGAAGAGAGGTGGCTGAAAACCCCTATATGTAAGTATATTATACATATTTTAGTAAAATCAGAAGGTCTTGGTCACTGCCAGACCTAAAAATGAATATAGGCTCTACTTAGAAAAATAGCTTTTATATGTATTTCTAGAGAAACATCACTTTAGTGTTAACATGGGCAAATGTTTTATAATTATATATTTAAAAAGATAAAAATATAATTCATTTGATTAAAATATCTGGTGATAAATTAGTCATATCTGCTTCTGATATAGCAAAAGAATTTAGAGCATTTTGTTCTAATCTGTATAATAAACCCCAGAGTTTTCAGGATATCTCAACTGAAAAATGTTAATTTATTGCAATCTCCCTCCTCTAACTCAATCAGATTAGAAATATTCGGATGCGCCTATACAATTAGAGAAGACCAATGCAGCCATTAAATCTATAATATACACAGAATATATGAAAGCCAGATTATGTTCTCACAGTACTAGGCTTTTCTGTCATGTTCTCTCTATGAAGAATAACATTAAGGCTTCTATTGTTTTAGTTGCTGTAAATGCTGAAAAAACATTCAATAAGGGGAATTGGTAATTTTTATTTTTATTTTTTTCATTGTTATCCTATTTTTTACTTATAGTTCAGGCATCATATGCTCCTTCCACAGCAAAAATGTATGTTAATGTCACCTCTTCTTTTAATTTATATAGAAATGGGATATACATCTTTAACTCATCGCAAGGCCTTAAGAAAACATGATATAGTTTTAAAAGCATCTGCATATGCAGATGATGTCTTATAATATTTTGACTAGAAGATTAAAATCGTACTCCAGATTATTAATACATGTGCTCTAGTTTCTGAATTTTTTATTTTTTTACTTAACTTTTTTTTGTACTCAGAATATATTGCTTAATATTGGCATTCTTTAATGCATGGTTGTTAAGATTTTTTTTTATATTTCTATGAAAAAACAGTAGATTTAAATTGTGGAAAACTACTTTCGAAAGTTAAGGAAGAATGAGTTAAATAGTCCTCTCTTCACTAATACTGGTGGAGTAGCGTTAAAGCTATTAACATTTTTATTTTCCCTCTAGTATTGCATTTGTTATCAATGCTCCGAGTATGCATTCCTTTTAGTTTGTTCAAAAATGTAAACAAAATATTTGTGAACTGTACCTGGAATAAAGTCTTCTGCATTTACTGTGGATCCTTGCAATCTATTAAAAATGATGGTAGTGTAGGTATTCCAGATTTTAAAAAGTATTATTAGACCTTTTTGGTTGCACAATGCTCATTATCGTTTCAAACTCTTGACTCAACTTTATTGCCTAAATGGGCAAAATCTATGCAAACCCCTTCATTTACTGTGAGTTTAACTATCACTAAAAGAAAGGTTAGAGAGGAGAGTTCCTTTCATTGCAGCTACAAAATATGCTCTACTTGAACTTGATACTAAATATCAGCTTAAAATATTCACATAAACATCATCATGCCACAGTTCCTTGTTTAAACTGAAAAAAGCTATCATTTTGGAAAGTCTGGATTAATACTGATATTTTCTAAATTCAAGACTTACGTCAAGGCAATATGTTTTTCTTTTTTGGTTTTACAAACTAAATTTCATATTCCCTCTTCAAAGTATCATAAATATGAATTACTATGTAGCTCTATATTTAATAGAAATATTATTTCTATTCCACATGCAAACATTTCTGATACAGAGCTTTGTCTTGATATTAATAGAATTGCTGGCCCTCTCTCCTCTACGGTTTATAGAAAATAATTTTCACCAATTCACACACATTTACACAAATGCAATACGTTTTTGAATACTACACTTAATACATTTACATAGATCAATGGAGACAGATATGATCATGTAATATTTCAGTACTTGACTACCAAAGTCTTTTTGACAGACTTATTTATTTATATTCAATAATTATTGTTTAACCCCTTTAAATTATTTAAAGTATTTAAAGCAAAAATGCTGAATACATCTGATTGTTGGCATTACATAAGAGGGATGGTTTCTCTGAAACACCTACCTTTTGATTGTTCAATTTTTTTTTTTAATTTGGTCTGAAGTGGTGGGTTTCAAAAATATTTAATCTTACTCTTCCAAATTCCTTTAATTTAATCATATATAAATTAAGTGTTCTTAATTACTCATTATCATATCTGGTTATGACAGTATGTGGCTTTTTGATTTATTCATCAATCAAACCAACTCTAAATAATCAGAAGGATGTGACTTCTTTATCTGTTCATGCATGGAGGAGTGGATATTATTCATATGGTGTGGGATTGATACCACCTTAACCAATAATCTTTCAACTCGTTCTCTGATTTGGGAGTCTTTTGATAAGTATGTTGCTACAATTTAAATCATCTTTATGTTATATATTTTATGTTCTCCTTGGTCAGCGACATGCTTTTTATCTGGTAGGCCTCTGGGCATTAGCATTTTAGGTATATGGAATAAATTTTTTTTGCATCTATTATATTATCTACCCTAAATGGAAGTTGCAGATATAGTATAGTTATTGTTTAAATGATGTGCTCCATATGTCTATTTGTTCTCCCAAAGAAATAGATTAAAATATTTTGAACACAACTGCTCCAATTTAGGAAAGAGCTGAGCACACACAATCCCTGCAGCTGGACCCCTGGCTTTGGTTGAGCCTTTCCAACACACACAAAACCTGGTCACTGAAGATGAATATTAGAAACAGGCAAGCAAAATTCAGGTGAACTGGGGAGTGAAAGGCAAGAGTTTGAGATATAAGTTATTGAGACTGAATCACACTTAAAAATGCTACATGGAAACACCTTAGACTAGGGAACAAGGAGAGGCTCAGAAATTAAATGAGATGAAATTCCATGACAGGATGTCACTAGTGTTTTGGCTAAGGGTATGCTTAGGATCTGCATGCTGGACATGGAATCCTTTTTGTCTCCAGACTGGGACTTAAAGCAAACGCCCTATGATATCAGCAAAGAGAAGAAAGATCTGTGGATCCCTGCACCAACTACAGCTTGCCAAATCATTGTTCTCACAGAGAGGCCAAGGGGCCACATTTCAACGGCATCCTTGCTCTTCACTACACTCTCTGGAATCCTGTGTCCAAAGCTAGGCAACTTCTGACAATGGAAGCCCAACAAGCCATGAAGCCGCAAGCCATGCTCATCCCATGCAGGTGCTGACGCCCGTCTGGGCACATGCGTGCAAGAAGCTGCTCTCACCACTCCCTTGTCGATATCATTAGGATCAGGCGGCTTGGGTGACAGCAGCATACAATGCCCATTGCCCGTGTCCCACTGCTGCTAATTGTGGCCGGTGATATTTACAAGGACTTTGTGAGTTGGGATAGTGGGGGGAGTTATTAGGGTAGCACACTGAGAGGTGTGGAACAAGGCATGGTGCTGATCACCTGGGAACTCTGGATTACCTTACGTATATAAAACAGAAGGATTTAGGGACACAGAAGTTGATACCAGTGAAGGAAATAATGAAACCTCTATGATAGAAAGAAGCTGTATTCAAACTGAGGGCCAGGCGCAGCCCAAGGGCATAAATAAATGGCAGTGTGGTTGTTTGTGGCCACACCTGCAAGACCAGTGATCTGTGTAAGTCATCCTGTTTACTCCAATGCTGTGAGTAAGGGCCTCGCACTGTGTTTGCCAGGCAGCGTACATCACACTTGTGAGTAGGATGATTGTGACACAGACGTGCTGCCAGGTCAGTCCCACCTGCATTGAAGCGAGGCTCAGAGTGCAGCTGAATTGTGCGACACCTTGCGCTGTGGTGTGGTTGGCAGACTCGAGCCCCTGCTGTGGCTGCGGGCGGGAAGCGGGAGATCTGTCCCCGTGGTGCCTGAGCTTCTCCACTCAGTCCCACTGGCTGCATGGCTTGCGTGGAAGAAGGGCCTGATGGTGGTGTACAGGCCCTGATCAAGCCTGTGCAGCAAATATTTTTTTAAACTATCAAAGAAGACATTCCACCTACTGACTGTTGGTGAATAGCAAGAACTCGATGTAAGGGTGGAAGCAGAGGCCTGCAGTGTGTGGTGGGGGACCTCACAACATAAGGCGGCACAGAGGACACTATCCCACCCTGTCAACATTCTGCTCAGCACCTAGCACCCCAGCTAAGCACCCTGGAGCGGAGAACTCGCCAGAGAAGAGAGAGAGCATGAGATAGTGCCACCTATTGACTGGAAGGCATGCTGAACTTTTGGTTTTTCCCACACCCATGTGGGCATGTGATGTGTTCAAGATAAGGGACGAGGCTGTGCTATTGGCCCAAGCATAACTGGACATGTCCCTTCAAGGAACAGGGCCTGCAAAGAGGGTGTGGTGCGCAGAATATCCCAAGCAAGGGAAGGCAGCTGTCAGCCAGTGCAGTGCCACTCACTGTCGCGTAGGCTCTCATTCATCTAATGAGACTACTGGATTTGTGAGGCAGAATCGCCTGCGGTGTGCGGGACTGAGTCTAACCCACTACAGGTGACACATGTTGGCCTAATCCCGGTTTTTCTCCGGCTAACTAGCAGTGCCTCATCTCTACCCAAGAGCAGGGATGATTGGGCAGCCGAACTCATGACACAATTGACTCCTCAGGGAAATAGTGGTCACTCAGATCGCATCTGTTTCTCTCATTTACATTAGTCTCACATATACAAGGACAAGCAGAGGCAGTGTATGTTTCAATAAGGTTTTAATGAAGCACGGCATCTTAGATAATAAGGCATGTACTGCAATAACCTGGACATTGAAGCATGACAGGATTAAAATTGTGACGAGAAGAGTAAAGCATAAAAATAATGCCACCATATTGTGAATAGAGTCCTTAGTATAATTCCTACCTAGGCTATATTAGAGCACAGCATGTTAAGCTCTAGCTCTGCCCTTCAGGTTCCCCTGGGAAGACATCATTCCTCATACCTGAGCAAGAGGCCTGAAGTCTGCATAAGCAGCTGTAGCGAAGCGTTCAGCAATCAGCATACAGTCGTGGTCATCTGGCTGGAATCTCCCTCTAACGTGTGTGGGACAGGGAAGTGTTTTTATAATAAACCAGCTGATGTTCTGAGAAAATGTCCCTACGTAAGGATGTGTATGTTTTTATGAATACCAGAGACAAAGCGTTAACATGTTTACCGGCAACCTATCTTACTGCAGCCTTGAGAGAAGCACAGAGTGAAAGAAATGTCTTGTTTAAGAACGCAGTGCTGGTCTAGGCAAAGAACAGCTAGATAGAGAAAAATAAAACAAGACCGCAAATATGGCCATTGTTATTATAATGAATGAAGCTGAATAAAATATATCTAGGTTAAAGTGCACAGCTGCAGGCCTGGTTTTGCTAAAATAACGTGCATGAAGCTGTAACTAAAATGGTTACACAACACTGCCGGGGGTTGTGACTCCCTGTCTCGCAACCAGAGAAAGAGGGTGTTAGCCAGCAGATGAAAGACAGCTGTCACAATGACAGACCAACAGCAGAACCAGGCCCTGCCGCTCCCCGCTCCCCATGTGGACTCGTCGGTCACAGCACTACCACCCTTTGGTGAGCTGATGGACCCATTCACAGCAGCATCAAGATGGCGATCCTGCGTTGGATGGTTACACATTTTTTCTGCACCACTCATGAAACTGATGAGGCTATGAAGCGGTTGCTGTTGCTACAATTTGGTGGGGCGGAACTATACAACTTGTTTGAGAATCTGCCCAACACGGGTGGCAACACTGATTTTGATGCTGCAGTAGCACTGAACCAGCATTTCGATCCTCAGCTCAACCCAGACTATGACCGTTTCTAACTGTGGCAGGTTTGACAGACAGAGGATACGTCGGTCGACGTGCTCTACACATGTCTCAGGAAGCTGGTGAGCTAGTGCGTCAACATCAATCAGCCTGAAGGGATACAAGCCGAGCTGACACAGGGCTGCTCATCTGCAGTCCTGAGGCGTCTCATCTTACTCCAGCCAGGGATATCACTGGATGACATCCTGGTACTTGCAAGTTTGTATGAACTCGCAAAAAGCTGGGTCAATGACATGGAGTTGGCCTTGGCGAGAGGTGTGACCCCAGCCAGGGCAGCAGGTGTGCCAGAGACAAAGACAGGGGCCCAGGCCTGGATACCAGGGCATGACAGTGGCCTCTCTGCAACAGCTGTTGTTTGACGAGAGGGAGACAGAGGGCTCCTCAGAGAGTGGCATGCAGAGCTCACATCCTGGGAATGATGACGATGAAAACAAGGGGTCAACTAGGACCGGCCACCACCCATATGCACTGTAGAAATCACAGGAACCTCTATGATGACTGTTGCAAGCCCAGTTCCTTGTCACCAAAGGGGACATGGTTACCTTTCTAGGCTGCCACACGGAGGAGGACCTGATGGCTCATCTTCTTTGCAAGACAGGTCCCCAAGTCACATGCCACTACCATCATGTAGGAAATTCCCTAGCTGTTCAAAGGCCTTGGGTGGCTGAAGGGCATGCAGGTTCGTCTGCACATCGATCATACTATAAGGCCTATGGCGCTTTGTCAAAGGAAGGTCCCTTTTCTCCTGCAACCACAAGCGGAGAAAGAACTGTGGGAATTGGAACAACAGTGAGTCATAGAAAAGGACAACGGCCCCACACTTTAGGTTTCGCCACTAATGATTGTACTGTCAACCGGAACAACACTTTACACCAACAATAGATGACATTGTGGCGGACCTGAACGCGCCCAATGGTTCTCCAAGCTCGACCTTAATGCGGGCTACCATTAGCTGAAGCTAGAGCCAGCTAGCGGCTACATCATCACATTCTCAACTCACGTAGGCCTCCGTAGGTATCAGAGACTCAACTTAGGCATACCTCAGCACCAGAGGTGTTTCAAAACATCATCTGAGAGACCCTCTCTGGCCTGGTGGGGGGTATTAAGCATCAGTGACAGTCTCCAGGTCTTCTCCGATACACTTGAAGAACACCATGTGAGAAAATCAAGAAGGGGACCCTGGCAGATGTGAGCCTCTCCAACGCTAAAGAAGCTCTTTTCTGAAAACAGCTTGATGGATCGAAATGGCTGACACCCACGGAGCAAGCAACCATGGGCGAGCTCTGATGGTCAGAGACAAATTGAGCACCAGCGAAGGCCTGTTGCTCAGGGGGCATCAGATTGTGCTTCCCCGATGTCTGTGAGCCAGAATGGCTGATATGGCTCATCAAGGCAACCAGGGGGTGCTCCAAACCAAAGTGAGGCTGAGGGACAAAGTGTGGTTTGCCAGAATGGACACATGGGTGGACAAGAAAGTGCACGGTTGTCACTTCTATGCTATCACCAGTGGGGAACCACCACCAGCACCAGTGATCACAGAAGAACCATGCTTGAAGTCCTGGTCAAAAATGAGTATGGATTTTGAAAGCTTTCCATATTCCCAGCTCACGGCAGTGTTTTTCAACTTCCACATGAAGTATCCTATAGTCAAGCTCGTACAGTCAACTGCATTCTCAAAAGTAAAACAGATTCTGGAGAAAGTGTTTGCCCTTATAGGCTTTCCTGAGGAAAGGAGGATGGATAATGGGCCGCCATTTCTGAGGCAAGAATTTCAAGAGTACCTTGCATCACTTGACATCAAACACCAGAAAGGGAGTTTGCAATATCCTCAGGCCAACGGCGAAGTAGAATGCTTTATGTGCACCTTGAATCAAGCCCCCTGGACAGACTCCACATAGCACCACAAACTGTGCTCCGATGGACCTACTGTTTCGGTGACCAACCCAAGACATTATCCCCATGGGTCCCCACTGGAATCCCACTACCTTGGATACTCAAGCCTCACAAGGAAAGAGAAGGATCACCAACAATCAAGCGAGCCAAGACAGAAGGGCAGTGGCATCAGACTTGGGTGTAGGAAACCGAGTCATCATGTGACCAGAGACCACCATCCTGGTTGGAAGTTCCACACACCTTTAGAGAAATAGATCTGGTTGGTTGTGAACATTCAAGGCACTATGGTCACTGTCCAGTGGTGCCAGACTTGGTAGCCAGCAATGTCTCCTTGTTTAAGCAGGTGGCTACCCCGGCGGGGCAGCAAAGTAGTGACCCAGGAGAAGCCAATGGCGCAAACTGGGAAGGGCTGACAGCGCCAAGCACTCCTGGTGGAAATGCTCCAGTGAAGTATGGTAATTCCAGCGTCACAGCCACAGATCACTGACCCGTGTCTGCGACAGCCCCTCCACCTGTGGGCATCTCTGCCTAGTCAGATGTTATAGCCAGCTTTCAGGCTACTGGAGGTGACAAAGGGGTCCGGAGCCACGGGTGTAGACTTTGCCCAAACCCGGAACTAAGCCAGAAGCTGTGGGACTATATCTGCTCAGTGTGATTGCTAACAACAAGCAGAATGCACTGTTCCAAAGGGGGGCACAGGGAACCCAAAGATTTTAGGAGCAAGAGCCCTCGCACACCCAGTAGGGTGTCATGCTTCATCATTGGGAGAGGCTCCTCGTCAGACCGGCGCTGCAATGTCTTACGGGCTCCCCAGTGAGGGGGCTCTTTCCCGGAGATCTATTATGCAGGTTGCCAGGAGGGTATCCAGGCAGACTCGCGTCAAAAACAGGAGAGAGAAAAAAATAAAATTGGTTCTAAACCTCAATGCCTGAGTAATTTACTGACGGAAATCAGAGGTCTGGACCAAGATTAAAAACAATGCGAAAGTGTCCATGTGAGGTATAATGCTCAACCACTTTCTGAAAATAAGTCAGGGTGAGAGAATTATCACTAGGCCTCTAGACATGGGTCAACATGTTTCACGTCTGTTGTTCCAAAAGGATCCAATGACGCTTCATCAAGCCCAAAAAGAGAAACAGCCTTCTCCTGAGAAATATTTGGAAAATCGACCCTATAAGGTCTCTATGAAAGGACAAAGAAGGGTTTAAGTTACCCTTCAAGTAACTTACATTGAAGTCTATTGTCTATCCGGTCACCTAAACATACGGTCGCCCTGTAGATTTTTTTTTAAAAAATTAGAAAAAAAGAGTGTGTTTATAAATTCAAGCACAACCCGTGTTCAAGAAAAGTGCACACATGAATGTGGAAACCATCATGCACAATAAAGAATCATTCAAGGCTTACCATCCCAGATTTTAGGACAAGGCTCCCTGGGAAGAGAAGGCCTAGGACTGTGGCTGTGTTAGTGCAGCTGTCCGTACTCCTTGCACCTACCCCGGCCGTTCTTCCCACAATGACGTCTGTCTGGGTCCCCGGTCGTTATTTAAACCCAGGCAGACGCGGGAACCTCGTATTTCCGGGAGGCATTCGGCAAAGAGTAAAAACAAAAGACGGCTCAACTAGAGCCGACTTCCTGAGGGTATGGCACAGAAATAGACAAAGGACCACAATTACACAGGTCTTGCCGGGTGCCATGTTGGAAGTCAGAAAAACGCTCTCAGTTACTAAATTAAAGTTGATCAAAAAACCTGGTAACAGATCTAATTTTGAAAAACGTGGGATTGTAATATAATTTACTCTCGTCCCACCATGAATCCTCCTCATCCCCAGTATTTACAGAGGGGGAGAGAAAACAAACTGTGGGGTATACAAATCAATAATATAGAAATGCTACTTGATTTAATGTGGTGTAAGTAAGTAATCAAGATATTAACCAGAAATGTTCTGAGTTGAGAAGCCAGGGTGATCTAATACTCCATAGGTTGGAGTTGGTACTAAATCAATATCATAGTCTCAGTGGAAGAAAGTTACAAATTGGCAACACTGGTGACTGGTGGCTAAAGGGAGTGATCCCATGTCAATCCAATGGGATTACATTCGCCAGAGAAGTAGGTCATTGGGAAAGGGAAACCCAAGGTATGTCATCATTTAGCCCAGTGGCATGAGTCTTAAGTCTGAAAACCCAGCGTTGTTCCAGTCTGTACAGAGAAAGCGCACTGTTGGTTCCCAGTTTGGGGGTGTCCAACACTGTCCATACGAGATCATCGGGAGTGTGTGGTGCGGATAAGTATTGAGCATATAGTTTAGTTGTCACAGGTCCACATCTAATATTGCTCCTGTGTTCACTGGTTCTCGTCTTCACCGGTCTGGTTGTCATACCGATGTACCGTAAATTGCAAGGGCAAGTAGCATGTAGATGCAATTTTTGGTGTTACAGTTGGTGTGTTTGGTAAGATGCCACTGTCCAAAGGGGGGCAAATCTAGAGATTTGAAATGTCTGGTAAGTGGGCTGACACTACATTGGCCACATGGGTAGTGGCCCTTCACGCGGGGAAGATTCCAAAGGGTTGTCTGAGTGGTATCCCTTGTATTGATGCGGGGACGAGTATGTACCACCATATCTTTGATATTGTGTGTTCTTTTGAAAGCAAATAGTGGTTTCGATATCGACTCTCCCCCGCTATTTAGGATCGACCATCTAGAGTTGATTATTTTTTTAATCTGATTGGATAAAGGGGTGAAGGTAGAAACACAGGTCATGCGCATCTGTTGTGCCTTATTGTTAGTCTGAAGGAGGGCCTCCCGATTGTTGTTTCTGGCCCTTTTCCGGGCCTGATTAACGATACGGGGTGGATATTGACGTGCATGTAGTTTGACCTCCAAGTCTCCAGCTTGCATCTCATAAACATTAGATGAACTTGCGTTGCGTCTCAGCTGTAGAAATTGTCCAAAAGGTAGATTCTCCCGCAGGGATTTGGGGTGATGACTATCAAATAGAAGTAAACTGTTGCGACCCGTCGGCTTATGATCGGTGCTTGTAAAAAGTTTGCCCTGGCTAATGTTGAGCAGGAGATCTAGAAAGACTACCTGGGTAGATGAAACCGTTGAGGTGAATTTCAAAAAGGGGTTGAGTGAATTTATCCATTCTGTAAATACAGGGACTATGGATGAAGGACCCTGCCACTCAATCAAGATGTCGTCAATATAGCGACGCCAAAGTATAATGAAGTTGGAAAAAGGGTTCGAGGTAGTGAGAATAAATTGTTTCTCGAAGCTGTACATATAGAGGCAAGCAAGACTAGGCGCAAAGGTGCTGCCCATTGAAGTACCCCGGACTTGATGAAAGAGCTGATCCTTGAACTGGAAAAAGTTTTCCGTCATAGCTAATCTAGCGCATTGCATGATGAAAGTAACCGGGGAAGATAAATTCCCAGGGGCTTCTTGTCGGGCTGTTTCTACTACTTGCAATGTTGCTTCCTGTGGATTATTGGTGTATAAGGCCTCGACGTCAAGGGTAATCAAACATTGTACCTCCTCTGTGTTGTTGATGTTCTCAATCAAGTTCAAGACATCTTTAGTGTCCTGTAAATAGGTGGATGATCCTTTGACGAGTGGCTGTAGGAAGTGATCACAGAAGATGGATAATGGTTCCAGTAAAGACCCCAAGCCAGAAACTATCGGTCGTCCTGGGGGTGGATGTGTCCCTTTGTGGATCTTTGGTAAACAGTAAGAATATGGGACCCGGGGGTTGGAGGTATCCAAGAAAGCAGCCTCTTTAGGAGAGATCCAGGAGTGGTTCAGCGCCTCCTCTACCATAATCCTGATCTTTGTTTGAAGTCTCGGAGTAGGGTCCGTGGAAATTGGAACATAATATGAGGCATCACTCAAAAGGCGTAGACTTTCTTGTCTATAGTCCTTTGTGTTCATTATGACTATAGCACCACCCTTATCGGCTTGCTTGATAACAATGCTTTCATCTTTGGCCAATGTCCCTAAAACTTTCTTTTGAGGGGTAGATATATTGATGAACGGATGTTTCGGACGTAAATTGGAAATAACTGACAACACCGCCTTCTCAAATGTGAAGACTTCACAAGGTATTGCTGTAAGGGGGGGAACAAAGGTAGAAGGTTTTTGCAGGCCAGAATCCTGAAGGGGTGGCTCCATGGGTCTGTTCTGGAAAAAGACATGTAGGCGTCCGCATCTGCCTGGGTTTAAATAACGACCGGGGACCCAGACAGACGTCATTGCGGGACAAACGGCCGGGGTAGGTGCAAGGAGTACAGACGGCTGCACTAACACAGCCACAGTCCTAGGCCTTCTCTTCCCAGGGAGCCTTGTCCTAAATCTGGGATGGTAAGCCTTGAATCATTCTTTATTGTGCATAATGGTTTCCACATTCATGTGTGCACTTTTCTTGAACACAGGTTGTGCTTGAATTTATAAACACACTCTTTTTTTCTAAATAAAAAAAATAAAATTCTACAGGGCGACCGTATGTTTAGGTGACCGGATGGACAATAGATTTCAATGTAAGTTACTTGAAGGGTAACTTTAACCCTTCTTTGTCCTTTCATAGAGACCTTATAGGGTCGATTTTCTAAATATTTCTTAGGAGAAGGTTGTTTCTCTTTATGGTCCTGATGAAGTGTCATTGGATCCTTTTGGACCAACAGACGCAAAACATGTTGACCCATGTCTAGAGGCCTAGTGATAATTCTCTCGCCCTGACTTATTTTCAGAAAGTGGTTGAGCATTATACCTCACATGGACACTTTCGCATTGTTTTTAATCTTGGTCCAGACCTCTGATTTCCATCAGTAAATTACTCAGGCATTGAGGTTTAGAATCAATGTTATTTTTTTCTCTCTCCTGTTTTTGAAGTGAGTCTGCCTGGATACCCTCTTGGCAACCTGCATAAAAGATCTCCGGCAAAGAGCCCCCTCACTGGGGAGCCCGTCAGACATTGCAGCGCCGGTCTGACGAGGAGCATCTCCCAATGATGAAGCATGACACCCTACTGGTTGTGTGAGGGCTCTTGCTCCTAAAATCTTTGGGTTCCCTGTGCCCCCCTTTGGAACAGTGCACTCTGCTTGTTGTTAGTAGTCTGTTGGGAGACATTGCACTGGGCCATAATTCTCCCTGTCCCTCCTTTTTGAGATTGTGTAAGTACAGCAGCCGTGCTGTGGGACTTCTTCCACTCCTTCGGAGTAACTTTTTTTAGTTTAACTATCCTGACCTTGCCTCCTCTCAACTATGGAGGATTTTCAAGGGCTGAGTTTTGATGAAGATGTGGTAGCAGCAATCCTGCAAACCCCTTCAATCCTGAATAATGATGGATCTGCACCTTCAGGCAGTCTGAAAGAAGACTGGGACAAGTTGTCCACACTGAAACGTGAACTGATTAAGACCATTATGCACGGGACTATAATGACCGAGTATCTATGAGCTAATATAGCCCCTAACGGCTTACTTGTATCTACTATACCCAGAATTTTTCTCCAAGATCTCCCTTTCAGAAAAGATTGGGCCCAGATAGCCTGGAAATGCACAAGGGACTGGCTAGTTCTGATTATCAATACTTCCAGGCGTCTGGCTGACTCCATTACAATACAAATTAATCTTCTAGAGAGCACTTTGAAAACTACTGTCACCTTGGCAGCCTTCAAAAGCCGCCTGGCTGATATCAATACCGAACTAAATGAAATTAAGGAGTTTTTAACTCACCAAAAGATCTCCAAACTGCAAAAAGATATCAACAAGTTCAGCAAAGAAAAAGTCTATCCTTATATTCAAGAAGACTTTGAAGGGGATACTCAGTCATGCTCATCTGATGATTCACAGACCTCTTCCAAGAAACAACGCAATAACAGCAATAGCTCCTCCTCAGACAGTTGGAGTACAGATGAGAATCCCCCCCAAGCCTATTACCCTTACCCTCCTTTCCCAGCCAATCATCCCATGTCCTGGCAGACACCGTATCCTTTTTTCAGCCACGGCCTCCAATACCATACATGCCTTTTTTAGGCCGCGGACGGGGCAGAGTAAGAGGCAGAAGGAGAGGCAGAGGCAAGCACGTGCAGTGGACCAGAGAAGAGCCACAGATGGTGACCAGGAGCAAAGGAAAAAACCCACCTCAGAGAATTTAGTGGTGAATCTATCT
Source organism: Pleurodeles waltl (assembly GCF_031143425.1). Classification (NCBI taxonomy): domain Eukaryota; kingdom Metazoa; phylum Chordata; class Amphibia; order Caudata; family Salamandridae; genus Pleurodeles; species Pleurodeles waltl. The sequence continues at coordinate 1,844,828,009 of NC_090444.1, read as the reverse complement.
TCAAGACAACTTTCTGATGAGGAGATTCGCATTCTGAACCGGGGATGGGGCTTTGTCCCGACCCCGACGAAATAATTTTTCAGACTCAACTGTGAACTGTCTCAATTGTTTCGCAAAATACACCTACATGTCTTTTTCCAGAACAGACCCATGGAGCCACCCATTCAGGATTATGGCCTGTGAAAACCTTCTACCTTTGTTCCCCCCTTTACAGCAATACCTTGTGAAGTCTTCACATTTGAGAAGGCGGTGCTGTCAGATATTTCCAATTTACGTCCGAAACATCCGTTCACCATATGTCTACCCCTGAAAAGAAAGCTTTAGGGACATTGGCCAATGATGAAAGCATTGTTATCAAGCAAGCCGATAAGGGTGGTGCTATAGTCATATTGAACACAGAGGACTATGGACAAGAATGTCTACGCCTTTTGAGTGATGCCTCATATTACGTTCCCATTTCCACGGACCCTACTCCGAGACTTCAAACACAGATCAGGATTATGGTAGAGGAGGCGCTGAACCACTCCTGGATCTCTCCTAAAGAGACTGCTTTCCTGGATACCTCCAACCCCCGGGTCCCATATTTGTACTGTTTACCGAAGATCCACAAAGGGACACATCCACCCCCAGGACGACCGATAGTTTCTGGCTTGCGGTCTTTACTGGAACCATTATCCACCTTCTGTGATCACTTCCTACATCCACTGGTCAAAGGATCATCCACCTATTTACAGGACACTAAAGATGTCTTGAACTTGATTGAGAACATCAACAACACAGAGGAGGTACAACGTTTGATTACCCTTGACGTTGAGGCCTTATACACCAATATTCCACAGGAAGCAACATTGCAAGTAGTAGAAACAGCCCTACAAGAAGCCCCTGGGAATTTATCTTCCCCGGTTACTTTCATCATGCAATGCACTAGATTAGCTATGACAGAAAACTTTTTCCAGTTCGAGGATCAGCTCTTTCATCAAGTCCGGGGCACTTCAATGGGCAGCACCTTTGTGCCTAGTCTTGCTTGCCTCTATATGTACAGCTTCAAGAAACAATTTATTCTCACTACCTCGAACCTTTTTTCCAACTTCTTTATACTTTGGCGTCACTATATTGACGACATCTTGATTGTGTGGCAGGGTCCTTTATCCGAAGTCCCTGTATTTACAGAATGGATAAATTCACTCAACCCCTTTTTAAAATTCACCTCAACGGTTTCATCTACCCAGGTAGCCTTTCTAGATCTCCTGATCAACATTAACCAGGGCAAACTTTTTACAAGCACCTATCATATGCCGACGGATCGCAACAGTTTACTTCTATTTGATAGTCATCACCCCAAATCCCTGCGGGAGAATCTACCTTTTGGACAATTTCTACGACTGAGACACAACGCAAGTTCATCTAATGTTCATGAGCTGCAAGCTGGAGACTTGGAGGTCAAACTACATGCACGTCAATATCCACCCCGTATCGTTAATCAGGCCCAGAAAAGGGCCAGAAACAACAATCGGGAGGCCCTCCTTCAGACTAACAATAAGGCACCACAGATGCGCATGACCTGTGTTTCTACCTTCACCCCTTTATCCAATCAGATTTAAAAAATAATCAACTCTAGATGGTCGATCCTAAATAGCGGGGGAGAGTCGATACCGAAACCACTATTTGCTTTCAAAAGAACACACAATATCAAAGATATGGTGGTACATACTCGTCCCCGCATCAATACAAGGGATACCACTCAGACGACCCTTTGGAATCTTCCCCCCGTGTAGGGCCACTACCCATGTGGCCAATGTAGTGTCTGCCTACTTACCAGACATTTCAAATCTCTAGATTTACCCCCCTTTGGACAGTGGCATCTTACCAAACACACTAACTGTAACACCAGAAATAGCATCTACATGATTACTTGCCCTTGCAATTTACGGTACATCGGTATGACAACCAGACCGGTGAAGACGAGAATCAGTGAACACAGGAGCAATATTAGATGTGGACGTATGACAACTAAACTATGTGCTCAATACTTATCCGCACCACACACTCCTGATGATCTTGTATGGTCAGTGTTGGACACCCCCAAACTGGGAACCAACAGTGCGCTTTCTCTGTACAGACTGGAACAACGCTGGGTTTTCAGACTTAAGACTCATGCCACTGGGCTAAATGATGACATACCTTGGCTTTCCCTTTCCCAATGACCTACTTCGAATGTAATCCCATTGGATTGACATGGGATCACTCCCTTTAGCCACCAGTCACCAGTGTTGCCAATTTGTAACTTTCTTCCACTGAGACTATGATATTGATTTAGTACCAACTCCCACCTATGGAGTATTAGATCACCCTGGCTTCTCAACTCAGAACATTTCTGGTTAATATCTTGATTACATACTTACACCACATTAAATCAAGTAGCATGTCTATATTCTTGATTTGTATGCCCCACAGTTTGTTTTCTCCCCCCCTCTGTAAATACTGGGGATGAGGTGGATTCATGGTGGGACGAGAGTAAATTATATTACAATCCCACGTTTTTCAAAATTAGATCTGTTACCAGTTTTTTTTTATCAACTTTGATTTAGTAACTGAGAGCATTTTTCTGACTTCCAACATGGCACCTGGCAAGACCTGTGTAATTGTGGTCCTTTGTCTATTTCTGTGCCATACCCTCAGGAAGTCGGCGCTAGTTGAGCCGCCTTTTGTTTTTACTCTTTGCCGAATGCCTCCCGGAAATACGAGGTTCCCGCATCTGCCTGGGTTTAAATAACGACCGGGGACCCAGACAGACGTCATTGTGGGAAGAACGGCCGGGGTAGGTGCAAGGAGTACGGACGGCTGCACTAACACAGCCACAGTCCTAGGCCTTCTCTTCCCAGGGAGCCTTGTCCTAAAATCTGGGATGGTAAGCCTTGAATGATTCTTTATTGTGCATGATGGTTTCTACATTTATGTGTGCACTTTTCTTGAACATGGGTTGTGCTTGAATTTATAAATACACTCTTTTTTTCTAATTTTAAAAAAAAATTCTACAGGGCGACCGTATGTTTAGGTGACCGGATGGACAATAGACTTGAATGTAAGTTACTTGAAGGGTAACTTAAACCCTTCTTTGTCCTTTCATAGAGACCTTATAGGTCGATTTTCTAAATATTTCTCAGGAGAAGGTTGTTTCTCTTTTTGGTCCTGATGAAGCATTATTGGATCCTTTTGGACCAACAGACGCGAAACATGTTGACCCATGTCTAGAGGCCAAGTGATAATTCTCTCGCCCTGACTTATTTTCAGAAAGTGGTTGAGCATTATACCTCACATGGACACTTTCGCATTGTTTTTAATCTTGGTCCAGACCTCTGATTTCCGTCAGTAAATTACTCAGGCATTGAGGTTTAGAACCAATTATTCTTTTTTCTCTCTCCTGTTTTTGACGCGAGTCTGCCTGGATACCCTCTTGGCAACCTGCATAAAAGATCTCCGGGAAAGAGCCCCCTCACTGGGGAGCCCGTAAGACATTGCAGCGCCAGTCTGATGAGGAGCATCTCCCAATGATGAAGCATGACACCCTACTGGGTGTGTGAGGGCTCTTGCTCCTAAAATCTTTGGGTTCCCTGTGCCCCCCTTTGGAACAGTGCACTCTGCTTGTTGTTAGTAGTCTGTTGGGAGACAGTGCACTGGACCATAATTCTCCCTGTCCCTCCTTTTTGAGATTATTGCTCAGTGTGATTGCCCTAGAGTTGAGTTTGGTTAAATGAAGGTAGGGTGGGATTTAGCGTGCCACCCGGCCCCTTCGATACAATGTAGCTCCATTCACCCCAAGGGCATAAATAAACAGCAGTGTGTTCGCTTGAGGCCACACCTGCAAGACCAGTAATCTGTGTGCGTCGCCCTGTTTTCTCCGATGCTGTGAGAAAGAGCCTAGTTGCATGTTTGACCGGTTGCGAACATCACACTAATCATGGTAAAGAATAAAATTAATAGGTGCATTTGCTATTAATGGAAACGTATTACCAACTTTTGATTCGTAGAGTACAGTTGAAGATTACCAGTGATGTTTACACCTCATATTCTTTACTTTTACTTAGAGCAATCTAATGGATGGCAACAAAATAACCACAAGTGAGCAGGACAAGCACCTTACCTCCTCTGCTGGGTGGAGCATGTCCCTTTTTAGTGTAGTGTAGTCAGTGTCTAGAAGCCAGGCTCTCTAGAGGTAGCTGTGGATGAGCAGCCAACGCTTATCTAGGAGACATGCATATCTCATGCAATACCACTGCAGTCACACTTAGGCCCTCATTATGTCATTGGCAGTAATGACCGCCTACTGCCGCGGCGACAGCCGCCAAAACACCGTCACCATGGCTACCTACCGTCCGCCATATTATGACCATAGCTGGAATTCCGCCAGAGGGCTGGTGGAATTCCAGCTACGGTCATGGCGGCGGACGGCAGTAAGGTGGCACTGCTGCCAGCAGCAGCGCCACGCCAGTAGACCGCCGCAGACTGTATCATGACACATGATACGGCCTGGCGGTGTTCTGCTGGCCGGTGCTGCTGCTAGCAGCAGTGCCACATCCGTCTCCTGCCGGAGGACCCCCTGCAAGCAGGTACGTCGGGTGCTGCGATAGGGGAGGGGGGTGTTGTGTGTGTTTGTGGGGGTGTGGGTGTATGTTTATGTGTGCGTGCATGCAGATGTGTGGTGTGTGGAATGCATGTGTGCATGATTGGGTGTGAGTGCGTGTATGTGGTGTTGTGTGAATGCGTGGGTGCTTGTATGTATGTCAGTGTGTGTGGATGTGTGTGAATGTATGTATGCATGCGTAGGTGAATGTAGGTATGAGTGTGTGTATGCGTGTGTATGTTGGTGCATGAATGTGCATGTATGTCGTGGGGGGTGGGGAGGGGAGGATGGGAGATGTCTCTAGGGAGAGGGAGGGGGGTGGTGGAGACCCCTATCAGTGTCAGGGAAGGAATTCCCTGGCACTGATAGTGCCTACCACCACAGTTTTCGTGGCAGTAAGAAAGCCACGAAAACCATGGCGGTAGGTGGGGTCCCGCGGGTGGGACAGTGACGGCCGTCTGGCTGGAGACTCAAGTCTCCAGCCCGGCGGCTGTTACCGTCCTGGCGGTCGGAGTGGTACACTGGCGGTTTGGCTTGAACCAAACCACCAATGTCATATTTTGCCTGCCTGTGGCAGTACCTTTCTCCAAAATACTGCCGTCTGCCAGGGTTGTAATGAGGTCCTTAGTACATACACACATGAAAGAAAACACTCAGGCCCTCATTACAACCCTGGCGGTAAATCCCGCTTACCGCCGTGCCGACGGCCACCAACATACTATGACCCCAGTGGTATTCCGCTAGGGTATTATGACCCACACAGAGAATACTGCCACAGTACAGACACCCACACAAGTCCGCCACACCAAAGGTCAGTGATAAACTGGTGATATCAAAACCCACACCGTAACGCCAACAGGAATACGCCAACAGGAATACGCCCACAGTATCATGACCCACGAATCAACTCAGCGGTCTTTCAACCGCGGTAAACCATTGGCGGTACACACCACCGGGCTCAAAATACACACACACTTACAAAACCACACCACATTGGACAATTCAAAATACACACACCTGACACACATACACACACCACACACTCACAACACTATAAAACACACACCCACACTACCCACAACCCCTTACAACGAAAAAAAAGTGACCAAGCACAGAGAGACAAGCAAAGAGCGCACACCCAATCAGAGGCACAGAACACCATCACCCATACACCATCCACGCACATCACAGTATGCAACCCAACACATCACCCCACACATCACCTCACACATATCACTCACAACACATCCATGGCACCCCAAAGACACCCCAGGTTTTCTGAGGAGGAGCTAAGGGTCATGGTTGAGGAAATCATCTGGGTAGAGCCACAGCTATTCGGATCACAAGTGCGGCAGACATCCATTGCTAGGAAGATGGAGCTATGGCAGAGAATCGTGGACAGGGTCAATGCTGTGGGACAGCATCCAAGAACCAGGGATGACATCAGGAAGAGGTGGAATGACCTACGGGGGAAGGTGTGTTCCGTGGTTTCAAGACACCAGATTGCTGGACAGAGGACTGGCGGTGGAACCCCACCTCCTCCCACACAACTAACAACATGGGAAGAGCAAGTCTTGGCGATCATGCATCCTGAGGGCCTCACAGGAGTAGCAGGAGGACTGGAATCTGGTAAGTCGAATCTTTACCACTATATCCCCCCACCCTACCTGCATGTCATCACATACCCCCACCCGTACCCTCACTCCCATCACTCCATCACTTCACATACACCCCACCATCACAACCCACCCATTCCAATACCAAGCCCTGCATGCAACAACAATGCATGGACACAAATCACAGCCCTGCATGGACACATATCACCACAGCATGCCCAGTGGAGAGACTCACCCAGCCCACACAATCAGGACTCACACAAGGCCAAGGCGACAGGGAAAGCACAATTATACAGGGAAACACACCCATTGCACAAGATGGCACACACAGATACAATAACAATGCATCCCAACAAGACCCCTACCCAACGTCACCGGAGAGGAGGTGCCACCAACAACCAGCCCCCCCCCCCCCCCCCCAGAAGAGGCCCACAGAGATGACAGCAGCTCTGCATGCCCGGATCACGATGACCAACCTGGCCCATCAGGGACCTCTGGACAGTCAGTTCCCCTGCCACAGTCCCACCACAGAGCCTCCCCCTCAGGAAACACTAGCACAGCACCCACCCAGCGGGCCCATCCCTCTGTCCCCAGGTCACGTCAATCAGCAGTGTGTCCACTAATACAGGGACCCCAGGCAGCCCCACAAACACAGGACGATCAGGGACCTGGGTCAGTGGCATTGGGCAAACGGTTCAGGGGACAGAGGCACAGGACACCAGGGAAGCTGGGAGGACTGCTATGCGACAGGGTGAGGACAGGCCCAGGGAACCGACCCTCCACGAGACACTCTCAAACATCATGGGAGCATACCACCATTCCCAGGAGACAATGGGCATGCTACTGGCCAAGTTACAGGAGACCCAGCGGCTGCAGGAGGGATAGTACTTGGGGATCAGGGAGGACCTCACAAAAATCTACACCATCCTGGTCACCATAGCAGGGGTGCTGGGTGACATGGGCAAGACCATGAGGGAGGCAGTGGCACAACAAAGGGCCCCTGACACTAGCCAAACCGAGGAACAGCCTTCCACCTCCGCCGGCGCTACTGGACAGGAGGCCCTGCCACAGGACCAACAGGCCACCAGCACCCCACCCCCTGCAGATGAGAACCACCCTGCAAACGGTCCCTGCGATACAGGCAGAAGAAAGAGAACATTGCCAAGACCCCCACCAGGAACCAGGACTCTCCTGATTGTCACCCTTCTATCCCACTCTGTCACCCGGTCCACCTTGAACTCCCTTACTCCCCTTCCTATGCCCCATTGGACAATGCACCTGTGATACCAAGAGACTGGACTCTACCCTGGACCTTCCTCCATCATCACCCCAGCTCCTTTCACTTACCCCCATACTAGTTGGCACAAAAAATAAACACCATTGAAATATAAATCATACTGGAGTCAGTGTAATGATTGGAAAGATGTATTCTTACAACATTCTCAAAGCATTGCAAGGTCTATGTTCTTTGAATTATACCAACACCAATGACAGTTGGTGGGCAGCAGTACATATAGCAGGAGCCACAATGGGGCACACAGATCTGAAAAAAGGGAATCCAAAGGGAACAGTCAGTGGCCATAGACAGAGGCTGCCATGTACAATGTCCAAAAGATTACTGAAAAGTAAAGTTGAGTTACAGTCTCTTACCTGTGTGTCACTGGAAGTACTGCTGTATAATGTTTGTTCTGTTGTCCACATCTTCTTCATCTGCCTTCTCTTCCTCACTGTCCACAGGCTTCACCGCTGCCACAAGACCATCACTGCTCATCCTCCAGCAGAAAAGGCACCTGGCGTCTCAGGACCAGGTTGTGCAACATACAGCATGCCACGATGATCTGGCACACCTTCTTCGGTGAGTAGTACAGGGATCCACCTGTCAGATGGAGGCTCCTGAACCTGGCCTTCAGGAGGCTGAAGGTCCTCTCAATAATCCTCCTTTTTCGCCCATGTTTCTCATTGTAACGTTCCTCTGCCCTTGTCCTGGGATTCCTCACTGGGGTCAGTAGCCATGAGAGGTTGGGGTAACCAGAGTCACCTGTGAATATCGAGGGACAACTGTTAGACGCACACTAACCCTTAGGGACAACCCCATACTCAGACCCCAACTTATACTGTGTGGGGACCTTGGCCTCACCTAATAGCCACACCCAGTGCCTCTGGAGTTGGAGTAAGGGATGCTGCTATTCCTCAAGACATAGGCGTCGTGCACAGAGCCAGGATGTTTGGCATTCACATGGGAGATGTACCTGTCCGCCAAACACACCATTTGCACATTCATTGAATGATAGCTTTTTCTATTCCTGTAGACCTGTTCATTTCTGCGGGGGGGACAAATGCCATATATGTACCATCAATGGCACCAATGATGTTGGGGATATGTCCCAGGGCATAGAAGTCAGTTTTCACTGTGGCCAAATCCTCCACCTGGTGGAAGACGATGTAGCTACGCATGTGTTTCAGCAGGGCAGACAACACTCTGGTCAACACGTTGGAGAACATTGACTGAGACATTCCTGATGCCATGGCCACTGTTGTTTGAAAAGAACCACTTGCCAGGAAATGGAGCACTGACAGGACCTGCACTAGAGGGGGGATTCCTGTGGGCTGGCGGATAGCTGACATCAGGCCTGGCTGCAACTGGGCACACAGTTCTTGGATTGTGGCATGATCAAGTCTGTATGTGATGATAATGTGTCTGTCCTCCATTGTCGACAGGTCCACCAGGGGTCTGTACACCAAACGGTGCTGCCATCTCATCATCTGCCTCAGCGGTTGTAGCCTATGGAGGAGAACAGTGAGCAGAATGTCATTTACCACATAGATAGCACAACTGTTTCAGAATTTATGTCATAGAAGCGGTGTGTGAATTCGAGAGTCAGTATATGTGCCAATATGTGCTGTGACGCAGTTAGGTGCCATGCCATGTGCCCCCCTGAAATGGCAGCTGCCTGACCTGTGAGGAGGGACAAGGGGAAATTAGGTAACTGCGCTGGCGTTGTGCTGCATCGCGGTAGGCAGTAGATGACCACCGCGCAACTCCGCATTGGTTATGGGTCCCAGGAGCCAATGGCGATGTACGCCGGCGGTGATGGTACGCACCGCTGCGGACGTCACCGCCATTTTCTAGCTATTCACTCACTTGCTACCTGACCATCAACAGGAAAGGACCTACACTGCAAGTGCTGCTGTGACCTGATTCTGGAAGCGACAATGGCTAGAGTGTCTGGGGAAAGGGCCCCTGCCTTCACTGCGGAGGAGTTGGAGAAACTGGTGGATGGGGTCCTCTCCCAGTACACGTTACTCTGCGGTCCTCCAGACAAACAGGTGAGTACACTGTGAGCATGATGTGTGCGCCAATGCCTGTTTTGCGTGGTGTGTATGTAAGGCACATGTTGGGGGGTGCTAAGGCGTCCTGGCCTGAATGCTGCATGAGAGGTGGTCATTGTAATGAGTATGACGGACCGGACGGGTGAGTACTTATATTTTCCACTGTCTTTTCCCTCTAGGTCAGTGCCCACCAGAAAAAGGGTATTTGGCATGCCATCGTCAAGGAGGTGCGGACCTTCGGGGTCTATCACAGGCAGAGCACCCACTGCTGCAAGAGATGGGAGGACTTGCACCGCTGGACCAAGAAGACGGCAGAGGCCCAGCTGGGGCTGGCCTCCCAACGTGAAAGGGGTGCCCGTCGCACCATGACCCCCCTGATGTTCTGATTCCTGGCGGTGGCCTATCCGGAGTTGGATGGGCGCTTGAGGTCATCACAGCAGCCACAAGGGGGTGAGTACAGATTCAGAAAGCTGACTTTGCACGCTTTAGGAACTAGCTGGGTGGGGGATGTGGGATGTGGGTGCCCCTAGGCCAGGGCGATCATGGCAGGGTAGGTCCCTTGTTTGCAGGCTCTGAAGCACTCCTACCCCAATGGTACAAGTGACCAAGTACTACTGGGCAGGGTCCTGTGGGTGTCAGGTGTGCAGATGCCGGCATTAGGCATTGTACCCCATGGGTTTGTGACTACCTTAGTGACTGGTTGGGCATGGCCTAGTGCATAGGGCAGCACAGTGTGTGTTGTGTACGCCAACGGTAGTGGTGTTGCTGGCATTGACCAAGTGTATCCTCTGTCTCTCCCCCCCTTTTTGTTTTGTCACCCTGTCCTTGTATGCATTAGCATCATCTGGCGGAGGAGCAGAGGCATCGGCAACGGAGGGAGCTGCATCCCACATGGCCCATGAGGGCAAATCCACTGAGGGTGAAGGCACCAGTGGGACGGAGGGCGAGGGGAGCTCCACAACGGGGACAGGAGGGGATACGAGTGACAGCGACTCCTCCTCCGATGGAAGCTCCCTGGCGGTGGAGGACACCTCTGTGCCCACCCCAACAATAGGTACAGCCGCCAACCCCCCTACCAGCACCACCCTCCCAGCTCCCCCTCAGCGTGTTTCCCATGCCCGCTCACCCAGGAGGGTGGGCAGCTCCTTCGCCCCCGGCACCTCAGGCCCTGCCCCAGTCAGCCCTGCTACCCTCAGTGAGGAGGCTATTGAACTCCTGAGATCCCTCACTGTTGGGCAGTCAACCATTCTGAATGCCATCCAGGGTGTCGAGAGGCATTTGCAACAAACAAATGCATACCTGGAGGGCATTCATTTTGGTGTGGCGGCCCAACAGAGATCATTTCAGGCTCTGGCCTCAGCACTGATGGCAGCCATTGTCCCTGTGTCCAGCCTCCCCCCTCCAACTTCCAGTACCCCGACCCAAGCACACCTTCAGACCAGCATGCACACACATCAACACACAAAAGTGGCTCAGGAAAACATAAGCACCACACATCATCACACAGGCACTCACACAAGCACCATACCCATGCACACATACCAACATCCACTTCCTCCACTGTGTCCCCCTCCTCCTCTTCGTCCACCTCCCTCCCAGTAGTGTCTCCACTCACACTTGCATGCACTACATCAGCAGCCACAGCCTCCATCACCAGCACGCCCATCACAACACACCCCTCACGAGCAATCAGCACCCCCACAACCATGCACACGTCCCCTGTGTCCTCTCCCAGTGTGTCTGTGAGCCCTCTTCCCAAAGTACACAAACGTAGGCACACACCCACTCAACAGCCATCCACCTCACAACAGCCTCCAGCCCATGCACCTTCACCCAAACTCAGCAGATGTACACCTCCTACAACCACTACCTCTTCCTCCACTCCCACACCCCCTCCATCTTCTTATCCCAGTATGTCAAAGTAACTTTTCCTGGCTAACGTTGACCTCTTCCCTATGCCTCCACCCCCGTCTGTCCCCTAGGGCCAGGATGTCTAGATCCCAGGCCAGCCCCTCAGCCACCAAGTCTGCGTCCACTGTGGTCCCTGTAAGTCTGAGAGGATTGATGAGGGCACCCGTCAGGGCTGGCAGTGTGCAACCTACCAATGCAAGAGACCACCCGATTCCACCAACTGCCAAGGTTAAGAAGGGGCCGGCATGCAGCAAGGACAAGACGCACCACCCACCTAGCAAGGCCTCATCCAAAATAAAGGAGGACAGTGCCAAGGGCCCAGCAGCGACTACCAAGGCGGGGAAGGGACAAAAAAGCAGAGGCAAGGCACTTCAGGGCTTGCAGCATCCCAGTGAGGGACTGGTGACCACCATTTGTCCTGACAGGCCAGCAACCTGTACCACGGAAGTACTGCCGCAACAACTGCCACCTGCACCGCCATCTGCCCACCCCCTGCACTGCCGCTGCCACAACGACAGACAGCAGCATCATCCCCAGCGGGCAGCCGTACGAGGCTGCTGGATACAGACTGGTGTCTCCCTCCACTACTACCAGCACCTGTACCACGGGCAACACCAGCAGCATCTCCACTGCCATATGCACCGCCACATGCCCAGCCGGTGCCACTACATCGGACATCAGCAGCATCCTCAGTGGGCAGCTGTCCGAGGCTGTAGGAGACGTCCTGGACCCTGCACCCACCACTTGAGGCACCACCACCAGCACTGGCACTACCAGCAGTTTGCAGCCTAAGTCGCCGCAGGATGGAGTCTGTCTCTGCCTCCATGGAGTATCATGCTACCTGTTCCCTGCACATCTCGTGCCTCAGACACCCTGGTGAGGGAATGTGAACTGCCACATCCCAGGTGCAGCATCAATGGGCACAAGGCCCCCTCCAGAACCAGTGGAGAAATGCATCCACTCACCCAATCCTTGGCAGGATGAAGCAGACTGGGCACAAGGCCCCCTCCAGAACCAGTGGAGAAATGCATCCACTCACCCAATCCTTGGCAGGATGAAGCAGACTGGGCACAAGGCCCCCTCCAGAACCAGTGGAGAAATGCATCCACTCACCCAATCCTTGGCAGGATGAAGCATGTCACCCACTTGAGAGACTATGGCCTTGCACACCCCAGGACCAAGCAGTGGGCAAACCACCCACTTGAGAGACTTGAGAGACTGTGGCTTTGCACTCCCTAGGACCAAGCAGTGGGCAAACCACCCACTTGAGAGACTTGAGAGACTGTGGCTTTGCTCTCCCCAGGACCAAGCAGTGGGCATACCACCCACTTGAGAGACTTGAGAGACTGTGGCTTTGCACTCCCCAGGACCAAGCAGTGGGCAAACCACCCACTTGGGAGACTGTGGCTTTGCACTCCCCAGGACATCGCTGTGGGCATGTTGCTCCCTCGAGGAGCAGTGGCGTAGTACCATCTTCCGGGTGAGGTGCCCCACCTACCCTTCTCCCTGAGGTGCCTGTGTTTTTTCGACCTGATGCCCCTGCAGTGTTCTCTCCGTTTTGAGGCAGGAGTCAAGTGTGGGCTTGGCTCATGATTTCTTGGCCCACTGGTCCAAGGACATTTGCAATGGACAGTTTACGGCCCTCTGTACATATTGTACATATTTGTGTATACAGTTGTTTGCAATCATTAACTTTATATACATTTTCTAAATATTACTATTTACACTCAATTCCTTTTGTCCTTGCGTTCTTCCAGGGGGTTACGGGGTGCATCTGTGATGTTTTTGGAACTGTTATTGTGTATGGTGTTGTGGGTGAGGGTGGGGGTGTTGCGTGTTGCGTGTGTGTGTCACTCTCTTTTTCCTCCCCTCCTCCCCTGTGTGCTAGGTGCAGTACTCACCGTCGTCGTCACCGCCGCCTTCTTTCAAATTCCTGGTGTATTAGCAGATACACCAGCATGGGGAGGACCTGCAGTTCGGGCTCCATGGCGTCCTGGCTCTTCGTTGAGTGTAGAAAGGTGAGTGGTTCCCCTTCAGTGTACTGTTTCCGCCGTGCTTTTGATGTCGTTGGTACCACCCCAGAAAAGCTGGCGGATTGGTGCCTTGTAATACGGTGAGTGGTACATTGTCTTCCGTCTGTCTGTTGCGATCGGTGTGTTAAAGTGGTTGTCTGTGTTGGCGGGTTCCGCCGTGGTCGTGATCCCATTTTTTTTTACCTCCAGCCTGTTGGCGGTATTACCGAAGCTTTAACAGCGACCCCCAGGGTTGTAATGAGGGCCTCAGTGTTACAAAAATAAAGGTACTGTATTTTGGTGACACAAATACCAAAAATACCATAGAGGCTATTCTCCATTAAGAGGTAAGTAGCACACAAATTATACACACCAATATGCAGAAATAGGCATAAAAACAGTTAGAAAACAATGCAAATAGTGAGAATCACAATAGTTAGAAATAGGCCTGGGGGGACACAAACCATGTACTAAGAAAGTGGAATGCGAAAGTCTGTCCCCCACCTAGGTAAGTGTAGTGTGTAGAGGGAAGCTGGGAGTGCTAAGAAAGCCCAGCGGTAAGTACCACAACCCAACCCAGCGACCGGGAAAGCAGGAGTAAATCACAGTAACTTTCCCAGAACACAAACAAAGAAGAGAAAATGACTTATGTAAAACCCTGAAGAGACTTCAAGACACCAACAGTGGATTCCTGGACAAGAAGGCCTGTGGAAGAAGGGGACCAAGTCCAAGAAGCACAGCAGAGTCCAGGGAGGGCAGGAGCCTCTACCCAAAAGAATAAAGGTGCAAGAAGTGAACCACCGGTGAAGAAGAAGAGTCAGCACTGCACCCAAGAAGACAAAGTCGGGTTCCTGGAGGATGCAGATGATGTTCTACGGCAGAAGGAGGATTGCAGTCGGGTTTGCGTCTTTGGATTCTGCCAACAAGCCTTGGCACACGCAAAAGTCAGGTTTAGCGGAAAATGGAGCTGCCGGGGACCAGGAAGGGCCAGGTGGACTCTACCTAGGGGGGGAGTAAGAGGGGGTCCTCAGTGACACAGAAAGCCCACAGAAGCCCAGGCAGCTTCCACAGGAGTCCCACAGACTGGGGACAGGAGAGTCGCAGAAGAGGCCCATGCAGAACTACGAGAAAGGCTCCCACGCCGCCAGAGAACCACTCAGGGACCTGTGCATCACAGGAAGGAGGGCTGGGGGCTGGAGCTTGAGGAAGCCTGAAGATATTGGATGAAGGATGCCAACAAGCCTTGGCCACTGCAAAGGACATGGTGCACAGGGGTACTGTTCTGCGTGGGCAGGCAAAGGCTTACCTCCACTCAGTTGGGAAAGTTAGCCCCCTTCATCCTCTCCGCACAAGCCTTGGACGCCTGAACCTGGACATGTAGACTGGTGATTGCTTCCAGCTTGTAGGACAACCTTTGGACTTGGACCTGTGAGGACTGCACTGCTAGTGGTGATTCTAGTTTGTGGTGCTAAGTACTCCCTACTTTCTCTTGGCATGGAGAAAGCCAAAAGGACTCACTACAGCCCTCCTGGCCTGCTCGGGTGTTGCTACTGAGTTTCTCTGCGTGGAAGCCCCAGCCAGCTCAAGTACTCCAAAGACACGGGCCACAGTACCTAGCAGCACCCGACGTCATAACAAGGGAGCAGAAGAGGGCAGCCCAAGAATTACACTGCGACAAAATGCAGATGAGCTGGGTGGTAATTGGCATGCACACTCCCACACCGCACCAGCATTTGTTATTATGAGCAGATTTCCACTGAGGTGAAAATGCACTCCCCCTTTCGGTATAACTTTTAAGGTTCCTGATTTTCATCTGTGTGGCACAAGGTTTGAATTCTAGTATGGGAAGAGACCCAGTTTAAAGCAGTGCATTTTTCTCATGCTCTTTCACTTCTGTTAAATTGATAGTCTCTTGCAAGGCTTTTACTTCCTTTTTTTCCTATGCTTCCTATATCCCTCCAGTAGCTAATACCTTTCCTCAGCATAGCCAACTAGCTTCTACTTAGTTACCTAAATTAGCGCACTGTGTCCTAAGACTTATGTGCTACTAGGAGTTTTTTTGTTGTTGCAAAATATCCTCTGCTTTTTATGTAAAGCTGTTTGGTTGCGAGAGACCTTTTGGTGGCTCTACCAAAAATGTACAGTGGGTTTACAGCCCCTCCCATTGCAAAGCCACACCTTCTAACTCACACATTGCCACCATGTGTCACATCATATTAGATCCCTACTCAAGGGTCACCCGTTGAGGAGCCAATATCACACAGTGGGAGGGAAAACAAGTGGAAACCACTGCACAGTTGGGGGAGATTTTTACAGCCGATGTCCATTAATGGGAGTGAAAACACCCCATGACATCGGCGGCAGAAGTCTCAGAAATGCTTTGCTCTTTTTCTTGTTTTTTTGGAGCGGGGAATAGAGGGAGAGAGTGTCTCTTAGAGGGGTATTTCTCGGCACAAGACCCCACCCCTTCCATAAGCCCACCCACCTGGTTAAATTATCAAACTTTTTTTTAAGTTGCCAGATATACTTACCATTGTTAGCTTTATTGTCACTCTCGTTTACTTGCTTCTTTTTCAATGGCTTCTCTTCTTCTATTGGTCCATTTATAGGAGAATAACCTCTTTACCATCTTTTTCATTGGATGATATGCATTCGTTCATTGCTCACCTTCAGGGAACTATTTTTTTCATTTTTGTTAAGCTCTCCAGCAAAGTGCTTGTTTTTCCAGCTCTCTCCCTCGTGTCCTCCTCTCCCGCAAAATTCTCGCCCGCACTCCATGGTGCTCTCTCCTGTGTGTGTTTCTCCCTCCCCCTGTATTGCTCTCTCTCATATGCTACTTCCCCCATCCTTTTCCTTTCACCACCACCCGGCTTTATTTTTATTTTATCCCCATTCCCTAACCCACTCCCTGTTGCTTCCGCTAACCCGCTCCTCGGTTTTCTGTGGCGTCATCTCTCTCTTGCACTCAGCAGCAAACATGTAAAAAGTCCAGTACCACACCAGTACAAGTGTCAGGAACACTCCTGAGAACATGCGAGCTGGTGTAATTGAACCCATATAGTCATTAATCAGAGAAACGCTGTGTACAGTAAAACCAAGAGACAGGTGTAAAATGCTGAAAAGGCCTGATTTAGATATTGGTGGGCGAGTTACTCCGCCACAACAGTGACAGATACCTCGTTGACTGAAATCAAAATCCCATTATATCCTATGGAAAATCTACATCCCATAGGAAATATTGGGATTTAAATTTTGGCGGAAGGGATATCTGTCAACGTTGTGACAGAGTAACTTGTCAGACAATATCTAAATCAGGCCCTAAAGCCAGGAGCTTCTTAGCTCGGGCATAAACAAGGGCCATATGTATGTGTTTACAGTTTGAGCCCTTCTGGTGACTACTGCATGGTAGCAGACTCATTTCTTCCCATTCCGGTACGAATGCAGTGAATCTTTTAAGGAAAGATTTGTAAACTCAGAGGTCAGTTACAAGGGAAGGATTATAGCATGGAAACAAAGCGGACACTGGTTCTTGGGCGCTGCCAATACACCAGCTCATCCCTTGATACAGGCAGGTATCAGGTTACCCAGTTCCATGCATGAGCAGCTCATCCAATCTATTTTTTTGCATTGAATATTGGGATTTGTAGTCCTGTACTGGGGGGGTCTACTCACACATGGAAAACGTAAACTTGAGAGCTCTTTGGGAAGTGCTGGAAGTAGGAGAAATGACACCAGCAAATCCCAGATAAAGGTACCCCTTCACAACAAGTTAAGTTTGGGGTAGTTGTGTGTGGGTCTTTTCTGGGGGTCAGACAGGATCCGAAGTGGAACTCCTGCATTTAAAGTGGCTTACAATGGATGTAAAGCCTCAGATTACAAGCTAGTGATACTGCAGTCGAGCCCACTAACCCGAAATCCAGGAAGTTGGTTCAATTACCTTCTTGGCGCTAGTAAACACACTCTTCAGAACCTCGCCCCCTTAAATTGCAGGTTACTTAGTAACTTGCCAATGATTTGTCATTTGTTTTTCTCTGTTTATATTTTGCTTCCACAGTTTGCAAGCAATAGGGTCATAAATTGTAAATGTTACTGGCTCTTATAACAAAGTAACCATTTTGGCGGGAGGAAGCGTACTGATCCGACGCTTGAGAGCAAAGTTTAACCTTAGAAATGTTCCAGAACTAAATGGTTTTGGTGTTATGCATGTTGACACAGGATTCCCTCTGATATTTGTGACCTACTATTAATCAGGTTATTACACAATCTGCATTGCCATAGGTCTTTGTTTTCTAATACTATACAGGTGTGCCACTGTGTATCGTGCATAGAACACTCTGTATTCATTGTGCAGTTGTTGTCATTTGATTTACCACTTGTAGTGTAATATGTTGTTATACTCATGGCTTTGAATTCTGTTGTTGTGTTATGTTAGAGGATTTGTAGAGTGCAGCTTATCACCGGTGAGGGTATCCAGGTATCAGAGTCTGGCTTCAGACGATGCAGGGACTTGTGTACTAGTCGAAGAGCTACGTCTTCAGCTTCTTTTGGAATTCCAATAGCAATGTGGAGGTCCTGATGTGGAGATGGAGGTCATTCCAGGACTTTGCTACAAGGTGGGAGAAGAATTGGTCTCTGGCTCTGCTTCTGTGTACGCAGGGTGCGTGGGCGAGTGGGAGAGAGGCAGAGCGAAGGTGCCTGTAGGGTTGCTGGAAGTGGGGGCAGTGGTTGAGCTAGGAGGATCAGGTGTTGCGTAGTGCCTTGAATGCATGTGTGAGGGGCCAGTCCAGCTGCCTGAAGTGGGGGATGGTGTGGGGGCAACAAGGGAGGTCAAGGAGGAGTCTGACAGCAGCATTCAGAATGGTCTGGAGTCTTTGGAGGAGGTGGGCTGGTATTCCTACATAGAATGCATTGCTGTAATCCAGTCTGCTTGTGATGAGAGCTTTGGTGATGGTGCTCCTTTAGTTCTGGGGGAGCCACATGAAAATCTTGCATATCATGTGTAGGATGAAGTAGCAGGAGGACAGCACTGATTTGTGATACTATGGAGAGGTTGCTGTTGAGGAGGATTCTGAGATTTCTGACATGCTCAGTCGGGGTCGGTCTGGGACCGAGCTCAGAGGGCTACCATTAGGAGTTCCATGGGAAGTTCTTACTTCTGAAAATCAGCACCTCCAACTTGTCATGTGGAATTCCAGCCAGTTTTCCTTCATCCAGACCACGATGCTGATCATGCAGTTGTGGAAGTTGTTCCTGGTATTGGTGGGATCTTCAGAGTGGGAGAGGGTGAGTTGCGTGTTGTCAGTATAGGAGATGATGTTGAGTCTGTGATATCTGGCGATGTTGCCTAGTGGACTAATGTAGGTGTTAAATAGGATGGGGTGAGAGTAGATCCCTGTGGGACTCCACAGATGATTTCATTTGGTTTGGAGGTGAAAGGAGGAAGGCATACTCTTTGGGTTCTTCCTGGGAGAAAGGAGGTGATCCACTTGAGTGCTGCCCCCCAGAGTCAGACGCCGAACATCAAACGCTGCTGAAAGGTCAAGGAGGATGAGAGTAGCTGTCTTGTCTTGGTTGAGTATGGCATGGAGGTTGTCCGTGACTGCGATAAGGGCCATTTTGGTGCTGTGGTTGCTGAAAAACCTGGATTGTGAGCTGTCCAGACATAGGTAGTCTTTTTAGGTCCTTGGAGAGAAGCTGGTTGATTGCTTTCTCCATGACTTTAGCTAGGATAGGTAGTAGTGACATGGGTCAGTAGCTTTTGAGGTTGTTGGGGTCGTCCAATGGTTTCTTTAGGAGGACGTTTACCTATGCGTGTTTCCAGTTCTGTGGGAGGGTGGTGGTGAAGGTTGAGGTGTTGATGATGTTCGCAAGTTTGAGGCTAACCTTGGGTCCACAAAAGTAGAAGATGTGGTGAGAGTAGGGTCAGTGGGGGTCCCTGAGTGAACTGTCTTCATGATGGGGGATGAGTCCTGATGAGTGAGTTGGCTCCATTGGGTCAGCTGGGTGTCTGTTGTGCTGGTTGTTGGGGTGAGGGGACTGACGAAATTAGAGGGCTTGGGTTGAGGTTTGATGTGTCGGTAGATCTTCGCTGACTTGTAGTGGAAGACAATCAGTGAGGTTGTCACAGAATACTTGCAAAGGGGTGACACTTTTTGCTGCGGGTGAGGGGTTGGAGAATTCCTTGGGGATTGGGAAGGGGTCCTTGTTCTTGTAGGGGTTGGTTTCAATTCTTGCTGCAAGTACTTTTTTATTTGTTTCCCATTGTTGGTGGTTGATTGAGTGTCGTTTTGTATGCTGTCCTTTCGGTGGTGTTTTTGCTGGTGGCAGCAGGTGAATGGAGGTGGGATCAGCAAAAAGGGGTGAGAAAAAGCAAAAAAGGCAAAAGAGGCAAAAATAGGTGAAAGGAGACAAAAAGCGGAAAGGCAAAGGCATGAGTGAAAAGGCAAAAGAGAGGTCAAACGAGACCGAGAGAGACAAAAACTGAGACGGGCAAGAGTGAGTGCAGTGAAAACATGAGTGAATGGGAAACAAGAGGCTCAGGGAGAAAAAGAGAGTCAAAAACTGGAAAGAGCAAGAGTGAGAGCAAGGAAAACACAAGTGGAAAGGCAAAAAGGGGCATAGAGAGACAAAGAGAGGCAATGCTGAAAAAGAGCAAAAGTGAAAGGGTGATTGAGAGAGAGTACAGAAGGAGAGTGAAAGGTCAGCAACGAGCATACAGCTGGGTCCGAAAGGATCTTAACTAATCAGCGGACCAGTCCAGATAAGGAAGGAGCTGGGCCTGGGTACCTGCCCAGTGGCTTTACACTTTAAAATGTTTCGTAAACACAACTACGGCTGGACTTTGATTTTTTTGCAGCTGTTTTTGTACTGTAGCTCGACTTGCTTTAAGTCTGTTCTCCTGGCCTGAGCCTGGACTGCTGGCCTAGGGCTATCCTGATACTTAATGAGGCTACTTTCCATCACAGACACATGCCTAGGGTCCCAGGCTACATGGATATCCTTAATTCTCCCTTTTCAGACCCAGGTGCTTTCTGTAGCTGCTGGTCTGGAGAAAAAGACTGATGCATTAACTAAAAGAAAAAGAAAACAACTTTGCTTCTTACCTGGCTGATTTATGGGTTGCATTTTGATTGTTTTTCTTATCATGTACTTGTTTTTCTTTCTCTTTGGCAGCGGCTTGGTTGGTTTTATCTAATTTGTTCTTTTTCTGATGGCATGCTGTTTTTGTGAAGCACCCAAGTACCTCAGGCCTGGACAAAGGAACCTTTGCTAAATAAAATAAAATGAAAGATCTTGTAATATTCTAGCAAAGTGAGAAACATTTTGGGTGATGTGCGCACATACACAGCTGCCCATTAGTGTTAGTCTTGTCAAGGAAGGTGTTTGAGAGATTGACAGCTCTGTCAAATTTAGGAGGAGATCATGGCATTCGTAAAGGTACATGCCCACCTTAGTGCATCTACAACAATCCGTCTCCATCATTTCCATCCTTTAAGGCTCCGGCTGGATGCAGGAAAAGATGATGTGAACCAGGAAGTAAGGACAGTCCTCCAGACAACTGAGAAGGATCCTGTTGGTAGTGGAGGTTGCCATGGTGCCTGTAGTCTGGCAGTGGTACCAACACGTGGGTTATAGTGAGTTTCTCTCTTCATTTTATACTTTGTCTTTTGCACACAGCCCACTTGATGCAAGAATTGGGACACCTTTGGGGGTTTGCTCTTCTTCATGTGGTTAGAGGGAATGGGTAAGGTTGCTGTCCTATGTATAGTCATTGTATTGGGCCCAAGGGATGCAGAAGAAATGTAGAATTGGTCTCTCTTAGACAAGTTGCCATTGCTCGAGAGGTGCTTTTGGAACTTACGCTATTAGAAGACTAAAAATATATAACACATACATACAATTTTGTGGAAGAATTTCTAAAAAGATTTAAAGGCTTGGGACTGGTGGACCATGTGGGATGATCAAAGAGCTATTGTTCAGGGAGAAACAACCAACCTTTAATAGTGCATGAACAGCAAGCAAAGGCAAAAACAATAGGTCTTGGAAGTTACACCTAGGTTTAACAATGAGTTGTTTTGTTAGATAGCCGGTGATGATGCACAGGCATCCACAATGGCCCACTTTGGGTTAATACAAGTATCATAAAAGTATTCAAAGAAGGTCATGAGGGGTAGATGCACGTCCACTATAACCTTACAAAAGTGGGTTGTAAATAGAAAGCAAACAGAAACTCCCTATCTATGAGAACTATGGAAAAACTGGGAAAATACTAGCCCCACAATACATGCATCAAGGAACACCTAACGGAGAATTCAAAATCTTGTTACTGAAAATGAAAGATCTTTCTGCAGGTCAATTATTTGAGAGACAAGAAGCGATACACGATCTCTTTGGAGAATATTGGAAAGATCAGGGGCCTGATTTAGATTCCGGCAGAGGGTGTTACTCCATCACAAACGTGATGGATATCCCATCTGCGGTATTACAATTCCACTACAGCCTATGGAACCAGTAATATGGCGGACAGGATCTGCGGTATTACAATTCCACTACAGCCCATGGAACCAGTAATATGGCGGACAGGATATCTGTCAACTTTTGTGACGGAGTAACCCCTCCACCAATCTCTAAATTAGGCCCTAAATTTGAGCACACATTCTAAAGATTGATTTATTAAAAACCTCTTCTTTTCAGAGTGAGGCACTTTAGTAGAAAATCTCTCTATGGTAGAATAAGGATGTATTAGGCATCTATTCAATAGCACAACACCAGGCATAGATGATCTTGCTGATGAATTGTATAAATTATTACAAATAATCTTAACTCCAATATTGCTATGTATATGTATTACATATGTGTTATTTCTACAGTGCAAACCTAGCCAAAAGGCAGCAGAGGGCTGTGCGTGGTCAAAGGCAATCTTAAAGTCAGCGAGTAATAGAAGGAGGGGAAGCTGAGTTGTGGACGGTTCATGAACTGTGATCTAGTGTAGTTGAAAGAGATGCGTCTTCAGCTTTTTCCTAAATGAGAACAGCTTTTGGTCAAAATGTTTCTTCGAATCCAAGAACAGGAACCTGTTTCTCCTTCTTGGAAATAGTTTAATATGGGTGTTTTCCTGAAAAAAGTTAGGAATAAAAATGCCTTTAGTTCTTATCACCTGATTTCTATGGTAAATTGCAATCCATAGATGTTTACGCCTATAAACAAGTGAGTGGTGCAATGGAATATTCCACCAATTGAGCAGGTGAATCCATGAGCCGAATCTTACTTTTTGGGCTTTTCACCCAGGATTTTATGGAGGGTGTAAGGAGCCCACTGGAGGTATGGGGAATAGAGATCATTGTATGCCTTGAACATGAAGACATGCATCATGAGTGGGGTTAGCGGTGCAGTCGTAGTGCCATATTTTTGGGAACGTTGTGCATAGAAACGCAGCAAGTCACCGTGCTGAGCTGCGAGTCACCTTGCTGCGCTGTGTCCTTGTGAAAGGGCAGGAATGCAGAGTATTTAATGCATACAGAGCATTCCTGTTCTTTCCCCTGCACTGGTACACAATGGGCTGCCTTGCTCCAACACATGAACCCTTGCACCATGGTGCAAGGGTGCCTGCATTGTATGTTGGATTGTTTTTGTGCAGGAAGGTGCACCTTCCTGCTCAGAAACACTCTTGAGAGGCACATTCCTCTATCTAGATGTGATGCAGAATGCAGCACACATAGAAAGAAAGTAACAAGGAGAAATTAAAGTATTTCTCTTTGTTACAGCTCTCCTGGTGAGGCGTATCTTTATAGCATATTCCCAGGTTTACCAGGTTTGGTAAATCCGGAAATGTGTCGGAAACCATGAGCGTTGTGTGAGAACATCCATACAGTTCCCATAGAATGCCTCGCTTACGTAGAGTCATGCAGTGCAGCGGTTTGCACTGCAGTACTCCATATTTTTTGAGCCACTCAAAGCCATGCAAGGTGGCTTAGCATGGCTTCAAAAATATGACTTAGAGGTTTGTGTCACACATGTATCACGATGCGTGGTGTAAGCATGACACAAATGTCTCTTAAATATGCCCCTTAGTGCTTATGTAGTGCTTTGTGACAGCAGAGAAATACCCAGGCTTGTTAGAGCTAGGGGAGTTGGAGTTTGGAAGTGGAAGGAAGAGGATGGACAGGACAACCTGTCCCATCCACGTTCTGTAGGAGCCCCTGCTTCAGAATACACATTCACTGTAGTGCTTTCTTAAAGCACTGCTGGGGGCATCCTGTACTTTTGAGAGCGTCCAAAACTACGGGAGTCATTCCTAGGCCAGTGAGTCTCCCATCAGGGTGGTGAATCTGTGTTACCGAGAAATGGGCCTCGAGGACATGAGCGTTTGGGCGAGCTGCCAGAAGACTTGTAGGTGCCTGTATTCTAAGTGTATTCCTGCTGCTGACATGGTTAGTTAAAGGTACATTAGATGAAAGATGGCTCAGTGGAGAGAGAATCCTCATGGAGATTCACAGCATGACCAAAAACCAGAACAGTATAGGTGATGGGGCCGCCCTGTGACAGTCCATTTTAGTAGGAAGACTGTTTTTCATCATTTTGGTAGGTCCAAGTCACTTCAAAAGACATGGTGAATTAGAAGCAGACAAGCTCCATTATGGAAGCTGGAAGGTCGGAGAAAAAATCTATAGTAATATGATGCTGAAGGCTACGTAGATGCCCACACAGTGCCAAAGGTTGAACCGGATTCTGTTGAGACTCTAGAAAACAATGGACCACACATGGTCAAACATTAAGGGTTCAAAGATGAAAGAACATGGGGAATCCCCCAGCAGGTGCACCAGAACATCACTTAAAACAAACAATGAAAGGTAAGAGAGGTTGCCAAATCAACACAGGTGAGTTGAGGTCTCAATGAGGACAGCCCCTCAACCTACAGCCTCTAGGTGAATTGAGCAATGTAAAGTCCTGCCCTAGATGTATAAGGGAGTCATGGTACAAGCACAGTGAGATTCAAAAGGAGGGGGGAGAGAAAAGAAGAGTATCAAGGTATCCCAGGGCATCATCACTTCAGGTTGTGAATGTCTGCTAAGTAGCCACAAGTTACCTGAAGAAACATGGAATACTGTGCACCGAGCAACGTGTGACATTGTTTCTTCCGCAAACCAATAAGGATAAGAGGCTAGGATGACAAAGATGGTTTGAATAAACACATCCTCAAGCTACTAAATGTAGGTGAAGTGGAGATACTTATATTAATCAGAGAGTAACTGGGGAAGATCACCAGGATGGTAAACAGATTTATGATATATGACTATGAAGACCCAAGATTCCTTAAAAGGCTTAGACTTAAAAGCTTGTACAGAGAAGGATGAGGAGAGAAGGAAGCTGAGATTAAGAGTTGGAGTAAATGTTTACTGCCATGGAACAATGCTGATGTACCTTAAATATTGCTCGGCTGAGCCTACTGGGCCACAGTGAACGCCTAGTGTTAGTTAAAATATTGGCCATTAAACCCACTCAATTAGGACAACATTTCTACTTTGAATAGGATGACTATCTTTAATGTCTTTTTTTTAAACATAGGTTTATTGATTCTTCAAATGCTCCAAACTTAACACCCCTCAGGGGTAAAACTGTGAAGATACTTGGCCGGCAATCATACACTTTCTCCCCATTGTCACACCTTGTTTTCCCAACATTGGACAGTTGTCCTACCTCCACCGAGTCTCAGCTGGAAACTTAATCCGTCTTCCTCCCATCCACCCGAAGAATCTTCTGTGTGGTCTGTCTCGGCACCCCAGACCTGGGCTCTCAGGCCATGTCATCGACCTGGGCTTCCCACGCCCACCATATTTTTGTGGCTGTAATGCCCAGTCTACGTTAATTTCACAGTCCTCCACCCTTGGAACGATGGCATTGTTCCAATTTGGTATAACATTGCATCTGGCCACCATTATAACTATGTTACAAAATAAGTGTATTTGTTCAATGATTGTTCTCCCCAAGAAGTTCCAATAGGGTGTCTGGGACCTTGTCCTCAATGTCTTGATTAATGTATCAGGTCCTTTCTCTGGTTTGCCTCCACATTCTGCTTCTCTTTCTTGTAGTAATCAGTCCACAATCCATATTCTGTGACATCTACATTGCCTTTGCCACAGCTCCCTTTTGTGACCTGAACCAAATGGTTTACCCGACCGGTGGATCATACAGTATTTCCAGTACTAGCCTTGCATAAAGTAATGCTGCATATTGAAACAAACATTGACAAAGCCAAACGGCTTAGCGTTGCCAGTGCCTTTTTGGTTGCTGCTGTTGGCTTTGCCATTGCTAGTAAAAGTTTGTCATAGTTAGAGAGTCATTTTGGAATTGTATTTTCTATACTTCCAAGGCTGCCATTACTGTGCCTGTAGATGCAACGTGGGGGCCATATTGGAAGTATAGAAAATAACGCTTGCCATCTTGGAACATTATTTGCCATCTTGGATCATTATTTTTCATTTGATGCTCCATAGAAAACAGTCACATAAATGAAATAAATACAACTGTTTTCGGTGTCAGTGTGGAATGTAGTTATGATTGAATAGTGGGAGTGCTTTTATGAAGACAAGTGGAGAATCTATGCTGAATGTTTATTTCCACACGTGGGCGGTGTGACTGGGAAGCATTGACGGGGGTGACTCTACCAAGGACATACGTTGGTCATGGGGAGCCAGGCCTTCTGCAGTTTGCTGCATCACAAACTATCACATCCCTCCATCACACTTCTGCCAGGTTTGTTGCCTGGAATGTAAAGACCCTGTCCATGTGTATAAACACTTTTACACTTTGGGGGTGATTCTAACTTCGGTGGGCGGCGGAGGCCGCCCGCCAAAGTTCCCCCACCAAAATACCGCTCCGCGGTCGAAAGACCGCTGAGGGTATTTTGGGATTTGCCCTGGGCTGGCAGGCGGCCGCCAAAAGGCCGCCCGCCAGCCCAGGGCAAATCAACCTTCCCACGAGGACGCCGGCTCAGAATTGAGCTGGCGTAGTGGGAAGGTGCGACGGGTGCAGTGGCACCCGTCGCGTATTTCAGTGTCTGCATAGCAGACACTGAAATACTTTGTGGGGCCCTCTTACGGGGGCCCCTGCAGTGCCCATGCCATTGGCATGGGCACTGCAGGGGCCCTGCGGCACCCCCTACCGCCATCCTGTTCCTGGCGGGAGACCCTGGCGGGGTGTCAGAATCCCCATGGCGGCGGAGCGGGAAACCGGCGGGAGACCGCCGGTTTCCCGCATCTGACCACGGCCGAACCGCCGCTGTCAGAATGCCCTGCGGGGCACCGCCGGTCTGTCGGAGGTGCTCCCGCCGACCCTGGCCGCCGGGGTCAGAATGACCCCCATTGTCTGCCCATCCTCGCTTCCCCTTAGCCCCTGAAGTGACATCTCATCAATGTCTGATTCAAACTTTCTATTCCAGCATCCCGTATCCAAGCTAAAGATGCCTCCTTCTTCTTAGATACCCTGTGCTGCCCCTGAAGACACTTAAATGTGTGTATTCTACTGATAGAAATGCTCCACACAAGTCTCCCACAGACAACAGTACATCAGTCTCTGTCACTGCACCACAGTAGTCATGACCAGTGTGGACAGCGTGGCCAGGGTGTGGGCAGCTGCTATGCGGTGTGTGGCTCATACGCAGAAGGGTAATAAGTGTGTTTGTATGGTGCTTGTATAGGGACATTCGGTCAGTACCTCTTGTCAAAACTTTGTAGGATTTCAAGAAGGTGTTACAGAGGGTTGTTCTCTCCCAAGGATTTGTTTGGTTACAAAAGGCTGCACTGATGGGCACATTGGGCGTATAGCATTGGTGTGTAATAGAAAACTCCTATATTACAGGGATAATAAAAAAGACAATTGCCTGCAGCCTGCTGCCACTGATGCAATGAGCTAAGCATCCCTTGTGGTACCCACCAGAGCCAGGTCGTGGATGTTGGGAGGAACATTCAGCGTTTAGTCGTACACTACTCATGTGCAGTGTGTGGTGGTACATCATGCCTCCTTGCACACACATTTTCCAAAGCCAGATCTCAAAATGCCCATCTCCTTATCTATTGCAAGAGTCAGGCAGTCCATTTGTACCCACCCAGCAGGCACACAGTACCATTTCCCTCCCACAATACTTATGCTTCCAAATGCAATGTTTCTGTCTCCTCACTCCCCCCATCCCACAAACACAACAGTTGGCTCTCACCTGTGAGTCACCCATACAGCCTCGTCATCCAGAACTTATGATCAGTGCATGGTGTGGCCAGTGACGCCTGCAACCTGACCCAGTGCTGATGCATCATTAATTCAATTAGCTATTGAGTTTTTCTCATTACTGCAACAAGAATTGTACAATTAAAAATTCAAAAACCAGTCGCCTCACAGGGCGAGAAAGTCACCAAAGTAGAATGCTAACCCTAAGTTCCAACTGAAGACCTTATCTTTTTTAAGATAATTAACAACTGATAGTAAAAATCAATTAAAATGATGTAAAATGGACTCCACAACCAAAAGGGAAGAAGCGGAGAAGGAAAAAGAAACGGAAAACCGAAAATCGAAAACAGAAACACGCACTTGCAGCGAGGATGAAAGGAGGAATTAATTAACCCCACAGCTTCTATCTAACAAAACAATCATAGTCAACACTGATGTCAAAGACTGAGGAAATCTCAGGAAACGAAGACCAAAGATGGAAGCATAGGGGTCTGTATGGAACGTGAAATGTTAGTTGTTCAAGGTCATCACCTTAATGGAGTAGTTGAACTTGACATTTGAATCCTTAAGAAAAGGGTTCCAAACCTCATCAAATATCTGCAATCTGTGATGTAGGTTAAAAATATGGTATTCAAAGCATGCCACATCATACATGTTGTCCAACCAGGTCTGCAGAGTGGGTGTTAGAGACGACTTCCAAAGACGCAATGTCACCAACTCAGCAACCCCTAGAGCGGTGCAGAGCCATCTGTAAATGTGCTGATTCACTGGAGGAAGATCTGAAGCATCATTCAGGATCGTGTATCAACCCCGGGATTCATGCCCAATGCTGCCCTGCACTGCTTCCTGGGGTGCTGCCCTACTCCTCTGAAGACCTTCAACCCAGCCCTCAAGAACAACCACCTCACAGCAGAGGAGCCTGACAGCTGCCCAGAGGATCATCAGTGTCCATCTCCCACAATGCAGTAGCCCAGGGCACGGCATGCGTCGGGGGGGCAGAAGCACTTTAAGCCCAGTGGCCGATGGGTTCTGTGATTGTTCCACCATCAGGACCACTTTGATATTATATTGTATGGTATCCCAGGTACTGCTCCTGACACCCCATACGGTTCCACTTCCTACACGATGACCTTTCATGTGGGACCTACATACGCAGGGCCGGCTTTAGGGCAGTGGGACCGGTGCGGTTGCACTGAGCATTGACCTGGAGGGGGAGGCACTAACCTCAGGGAGGGTGCTGTGTTTAGCAATAACTTAAGATTTAAAAGCAGACTTCCTTTCCAGCTTTCAGGTAGCAATAAAAATGTCAAGTTAACTCTTGTGATTAATGTTCTTGATAGAGAGAGATAGAGTGGCAGTTTGGACTCACCATAAAGTAGCGCAGAAGGTTAATGTGCCTGCTGCAAAGAACAGATCTGTATTTTATGTGGATAACTGAGTGGATTAATAAAGCCAGCCTTTACCAGCGCTTTAAATCAAATGAAGTGTATGTGAGAGGAGGGCTGTGGAGAGATGAGGGGCACTTTTGCTGGGTTTTAGTGAGGGAATCCGAGGAGGAGGTCATGTGAGGGGGCTCCAAAAAATACTGACGCACCGAGCGCCACCAGCGCTAAAGCCACCCCTGTACGTATATGTATCTGTATTTATTTAGGAGTGCCAAGTCGAAACACCCTAATAAATAAATACAGCTGTACATAGATATTTTGAATTGACAACTGTGCCCCTAGATTGTGTAGAGCAATGGGTGGGCTGGTCAAACTTTGTATAGAGACCATGAGATGCAGAGACCATGCACTTACTTAAATAAAGCTGGAAACACCATCACAGATGGAGCTGAGGTCGATTCTCTCTCCCCTTTGATTTCTCATATTTTATTAATTCAATATCCTGCTGTGATTTATCTATTCTGCTGCTCTGCGGTGGTGACAGGTAGTCCAGTAATTGCTGCATCTCAACCTCCACCTCTCACAATAATCCATTTACAGCCACGTAGGTGGAACTGCGGGTCGTAAGACATATAGGAAAATGTCCTGACAATACTGTCTCATAAAATAAAGGGTAAAAGTCTATTTTGAAACTCAGAAGTGAACTTTCCGGAGAATCAATTATGAGTTTGATGCATCACCTAATCTGTGAAAGAATAAGTGCCTGGACTCAAAGTTTTGTTCAGAAATCTGCCAGTGCTGATTGAAGCTCGGGCAGGAGTGTAGCTTCGGGGGATGTTTGGGCTGTTACACCCCCCTAATAAATGTATTATTTGATAAATAGTTGGGTACAGACGCTTTCAGTGGGGTATTGTGAGATGTCAGTCAGATTTCACCAAGGTTTTTTACATACACACAGATCAAAACGCACACACACTCCATCTTTGTTTTTGCAGTCCTCAGAAATACAGATTATTTTACAAAATATTAGGCCTCATTAACCATGCCCTGTGCCACAGGAGCAGTATGCCAGCCTATATTTACAAGGCCACGCAAATCCACCTTGTGTGGCTTTTCATGGCCTTGTAAATATGGACCCCTTTCACACACAACACTGCGTAAAAGGGGTGTTTCATGGGTGTTGCTTGGGGTGTTCTCACGCCACTCCCATGAAACCAGAAGGAATCTGATGCATTCCCAGATTTACAAATCAGGGAATACGTCAGATTCCTAGGCCACCTCAGAGGTGGCATAAGAGTGACGCAACAGGGAGAAATATCTTTACTTTCTCCATTTTTCCTCTCTCTATGAGTGCTGCATTCTGCAGCACACATAGAAAGAGGAAAACATCTCTTGTGATTGTTTTTGTGTAGGAAGGTGTTCCTTCCACCACAGACACAATCATCCTTGCAATGAAGGCATGCTTGCAACATGGTACAAGGGTGCATGCGTTGGTGCTAGGCAGCAGTTTGTCCACCAGTGCCGGGAGAGGGATCAGAAATGCACCTTTTTGTATAAATATGGCGCATTTCGGCCCTTTCCTGGTGCCGCAGGGCAGTGCAGCACCGTCCTGCACCAGGCGCCTCCTAAATGAGGCTCATTGTGTTTTCTCTCTTAGTACTCCTACCAATCCATATTCCTCTCCCTTTCCACTGCCCCACAGACCCCTCTCATGCACCCTGCTTGTGGTATAATCTATTTAAACAATCAATGCCAGCCTCACTGTTAGTAAATCTGAGGCTCCCGCCTCCCCCACAACCTTAGGGCCTGATTTAGATTTCGGCAGACGGGGAGTAAACCGTCTGCCGAAATCTAAATCAGGGCCTTAGTGACCAAGCTACGCCCTTGAGGTTGGGGTATTGAATACCAAAGCTGCGTAGTCTTGGTTTGAACACATTCAAAATTGAAGTCAGTGAGGCTATAACCACAGACGTACGTCACACACACCTGTGACTCACGCACACCTGTGACTCACGCGCACCTGCACACATGTGCTCCTTCTCTTGCACTTGGATGGTTGAAGGATCTGTTTGAAGGGGCTTGCAAAGAACTGAAAAGGGTGAGATATGCCTGTAGGCCCTCTCCTTAGCAGAAAGTGCAAACACATTTCTTGTGTGTGCACTTTCCTTTGCCCTCCCGTTACAAAAGGCTTTTTACCCGCAATCCTCCTGGTGAACGAGGTGCATATTCCAAGCTCGCTCTGCGTGGCACCAGGTGAGACATGAGCGGGCATATTTGTGAGACACTTGCGCCACCGGAGCGTCACTTGTTTTGATGCTCGGGCAGCGCAAGTCCCTCAACCATAACTATGAGGCCACGCAAAGCGACTTTTCTTGGTTTTTCATGGCCTCATGGGGATGTAGTAAGACAAAGCAGTGCAAATCGCTGCATTGCTTTACTTTGTGCAAGGGGGGCATTCCATGGGCATTGCAGTGGGTTTTCCCATGCAGCCCCCATGAATTTTGATGCTGCCCCAGAGTTACCTGATGATGGAAACCTGGGGAGTGCCAAAACCTTACGCCTCCCCAGAGCAGTCATAACAAGGAGAAATATTTGTATTGCTCCTCGTTTTTTCCTCTTCCCACGTGTGCTGCATTCCATAAGCACACATAGAAAGAGGAAAACGCCATTTGGGAGTGTTTTTGTGCAGGAAGATGTCCCTTATTGCACAAAGGAATCCTGCATGTAATGCAGAAACCCTTGCACAATGGTGCAAGGGTGTCTGGTTTGGTGCTAGGCAGCCAAAACGGCACCTGAGCAGAGGGAAAGAACAGGAATGCACTGTATTTCATAAATACTGTGCATTCCTGACCTTTCACTTTGGCGTTGAGCACTGCAGCAAGGTGACTTGCAGCTCTGCCCTACGCCAATTGCCCATAAATATGTCCTGAGGAGATGTGGCTAGCACTGTCAGAAGGAACGCTGGCTGAGAGAATCTCAGTGTAGTAGTTGTGTAAGAGTATTGCTGCTCCAACTGAGAGACAACAGTGATTCTTTAGGCATGAAAACTGCTCTCACAAACTGCATTTCACCAACGGCGGCCGCTGCAAATCTCAAAAATAACAATTAAAAAAATAAATAAACATACCTGTCCTGATACCGCCGGGCGCCTCGTGCTTCTCTTCTGATGGGGTCCCAGCAGTCCCTGGGACACCAACACAGGCTCCCCATGCAATCCTGGCGCCGCTCTCATGCTATACCTAGCATTCGAGCTGTGTCAGGATTGGTCAGAGCCGCTTGGTCTGCCGCTTGGACACTTCATTTGGAGTCTGTGCAGTTTCTCAAACCCTGCTGTGTTGCACCACCGAGTTGGAGAAACCTAAGTGTGCACATCAGTTTGGCTGGCCCAAAATGGCCGGCCAAACTGACATGCGCACTTAGTGCGCTCACTCCACTCCTCCTCCTCCCCTCCATTCCCACGGCCCAGCCCCGCCCCTCCCTTCACAGACTGGCTCAGCTGTGCTAGCAGCTGAAAAATAAAAAAAGATGTTGTTTTATTTTTCAGTTGCTGGCTCTTTGCCAGTGGGGCTACGCTCTACTATTGCGAAGGAGTCAGAGGTGGCTCCCCCATGATAGAGGAGGAGCATTGCTCCTCTGCTCAGTCGGCAGTGACAAATAATTATCACTGTTTGACTGAGCCATGGCAGTACAGAGCGGGGTGGGGCCATGTCAGGAAGAAGAAGTGGAGTGCACTTGTAAGTAGGCATGCCAGTTTGGCCGGCCATCTTACACAGCCGGGTTGGAGAAATGGCACAGGCTCCCTGTGCCTGAGGGAACGTCAAACCAGTCCGCTCAGGCCAATCCCAGAGCTGCTCTCATGCTTGCTTTAGCATAAGAGCAGCATCTGGATTGGGAGCCTGTGCGTTGGGCCCCAGTGCTGGGAAGAGAGGAGCGTCTCGGAGATAGCCGGCAGCTGGAGTATTGTAGAGCCATTTTAGTGAGGTCTGTGGGCACGTTATTTTAGCCACTAGGCCTGTGCGCGCTGCTGCTTGTGCCCTTTAGCCTAGTAACGTTTCATTTTATTTAATTTTTATATTTTTTGAATTGGCCACATTCATGGTGGTGTTTTATCTATCCTTTATCTTGTTGTCCTTTCACCTAGGAAAGCATTACATTTCTTAGCACGACATTCTTTCACTCTGCTTTCTTCAAGGCTGCAGAGAGATAGGATTGTCGGCACAAGTGGTACATTGCATCTCTAACATTCAAAGAAACACACATATTTTTACATGGGGACACTTTCTCATTACATCAGTTGTTTTATTATGAAAACATTTCCCTGTCCCATGCATCTGAGCGAGAGATTTCAGCCAGATGATCACATCTGCATGCTGTCTGACTTTATTACAGCTGCTCGCTGAGAGCACTGGTTCCCTGGCCTATATGGGGATGGTGTCTCTATAGATAACAGGCTTCTTCACTACTGTCATATTCAGGTATGGGGGATGATGTCTTCCCCGGGGGAATCCTGAGGGGCAGATTAGGGCTTATCCTGCTGTGCTGTAATATAGGTTAGGTAGGAATTACATATGTCTTGCATAGTGAAAGTATGGTGGGACATTCCTGTGTTTCACTTTTCTTGTCACCGTTTTGCTTCTAGCATGTTTCATCGTTCTAATTATTGCATTTCATGTTAATTTATCTAAGACACAGCTGATGCAATAAATCTTTTTGAGCCATTTCTTGCCTCTGTTTGTCTTTGCATGTGTGAGACTAATGTAACTTAGAGAAAAGGATGAGATCTGATCCACCATGATTTCCCTGAGAAGTCACAACGTCATGCACCCAGTTGCCACAAGTCGTCCCTGCTTTTGGGCAGAGATGAGGTGCTGCTAGTTGGCTGGAAACTGATTAGGCTGACAGTTCTCACATGGTGTGGGTCTGGACTCAGTTGCCCACAATTCAGGTGATGCTGCTGCCCAAATCCAGCAGCCTCATTGGTACAATGAGAGCCAACGCGACAGGAGCATCAGGCAGGTAAGTTTTTTTTAAACCCCCCACCAACAGTCCTCCCTCCACCCCGCCATCCTCAATTGGCGGCAGCTGCCACTGCATTCTTTAACACCAGTGGGTCCATGAACACAAGACATGACCTCACACTTACCTACATTTTGTGTCCGTCTTGCACATGAGGTTGGCTTGCAGTTTGGAGATGATGATGCAAAGTACTCTGATGAAGATCAGAAAATTTAGCTAAGGGAAGACACAGAAGTACAGATTATCATGTGCTGTGCAAAGGTTACTACAATATAAGCAGGCAAGCAATGCACATCTGCAACTTAAACATTTGGTCTGAAAAATGGGAGTTAAGCACCTGTACAGGTTTACTCTGTTGTACCGTTCCATTACTTTACAATACACAACTATTTCTCAACATACATCTCATAGAAAAATCAAAAGTTTATTTACCCATTTCATTCAAAATTAGATTACAATATTTAAAACATACACCATACCTACAGATAAATTATTTGGAAACAACAAACAGTAAACAGACTAGTTTATCTTCATCATTGCAAGCACTTATTAAATCCTTCAGCTCTTTCACAATTCTCTTTTGCAATACTGAAAATCTGGTACTTAAAAGGTGCCCAAAGCATCATTTACACATGCACAAAATACTTTGAGGTGTGGCAACTTCTCATAAGGTGTTAGCATTATTAGTATAATTGTTATAATTGCCTTACAATATAATTTGCAATTTTAAATGTGTAATTTCATTTTTTAACCCCTTAGCTGCTGGGCCTTTTCCCCCCCAGTGCTGAGCCCTTTTTTGGCTATTTGGGGTAGTTCGCGCTTAGGGCTTCATAACTTTTTGTCCACATAAGCTAACCACGCCACATTTGCGTCCTTTTTTTCCAACATCCTAGGGATTCTAATGGTACCCAGAGTTTGTGGTTTACCCTGGAGGAGACCAAGAAAATAGCCAAAATACAGTGAAAATTTAGTTCTTTCCAAAAAAATGGGAAAAAAGGGCCGCCGAAGAAGGCTTGTGGTTTTTTCCCTGAAAATGCCATCAACAAAGGGTTTCTGGTGCTGAAATCACTATCTTCCCACCTTTCAGGAACGGGCAGACTTGAATCAGAAAACCACATTTTCCAACACAAATTTGGCATTTTTACTATTTTTGGTGCTTTCAACCTCCTTCCAGTTAGTGACATGAATGGGTGTGAAACCAATGCTGGATCCCGGAAAGCTAAACATTTCTGAAAACTAGACAAAATTCTGAATTCAGCAAGGGGTCATTTGTGTAGATCCTACAAGGTTTTCCTACAGAAAATAACAGCTGAAATAAAAAAATATTGAAATTGAGCTGAAAACAACAGCCATTTTTCTTTATGTTTTACTCTGTAACTTTTTCCTGCGATGTCAGATTTCTGAAAGCAATATACCGTTTTGTCTGCTGGACTCTTCTGGTTGTGGGGATATAAAGGGCTTATAGGTTCATCAAGAACCCTAGGTACCCAGAGCCAATAAATGAGGTGCACCCTGCAGTTGGTTTTCATTCTATACTGGGTATACAGCAATTCATTTGCTGAAATATGAGGAGTGAAAAAGAGGTATCAAGAAAACCTTTGCATTTCCAAAATGGGATCAAGATAAGGTTTTGAGGAGCAGTGGTTATTTGCACATCTTTGAATTCCGAGGTGCCCATACTAGCATATGAATTGCAGGGCATTTCTCAAATAGACGTCTTTTTTACACACTCTCTTATATTTGGAAGGAAAAAATGTAGAGAAAGATAAGGGGCAATAACACTTGTTTTGCTATTCTATGTTCCCCCAAGTCTCCCGATAAAAATGATACCTCACTTGTGTGGGTAGGCCTAGCGCCCGCGACAGGAAATGCCCCAAAACACAACGTGGACACATCCCATTTTTTCACAAAATATAGAGCTGTTTTTTTGCAAAGTGCCTACCTGTAGATTATGGCCTCTAGCTCAGCCGGCACATAGGGAAACCTACCAAACCTGTACATTTTTGAAAACTAGAGACCTAGGGGAATCCAAGATGGGGTGACTCGCGGGGCTCTGACCAGGTTCTGTTACCCAGAATCCTTTGCAAACCTCAAAAAGTGGCTAAAAAAACAAGTTTTCCTCACATTTCGGTGACAGAAAGTTCTGGAATCTGAGAGGAGCCTCAAATTTCCTTCCACCCAGCGTCCCCCCAAGTCTCCCGATAAAAATGATACCTCACTTGTGTGGGTAGGCCTAGCGCCCGCGACAGGAAATGCCCCAAAACACAACGTGGACACATCACAGAAAACAGAGCTGTTTTTTGCAAAGTGCCTACCTGTAGATTTTGGCCTCTAGCTCAGCCGGCACCTAGGGAAACCTACCAAACCTGTACATTTTTGAAAACTAGAGACCTAGGGGAATCCAAGATGGGGTGACTCGCGGGGCTCTGACCAGGTTCTGTTACCCAGAATCCTTTGCAAACCTCAAAAAGTGGCTAAAAAAACAAGTTTTCCTCACATTTCGGTGACAGAAAGTTCTGGAATCTGAGAGGAGCCTCAAATTTCCTTCCACCCAGCGTCCCCCCAAGTCTCCCGATAAAAATGATACCTCACTTGTGTGGGTAGGCCTAGCGCCCGCGACAGGAAATGCCCCAAAACACAACGTGGACACATCACAGAAAACAGAGCTGTTTTTTGCAAAGTGCCTACCTGTAGATTTTGGCCTCTAGCTCAGCCGGCACCTAGGGAAACCTACCAAACCTGTACATTTTTGAAAACTAGAGACCTAGGGGAATCCAAGATGGGGTGACTCGCGGGGCTCTGACCAGGTTCTGTTA
The DNA here is from genome assembly GCF_031143425.1 of Pleurodeles waltl. Classification (NCBI taxonomy): domain Eukaryota; kingdom Metazoa; phylum Chordata; class Amphibia; order Caudata; family Salamandridae; genus Pleurodeles; species Pleurodeles waltl. The sequence goes on along the minus strand of NC_090444.1, from coordinate 1,844,791,082 downwards.
CCCAGAATCCTTTGCAAACCTCAAAAAGTGGCTAAAAAAACAAGTTTTCCTCACATTTCGGTGACAGAAAGTTCTGGAATCTGAGAGGAGCCTCAAATTTCCTTCCACCCAGCGTCCCCCCAAGTCTCCCGATAAAAATGATACCTCACTTGTGTGGGTAGGCCTAGCGCCCGCGATAGGAAATGCCCCAAAACACAACGTGGACACATCAAAGAAAACAGAGCTGTTTTTAGCAAAGTGCCTACCTGTAGATTTTGGCCTCTAGCTCAGCCGGCACCTAGGGAAACCTACCAAACCTGTACATTTTTGAAAACTAGAGACCTAGGGGAATCCAAGATGGGGTGACTCGCGGGGCTCTGACCAGGTTCTGTTACCCAGAATCCTTTGCAAACCTCAAAAAGTGGCTAAAAAAACAAGTTTTCCTCACATTTCGGTGACAGAAAGTTCTGGAATCTGAGAGGAGCCTCAAATTTCCTTCCACCCAGCGTCCCCCCAAGTCTCCCGATAAAAATGATACCTCACTTGTGTGGGTAGGCCTAGCGCCCGCGACAGGAAATGCCCCAAAACACAACGTGGACACATCACAGAAAACAGAGCTGTTTTTTGCAAAGTGCCTACCTGTAGATTTTGGCCTCTAGCTCAGCCGGCACCTAGGGAAACCTACCAAACCTGTACATTTTTGAAAACTAGTGACCTAGGGGAATCCAGGATGGGGTGACTCGCGGGGCTCTGACCAGGTTCTGTTACCCAGAATCCTTTGCAAACCTCAAAAAGTGGCTAAAAAAACAAGTTTTCCTCAAATTTCGGTGACAGAAAGTTCTGGAATCTGAGAGGAGCCTCAAATTTCCTTCCACCCAGCGTCCCCCCAAGTCTCCCGATAAAAATGATACCTCACTTGTGTGGGTAGGCCTAGCGCCCGCGACAGGAAATGCCCAAAACACAACGTGGACACATCACAGAAAACAGAGCTGTTTTTTGCAAAGTGCCTACCTGTAGATTTTGGCCTCTAGCTCAGCCGGCACCTAGGGAAACCTACCAAACCTGTACATTTTTGAAAACTAGAGACCTAGGCGAATCCAAGATGGGGTGACTCGCGGGGCTCTGACCAGGTTCTGTTACCCAGAATCCTTTGCAAACCTCAAAAAGTGGCTAAAAAAACAAGTTTTCCTCACATTTCGGTGACAGAAAGTTCTGGAATCTGAGAGGAGCCTCAAATTTCCTTCCACCCAGCGTCCCCCCAAGTCTCCCGATAAAAATGATACCTCACTTGTGTGGGTAGGCCTAGCGCCCTCGACAGGAAATGCCCCAAAACACAACGTGGACACATCACAGAAAACAGAGCTGTTTTTTGCAAAGTGCCTACCTGTAGATTTTGGCCTCTAGCTCAGCCGGCACCTAGGGAAACCTACCAAACCTGTACATTTTTGAAAACTAGAGACCTAGGGGAATCCAAGGAGGGGTGACTTGCGGGGCTCGGACCAGGTTCTGTTACCCAGAATCCTTTGCAAACCTCAAAAAGTGGCTAAAAAAACAAGTTTTCCTCACATTTCGGTGACAGAAAGTTCCGGAATCTGAGAGGAGCCACAAATTTCCTTCCACCCAGCGTTCCCCCAAGCCTCCCGATAAAAATGATACCTCACTTGTGTGGTTAGGCCTGGTGCACTAGGTGTAGGCACTCAAGTGGGGTAGTGTTTTTATCAGGACAGGTGAGGAGTCACTGGGTGGTAGGAATATTGTGGATCCCAGCATATTCCTGTAGTTTGTGTGACAGAAATGCGAGAAAAATTGAGTTTTTTTTCAACATTTCAGCTTTGCCGGGTATTCTGGGTAAGAAAACTTTGGGGAAGCCACACAAGTCACACCTCTGTGGACTCCCCCGAATGTCTAGTTTCCAGAAATGTTTGGGTTTAGTGTGTTTCTCTATATGGCCGCCGAATCCAGGACCAAAAACACAGGTGCCTGCCTTACAAAACCAGTTTGTTTTGCCATGGATAATTTTGATGTCTCCACAATATGATTTGGGTGGTGGAATTTGGGGCTGAACTAAATTGGGGAGCTCCCAAGAGAGCACTCTCTCTCTGCTTGCCGCCGCATTCACCTGCTCTCTGGGTTGGTCTAACCCACTATTACCCAGTTGCACAAACAGCTTGCGAAGGGACAGCAGGACTGTCCTCATCACCTCCCTCATAATGTACTGGAAGAGGAGTTATCGAATGGGACTCCTCTGACTGAAAAATCACTCCCAGAGTCTGCGCCATTGTCCTATCCCTCAGATGCTGTCTCAGTATCTGATGTCTCAGTCTCTGATCCTATGTCAGAGCGGTCCTCTATAACCCGAGTGTAGGCAGCAGTCATCCATCAAGATGCCATCTCTGCTATTGGCTAAACTGTTGCTCTAAAACACTAGCCTACGTAGACAGTCACAAAATCGATGGTGTGTGAGATACGTGCAACAGTAGAGGCCACCTTACCTGCGCTTCTTCCCTCAATCAGCACGTACTTTCAAGACACTCAAAAAACACCTTGTCACATACCATTCGTCACAGTCTTTAGCACCTCCTGCGCCCAGTCCAACAATCATTATTGGTGCTCCCACTCCCTCCTCCTCGGATTCCCTCATTACCACCCAGCAAAAGTGCCCTTCATCTCTCCATAGACTTTGCTAATGTACTCAGCTATTTACATAAAATACAGATTTGCTCTTTGCAGTAGGCATATAAACCTTCTGCGCTTCTTTATGGCACTAAAACTGCCACTAGACAAGTCGGACCCTTTTCCCCCCAGGGAAACCACACACATATTGACAAAAGTGATATATATATGACAGCCAATCACCTGAAACTCAACTCAAGCAAAACCAAAATAATCCTCTTTGGCCCACACAAAAACACCTGGGACCCCTCATGGTGGCCCACCACGCTAGGCCCTGCACCCACCCCCGCCAACCACGCACGCAACCTCAGCATCATCCTAGACTCCTCCCTCTCGATGACCCAACAAATCAACGCTCTCACCTCCTCATGCTTCAACACACTCCGTATACTGAAAAACATTCAAATGGATCCCCACAGAGACCAGAAAAACTGTCACTCACGCACACATCAGCAGCAGGCTTGATTACGGAAACGCCCTCTACGCCGGCACCACTCTAAAACTCAAGCGCAAACTACACGCATCTAGAACTCAGCAGCACGACTCATCCTCGACCTCCGCCGACACGAACACATCTCTCCACACCTCAAATCCCTCCACTGGCTCCCCATTGACAAAAGGATCACCTTCAAGATCCTCATCCTCGCACACAAATCACTCCACAACACAGACCCTGCCTACCTCAACGAGAGTCACCTTCCACACCCCCACACGAAACGTCCGCTCAGCTGACCTCTCTCTCGCCTCTGTCCCCCGCATCAAACACACCACCACCGGGGGCAGATCCTTCTCCTACCTTGCACCCAAAACCTGGAACGCCCTCACAACCCACCTTCGCAAGACCCAAAACCTACTTCTTTTCAGGAAGGGCCTCAAAACCTGGCTTTTCGAACAGTGAACCTCCCAGTCCCTTTCCCTCCCCCCGCCCCCTCCCAAGCGCCTTGAGACCCTCACAGGTGAGTAGCACACTTTATAAATCTCTTTGGTATATATAGATCTACCTCTATATATATATATATATCTATGTACATAGATATATCTATAGATATATCCATGTACATAGATATATCTATCTACATAGATATATAAATATAGATCTATATATAGATCTATTTTTTTTAGTTGTTGTATGGTTTCCTTGGGGGCCAAAATGGCCAGGGGGCACCTACCTTTTTTTTTTTTATTCCGAGGGGGCCGCCCCCCCAAAGTGAAATCCCTGGCGTCTAGTGGCGTCTAGTGGTGTTTCCTGGCCCCCGATCGCAGCTGTGCTGCGATCGGGGGCCAGGAAACACTTTGAGAAGGCCTCGTAAGAAAGGGGAGAGTCTCCCCTTTCTTAAGAGGCCTTTTCAAAGTGTTTCCTGGCCCCCCGATCGCAGCTGTGCTGCGATCGGGGGGCCAGGAAACCTGAAAGTGTTTCCTGGCCCCCGATCGCAGCACAGCTGCGACCGGGGGCCAGGAAACACTTTCAGGAAGGCCTCGTAAGAAAGGGGAGTGTCTCCCCTTTCTTACGAGGCCTTCCCGAACGTGAGAAAGGCCGTTTTCCCCATCAAAGCAGTAAGCGGCCGCCGCCCGCACCTAAGCGGTTAAATTTAATTAGTAATTTATAATGTATTTCGTCTTTTAGTGAAATATGGTGGGAAGTTAATAAAATTGTAATATATTTAGTTTTAATGTAAATTCATTTTTAAGGGGGGCGTGGCCGAGGCGTCAAGATGGTGGTCGCACTTTCATAGTGCTCCGGACCCCTCAGTCATCCGCCTCTTACAAACACTCCATCCGGCCCCATCACAGCCACGGAATAACCCCTGAGACTCTGCTGCCCTCCCGAGACAAGATAATTATCATTTCCAAACTTTCGCCGTGAACGGCACACACCGGGACGCTGAGGCTGCCTGCTCCTAACATGGCGGACGGCGAGTGAGGCCCGGGGTTCCGAGACGCGCCGGCAGCTTGCGTCCACATAAATGCTTGGACCTGAGGCGGGCCAGAAGTCTCTTTGCGGCGACTTGGGCCCCAGACCTGGGCCGGGAATAAATAACATGGCGCACTGCGGAGAGAGGCCGGGACGCGGCGGGACCGGCGCATGCCTGACGGCGCCCCCATAAACGAGGAGCGCTACACCCCATCAACGTGGAATCCGAAGAGGCGCCAATCGAAGGAGAGCCGCAGACCGGGGCACCCACTTAGACACTGAACTAAAACCCTCGATATTGTGGGACAAGAGATAATTCCCCATCTGTTCCTCCCCGCCTACAACCGTGCCCCCGGACTGAGGGGCGGCAGTCAGCTCTCCTTCTTTCCCCCGGGTGTGGGCCCGAGGCCTGTGGTCGCCCCGGGGACGGTTGGAGACCCTGACCGGGGGACGGGCCCCCTCCTGGGAACACCAACCACTCGACTGGCCTGAGCTGGTGGTCTGGGGGCTGTGGCCTCCTTGGGCCCCAGGACTGCCTGGCGATCTACGGACTGTGGATGGGCACAGAGGAACTGGCCCCCAAATTGGACACCCCTGGCTTTGTAATCATATGCAGTGATCCCGCCGGGTTGCACTGTACTTTCAGCATCTGACGGTCCTGCGAGACTGGGACCACGTTCGCACCGTCATGGGCAAAGAAAAACCGGCGCGGTATGCATTGGCGCAGACACGTATGGACCAATTTACCACGGGTGCCACCGGGTCCCGGACAGAAGATCGCGCCCCAGCGGGAGTGGCAAAGCACAGGCAATATCTGGAGATCTGGCGACGATCCAAGCATCACAAGAGGTCGTTGAATCTAAAATAAGGGAGGTTAGGGTGGACGTGGCCCTGGTTCGGCAAGACATCCGCAACGCTACGGCCTGAATCACAGAAGCTTTGACCGCCATCAAAGCTCAAGTCTCTGCTCTGACGGCTTGCACCTCAGAGCTACACCGGAGAACCGAAGATGCAGAGAATAGATCCAGACGCAATAACCTCCGCTTTATGGGCCTTCCTGAAAACACGGCAGAATCTTCGCTGGCCCAATACCTGGAAGATTGGTTCAGCTCCTAGATGCCAACTGATCACCTCATACCATGGTTCGAGATCGAACGAGCCCACAGGGCCCTGCAATCGAAAACTCCTCCGGGCTACACGCCCAGATTGGTGATACTCCGTCTCTTCAACTTTAAAGACAGGAGCGCGGTGCTGCAAGAGGCACATGTGAAAGGAGACCTCATCTGCAACGGAGCGAATTCCTCCTTTTCCCAGACTACACGAGAGAAGTTCAACAACAGCAGCGCTCATTCACTGATGTGAAACAAAAATTAAGAGCTATGGACATTCAATACCGTCTCCTGTTTCCGGCGCGACTCCGCTTAATCTACAGAAACAAGACCCATTTTTTTTACCACCCGACCACGGCTTGGACCTGGCTGACAGAAGAGGTTCCTTTGGGTCGTTGCACAGATGGGGCTGGATCCCTGCGGGGCTCGCAGCCGAATCGTCAAGGGGATCAGCGGACCGACCGACGACGTCGCACGCGCTCAGGACGGCGCAACACATCATGCAGATCTCCTTCGAGGTTGCCACTGGGGGCCCACCGGGTGGAACCACGAAGCCCGCGCTCCGATGGGGGCTCTGGACATGCTGGGAGGGATCCTGACCCATTGGGAGAGGAAAGGGCCTGCTTGGGGCCTCTGGAGGACACAGACTTATCCCGCAGCCCAGAACTGTGATTCTGCCGGCATGAAGTCTTTCGGATAGAAAGATACTGCTGGGCTGATGGGGCCTAAGCTAAACCGAGACTAACTTACTAACGTTCACTATGTGTTACTTAGACTGGATCCGGAAACATGGAGGGGTCCATCACTTCCGCCACCACCACCCTATCAGTTGAGGGTTCATCTCACTAGTTTCAGAAGTGAGATGGTACATATGGGCGACAGATGCTTCTGGGGGGAAGTATGGGGTGGGGAGGGAGTTGGAGGGAGAGGGTGTTCTGGCCTAGTTCCAAAGGCCAAAGTTACTATGTTTAGAGATTAGAGTACCATACCATATTTGTTTTATATTTAGCATTCAGAGCAGAGAAAATAGAGATTCCACTGACATCAGAGAGGCCTATGCTCCTCAAGGTCAGGGACCTGACAAGGGCTCCCCAGTATTCCCAGGTCCGACAAAGGGAGGTCCTAATAGTCACAACAGAATCTTTCCATACACATACCCCCATGAGTCAGACACCAGTTATCTCCTGGAATGTCAACGGTCTCCTGGCCAAGATTAAACGTACTGCTATGTTTACATATATACACCGATATAAACCAGAGGTACTCCTGTTGCAAGAAACTCATCTCTTGGGAGAGAACTGCCCCTTCTTGATCCGTAAAGGATTTGACAGGGTACATAATGCTGGGGTCACACGTGGCTCGAGGGGGGTGGCCATATTATTACACTGATTGTTCCCCATGACAAGCATCCAAGTGCGGAGAGACCAACAGGGACGTTATATAGCCATCACAGGTAAGATTTAAGGGAATACGATTAGTGTGGTTAATGTTTACGCTCCCCCCCATTGGTCCGCAAAACCCTTGAGGATCTCTCCCAGCTGCTCCGGGACCTACCGCCAGGGCTCACGATGGTGGGAGGCGATTTTAATGCTACCCCAAACCCGGCTATGGATGTAGCCGGTCCACTTTCCACACACAGGCACATGGCTGCGGGAGGGCTCACGGGGTGGCTCTCAGCAACGGGGCTCTGCGATGCTTGGCGGGTATGGCACCCAAGATGGCGACAATTTACCCACACTTCAGCAGCCCATGGCTCACAATCCAGGATAGACCTGGTGCTGCTCCCGAGCACAGACTGCACAGCCCTCTCTCACATTGAAATACTGGCAAGGGGAATCTCTGACCACGCTCCGCTTTGATTTATTATGGGTCCAACGCAGTCTCAGACCCGTCCTATGTGGCAGTTGAATGCTTGGTACCTCCAAGATACGAACTATACTGATCAGCTGCGAAAGGCAATACAGGAATACTTTGACTTAAATGAAGGGTCGGTGGCCTCCGAAGGCACTCTATGGGCAGCGGGTAAGACAGTGCTGAACGGTACGGCAAGAAACTTGATAGGAGGCCAAGAACGCGCACGGGCCCAACATATCGAACAGTTGGAGCTTCGGGCCACGGGCCTTGAAGACGAGGAAGAAACCCACCCAAGCAAAAGGGTAGCGCGGCAACTATTCCTAATACGTGACGAAATTAGAGACCAGTCCCTAGAGGCGGCGAAACACTTGTGGAGGGCAAACACAGCGAAAATCTATGGGTGGGGAGACAAAACGGGGAAAATGCTATACTGGCTGGTGTCTCATCACCAGGCCTCCAGGATCGTCCCAGAAATTCAGGACAGGGATGGTAATCTCATAGCGAAACACACAGAAATAGTGAATGCCTTCGCCACATACTATCGAACACTATATCAAGCTTCAGATATGGTCGACCTGGGTTTGGCCTGCCGATTGTTGGATGAGGTCCCCCTCCCTCGGTTGCCTGACCCTATCAGCATGGAGGAAATACAAGCAGCTATTTCTACACTAGGCACTGGGAAAACCCCGGGTCCTGACGGGTTCCCCTCAGAAATTTACAAAGCTTTCAGGGAGGAGTTAATACCATACTTACTAAAACCCTTTACAGACGTAGAAAACAACGGTACCATCCCACCAGAATTAGATGCCGCTACCATTGTAGTGCTCCCCAAAACCCAACCTCCCTCGCTGCGCTGTGCTGACTATATGCCGATCTCACTGATTAATACTGAAATCAAAATCTTTACCGCCATCCTCGCCGCCTGTCTCAAGAGGGTTCTGCCTCATCTAATACACCCAGACCAATGTGGGTTCATGGCTACTTGTAGTACCTGACACTGTATCCGTCGGCTACACGTAGCCCTGGCCGAACGTCGCCGACTACCCCGAGACCTTACCCTTTTACTCATCGACTTTGAAAAAGCATTTGACTCGGTTGACTGGGGATTTCTCCTGTTGGTGCTTCGTCGCTCGGACCTGGGTCCGAGGTTCTGTCGTCTGGTTCAGGCACTATACGTCAGCCCTACTGCCTGGGTGCAGGTCAATGGGACCCTGTCCTCAACCTTGGAGATTCATCGGGGCACACGGCAGGGATGTCCCTTGTCCCCCCTTCTGTTTACCCTAGCTATCAAACCCCTAGCCCAGATGATTAGATCCTACCCGATATATCGAGGATGGAACTGGGGTCACTCACAAGAAGACAGAATAGCGCTCTATGCTGATGACGTCCTACTATATATGGAGGAGCCCAGCATAACGGTTCCACATAGTCTTAACCTTTTGCGCCGTTACAAGCAAGCTTCGGGACTAAGGATGAATCCTGCCAAGTCAGTACTGATCCCGCTGGCAAGTTCTCGGGACTGCTTTGATTGGCAGGACAGGATACCTCTGCGCAGACTCAGCTTCAAGTACTTGGGTATCTGGGTGTCCCTACTGCCTGAAATGACGTGGGCCAAAAACCTGTCGCCGTTGTTAACACGCATCAAGACAGACCTACAGAGATGGCATACTCTGCCGCTGAATGTAATGGGTCGAGTAGCCCTATACAAAATGATGATCCTGCCAAGGCTCCTATACACTTTTCAGAACTTTCCACTACCTATCCCCCGCTCCTGGTTCAAGGCTCTGGGCAGCGCTACAGGGCTGTTTCTCTGGAAGGGTACCAGACACCGAGTAGCGGCCCAACACTGCAGAAGAGGGATATACGATGGAGGTCTGGGCGCTTCAGACCCTTACCTGTACTATCTGGCCACCCAATTAATAGTGATCCATGATTGGTTCAACAGGGGTTGGGGGGGCCCAGCCTATCGGGTGGAGTTGGAGCTCTTGGGATTCCCACACCTTCTAAATGTGATGTATGGAACGCCCCTCCCCCGAGAGGCTGGAGAAGTAACAAGGGCGGTCTTCTTAGCTTGGCGTGCTGCCTTAAGATTCACCTGCTGGAACGCCGTTGTTACCCGCCAGACACCATTGTGGCGAGGGAAATGGTTAAGCGCAACTGCAGCACTGGAGGGATTCGCAGAATGGGACTTGGTGGGTATCTCCCTGGTAGGAGATGTGTGGTTGGGAGAAGCTATGAAATCATTCCAAGAACTACAGGGGGACTTTCAACTTGCCCAAACACAGTTATTCAGATACCTCCAGCTTAGACATGCCCTGAGGGTCCACTTACCAGCTGCAGGCCCTCTCCCAGAATTCAACCCATTAGAGGCCAAACTACTCATGGAAAACCTGGGGGGGAAAGGCGTCTCCCAAATCTATAAAACGCTAATAAACAACGCTCCCGGAGATTTGGGACCCGTTAGAACTAGATCGGAGTCATGCATTGGGGCCTTGGAAGACACGGAGAGGAGAGAAGCCATGATGGCACCCAGGTCACTTGCGGTGTCAGCTAGGCTCCGCACAGTGCAATTCTATTATTTGCACGGTGCTTACCTAGCACCAACCAGGCTACACCGAGCAGGCCTCCACCCCTCCCCCCAGTGCCCACGATGCCCAAACGGGCTGGCGGATTTTTTCCACATGGTCTGGTCCTGTCGGTGATACGGCCCTTCTGGGGTGGGGTGCTCCAGGAGCTGGGTAGAGCCTTGGGGATAGAGATACAGAACTCTACAAAAATGGTCCTGTTGGGGGTGATGGAGGAGATGGGAGGATCACGGGCGCAACGGGCCCTGGTCGCCACGGCCCTGTTAATCGCCAAGAGAGATATAGCCGCGACTTTGAGCTCTCCCGAAGGCCCATCACTCTGAAAATGGAGAAAGGGAGTTGACTGGTGCGCTAGCCAGGAGAAAGTGGTATATGAATCCAGAGGTTGCCCCTGGAAATTTGAGAAGATATGGGGGAAATGGGTGGATATGATGTGATAAAAGGGGATGGGGAAGGGTCTCAGACTGTCGCACTGGAACTTATGCTGTGGTCTACCCCTGGCCCGAACTTCTGTCCCAGTATCGCTGTTGCCGGGGAACTGTAATTGTCATTGTTATTGTTATTGCTGCTACTGATTTTTACTGCATTGCCACAACGTACCATGAACACTCTCTGCTCTGTGTGCTCTTTTTCTTTTACTTTTATCTTTCTTCTTTATTTTTTCAGAAAATAATAAAAATGTGTTTATCAAAAAAAAAATCATTTTTAAAATGTGAATTAAATATTTAAATGATTATTAGGTAAATTATTTATTTACTTGTAATTTTATCTACTTAGGTTTAATGCCACAGGACCAGTCTGAGTTCTATGTTCCTGAAAAAACTGACGGAAGAAAAAACTCCCTCTGCCAATCAAAGGGCACTATAATATGCTTCATTGAAAGAAAACACAGTTTTAGCTCTAGCGCAAACATGCAAAATAGCAGAAATTTGCCAGTAATGGTTCGCAGGAGAAACATCTTGTGCTTCCTATGACATCACTGATGGCATCAAAAGTGATACTGATGACATCATTTATGACATCACCATTGGCATAGCTGAGAAAATCCCTGATTGGTTATTTTGTGTTAATAGTGGTCTTTTTGTGATTTTTTTATGTGAAGTCTTGGTTTATGACTTTTGATATGTGTATAATCCTGTTCTCTATTTTTTTTTTAAGATTTCATTATTTTTCGTTTTCTTTTTATACCAAGTTTTTCCTCTCTAGTCCATTGTGTTGTTAGAATTCTGTATTTGTGCAACTCCCACAATGTTTCTTGTGTATTCATATGTATCTTTTTACAGTGTGCAGTTATTTACTTTTCATGTTTTGTGGCTAGATAAAACAAGTCTGCTATTTTTGTGTGATTTGTCTTTAACTTTTGTTGTTGCTGGTGTTGTACCTCGTTACAGAATAGGAATATAGCCTTAGAGCTTGCCGTAGCGGGCTATACCGGCAGTTAAAGGTTAAAACCTTTAACAAGGGAGCCGGCCTTTAATGGTCAGTATAGCCTGCTATGGCGGGCTCTAAGGCTATTAGAACATTCCCCCCTTAGAGGGCAGAATGTTCAAATTACCAAAACGAAGGTCTCAAGGAGCCCGAGGGGGTTAAAATCCCCTCGGTTCTCTGAGGCCTTTGTTCACAGCAATAGCTGTGAAGGACATTGGAATGTTGAAGCTCCGGGCTTCTACCGGCCATTAGAAGCCCGGAACACTCCATTGTTTTCAGTGGAGCTCCCAACATTCCAATGTTCTAATACAGAATAAGGTCTATCCCATGCCTCTGGCTTGGTCTTTTGTTGTACGCTGCATTAAAAAGGGGATGACTAGACCGAAGAGCTACACTGACATCACGCATCCCTGTCTCACACCGTTCTTGACTTCGTAGCGATACTCACTATCTTCAACCTCATCATCGACTCTTTGGCTGCAGTATGCCACAGGCTCTATGTATAGACCAGATGCTGTCACAGTGTATACTTCCAAAGGCCTTCTCAAAATCAATGAAGTTGATGTATCGTTGTCTCTGTCACTCCCTGCACTGCTCTCTGATGTTGTATAAAGATCCAAACAACATACCCTCTGCCCTTGTGGAATCCAGCCTGTTCTCGAATTAGCAGAAGGGTGATTTCATGCTAGTTGTTATACTTGGTTAATGCTCCCTTCTTTGGAACCTTAATGATTATACCTTTGTTCCAGTCGTCTGGTGCTTTCTTTCCCTCCCAAATCAATGTAAACAGTGGCTGGATGATCTTGGCTGAGGTTTCAAGGTCTGCCTTGAACACTTCTGCATTCAGGTTGTCCTAGCCAGAAGAGTTTCCATCTTGAGAGATTGGGTGATAGCAACAATGCATTCTTTCTGTGGTGGGGTGGAGTTCACATCAAAGTCTGTATCTACTTCTTGGATGTCAGGTTCATTTGCTGGAAGTGATTTCTTCAAGACTTCTTTGAAGATCCTCCCCCTTTCTCCTTTACTGGCTGCAGCCTCTGATTGGCTGGCAAAGTTAATGGTGTTCGCCCACTTGTCTGCCTTTTGTCATTCTTTTGACTGCTCTGTTCATTTCTATGTACTGTTGCGTGTATATCTCCTGCAGCCTCTCAAATTTGGCCTCCAAAAGTTTATTTTTTGCTACTCTCCTGTCCAATAGGTAGTCATGTGTCTTGTCTCATCCATTCTTTTGTGTTCCTTGATTTGGTCCCCAGGCATGCTTCACTGCGCTTCACATATATTGAAGAGGCCTGTTTCCATTTCTTTTTGACTGTGCCTGCAACTGGCTCAGACTGATCTTCTGTGTCTGCCAGGGCTTGTAACCTGTTTGTGATTTGTCAGATGGATGCCATCTCGGTCTTGGAGGTCCTTTAATTTTGCCACATCATAGTCTTGTCATCCTCATTGTAGGAACATGCCTCTTTTGACATGGTCACCCACCTCCTACTTTTTGCCTGGTTTCTGGTGCAATTTCAACTGAAAGTGCACTGGGTCCCTGCTAAACAGATCCCCATTGCCAGATTTATTTTCCTAAAACTGAAAAGTCATTTTTCCCAATTGGCAAACCTTTAGCTACCACTGTAAGTCTCTAGTAAATGGCACTCCTGGTACCTAGGGCATGGGGTACTAAAGGAAGGCACCTGAGGGCTGCAGCACAGATTGTGGCACCATCAGGGACCCTCTAACTTAAGTGCACATTGTGCTGCCTTCGCAGGCTGCGTGTCTTGGTGCAGACCTAAAATGAAAACATGGCATGGCACACAGCCTGTGTGTCCTGCCCCCTGCACACTGCATGCAATATATGTAAGCCTTAAAGGCCTAAAGGCAGGGTGCATTATATTACATGTGAGGGCATCCATGCATGAGCAGATGTGCCCCTGCTATGTCTTTGTCGATTCTCAGACACAGTAAGTGATCAGTTTAGCCATTTTAAGTACATGTGCTGGACACTGATCATTACGAGTTCCCCAGCTACATGATGGCTTCACTGACAATAGGGATGTTTGGTATCAAACATCTCGTACTAATAAACCCTCACTGAATCCAGTGATGGATTTATTAATACATCCACTCAGAGTGCACCTCAGAGGTGCCCCATTGAAACCTACCAACTCCTAGAGTGGGCACTGACTGGTCCGAACTAGTGCAGCCACTTTAGACAGAGTTCTGGCCCCCTGAGGTGAGAGCCAATGCTCTACTCTAGGCAGAGGTGTGGCCTCCTCTCCCAGGCAGCATGGACATTCCAGGACCGGGATCTTGAAAGGCCTTGCCGCCTTTGAAGTGCAAACCAGGCCTTTCCAAATGGTGGAGGAGGCCAACCCTCAGTTCCTGACCCCACGTTTGGGGGCAGGACTGTCAGGAAATTTAGGTAAATTAGGAGGTGTGCCCACATCATGCCAGTCCCACCCCTAGGGTGGATGAGCTGAATTAGACACTACTTTTTATATTCCTCCATTTTAAATGGAAGGAATTAGGCTGACTTGGCCCCATCCCCACCGGCCTGTCCACAGTCTTCAAAGAACCTGTGACTAGAAGTGAACTGTCCTGCAGCCCAGCAACCTCCAAAGCCTTGGGAGGACTGCCTGCCTTCAATAAAGAACAAGAACTCCTGTGGATAGCGGACCTGTCCAAAAGAAACATCTCCAAAGAAGAAAGAAGTCTGCCTGAGGAACCACGGAAACGCCGCCTGGAACCACCTCTGCACCCAACACCCACGGGCTGAGTCCAAGTGGCCCACCAGTCCAGTGAAGGTGCCCCAGCATGTGTGACCCAGAGTCCATTGTGGGCTGACCAGTGCCGGACTCCACAGCAATGCCTGCAGCCTAAATTCGAGGGCTCCCCCTGACCACAAACTGCCCAGTAGGCTGATTCTGATGCCAAAAGACACCCCTCCATTCGGAGCCCCTGGGCCTTGGGGAGCTGGACCGTCAGTGTTCCTACGGCCTCTGACATCTCAACTTACCTGGTCAGATGTGGGTTGGCCTCTCCCGGCCCCCTGGCCAGAGCGTGCAGCGTATTTCTGAAAATTATCTTCTGCATTGACTAACTGTGAGCCCGGTGCAGTGTTGGCACTCTGCAGCCGGTGCCCCTGTGCCACTGAGGGTGCAAGTTTGATGCTTGCTTGTGCCCACGGTGCTTGCCTCAAGCCCCGGAGACCAACCTCTGACATGCCTGTACTTACCTAGGAGAAGCACGCCTTCAGTCCCCCTCATCTACATTGACTAACACTGGGCAACAACATTTGGTAAGAACCTGAACCGTGCTCGTTGCTAGCCTGAAATACTGAGGACTGGGGTTGTAAGTTGTGAACTTACCTGATAAACTGCATTCTTGTTTTCTTTCTCTAGGCTATCATTGAAGACTCTAAAATATTGCACTGTGTCGATTTTTTAAACAGCAAAGTATTTTTAATTTTTTAATTTTGAAACTGCTTACCTTATAATGAAGTTCTTTGGTCAAAGCATATATAAAAGAAACTGTTATTTTTCTTAATTGGTCTCGGATTTATTCTTTGAGTGTGTCTCATTCATTGTCTATGTGAGTACAACAAGTGTTTAACACGACTCCTTGACAAGCCTAGCTGCTCGCCCGCACTACCACAAAAGGTACACTAGACCTATCGGATCCTGCCTTTGCAAACCTTTGGACTCTGCATAGTGTACTTCATTTTAGTGCACTATATAGAGCCGGCTTCCCACACTCATGTTTGACATTCATTTTTTCTGTGCGTCAGCGTCACAGGAGTGGTCACTAGAGGATGATCACTGCTGATGTGTGCTCCCTTTCTCACTCTGACATCTTGCAGCGAGTGTCTACAAGTGTTGCCTACCACCAGGTGGTAAATCCTGTTTCTGCCTCTGCCACTGGTGGGCAACAAGTTAGTTTGTGAATGTAGGAGGCTGGCCTGGCTTGTAGTGGTACCAAGGGGTACTTACACTCTGCACCAGGTCCAGGTATCCCTTATTAGTGTAGAAGAGGTGTCTAGCAGCTTAGGCTGATAGAAAAGGTAGCTTAGCAAAGCAGCTTAGGCTGAACTAGGAGGCCTGTAAAGCTCCTACTACACCACTGGTGTCATATGCACAATATCATAAGAAAACACAATACACAGATATACTAAAAATAAAAGTACTTTATTTTTATGACAATATGCCAAAAGTATCTCAGTGAGTACCCTCAGTATGAGGATAGCAAATATACACAAGATATATGTACACAAGACCAAAATTATGCAGTAATAGCAATAGAAAGCAATGCAAGCAATGTACAGTCACAATAGATTGCAATGAGAGCACATAGGGATAGGGGCAACACAAACCATATACTCTAGAAGTGGAATGCGAACCACGAATGGACCCCAAACCTATGTGACCTTGTAGAGGGTCACTGGGACTGTAAGAAAACAGTGAGGGTTAGAAAAATAGCCCACCCCAAGACCCTGAAAAGTGGGTGCAAAGTGCACCTAAGTTCCCCAAAGAGCACAGAAGTCGTGATAGGGGAGTTCTGCAAGGAAGACCAACACCAGCAATGCAACAACGATGGATTTCCTGACGAGAGTACCTGTGGAACAAGGGGACCAAGTCCAAGAGTCACGATCAAGTCGGGAGTGGGCAGATGCCCAGGAAATGCCAGCTGTGGGTGCAAAGAAGCTGCCACTGGATGGTAGAAGCTGTGGATTCTGCAAGAACGAAGAGGACTAGGAACTTCCCCTTTGGAGGATGGATGTCCCACGTCGTGAAGAAGCTTGCAGAGGTGTTTCCGTGCAGAAAGGCCGCAAACAAGCCTTGCTAGCTGCAAGGGTCGCCGTTAGGGTTTTTGGATGCTGCTGTGGCCCAGGAGGGACCAGGATGTCGCCAATTGCGTGAGGAGACAGAGGGGGCGTCCAGCAAGACAAAGAGCCCACTCAGAAGCAAGCAGCACCCGCAAAAGTGCCGGAACAGGCACTACGAAGAAGAGTGAACCGGAGCTCACCCAAAGTCACAAAAGAAGGTCCCACGACGCCGAAGGACAACTCAGGAGGTCGTGCACTGCAGGTTAGAGTGTCGGGGACCCAGGCTTGGCTGTGCACAAAGGAAATCCTGGAAGAGTGCACAGGAGCCGGAGCAGCTGCAAATCACGCAGTACCCAGCAATGCAGTCTAGCTTGGGGAGGCAAGGACTTACCTCCACCAAACTTGGACTGAAGAGTCACTACACTGTGGGAGTCACTTGGACAGAGTTGCTGAGTTCCACGGACCATGCTCGTCGTGCTGAGAGCGGACCCAGAGGACCGGTGTTGCAGTCTTTTGGTGCCTGCGGTTGCAGGGGGAAGATTCCGTCGACCCACAGGAGATTTCTTCGGAGCTTCTAGTGCAGAGAGGAGGCAGACTACCCCCACAGCATGCACCACCAGGAAAACAGTCGAGAAGGCGGCCAGATCAGCGTTACAAGGTCGCAGTAGTCATCTTTGCTACTTTGTTGCAGTTTTGCAGGCTTCCAGAGCAGTCAGCGGTTGATTCCTTGGCAGAAGGTGAAGAGAGAGATGCAGAGGAACTCTGATGAGCTCTTGCATTCCATGTAACATGTCTATGATCATGGAATTGCCCCCTCTATGCCATCCTGGCATTGTTGGTACAATCCCATGATCCCACGGGTCTGTAGCACAGACCCGGGTACTGGCAAACTGCCTTTGCATGGGTTTCCCTGCAGCTGCTGCCAACCCCTCAGACAGGTTTCTGCCCTCCTGCGGTCCAGCCAGGCTTGGCCCAGGAAGGCAGAACAAAGGACTTCCTCAGAGAGAGGGTGTTAAACCCTCTCACTTTGGAAAATGGTGTGAAGGCAGGGGAGGAGTAGCCGCCCCCAGCCTCTGGAAATGCTTTCACGGGCACACATGGTGCCCATTTCTGCATAAGCCAGTCTACACCGGTTCAGGGACCCCTCAGCCCTGCTCTGGCGCGAAACTGGACAAAGGAAAGGGGAGTGACCACTCCCCTGACCTGCACCTCCCCTGGGAGGTGCCCAGAGCTCCTCCAGTGTGCGCCAGACCTCTGCCATCTTGGAAACAGAGGTGCTGCTGGCACACTGGACTGCTCTGAGTGGCCAGTGCCAGCAGGTGACGTCAGAGACTCCTTCTCATAGGCTCCTTCAGGTGTTGCTAGCCTATCTTCTCTCCTAAGTAGCCAAACCCTCTTTCTGGCTATTTAGGGTCTCTGCTTTGGGGAATTCCTTAGATAACGAATGCAAGAGCTCATCAGAGTTCCTCTGCATCTCTCTCTTCACCTTCTGCCAAGGAATCGACTGCTGACCGCAATGGAAGCCTGCAAAACTGCAACAAAGTAGCGAAGACGACTACTGCAACTCTGTAACGCTGATCCTGCCGCCTTCTCGACTGCTTTCCTGGTGGTGCATGCTGTGGGGGTAGTCTGCCTCCTCTCTGCACTAGAAGCTCCGAAGAAATCTCCCGTGGGTCGACGGAATTGTCCCCCTGCAACCGCAGGCACCAAAGAACTGCATCACCAGTACCCTGGGTCTCCTCTCAGCACAACGAGCGAGGTCCCTTGAATCCAGCAACTCTGTCCAAGTGACTCCCACAGTCCAGTGACTCTTCAGTCCAAGTTTGGTGGAGGTAAGTCCTTGCCTCCCCACGCCAGACTGCATTGCTGGGAACCGCGACTTTTGCAGCTACTCCGGCCTCTGTGCACTTCCGGCGGAAATCCTTCATGCACAGCCAAGCCTGGGTCCACAGCACTCTAACCTGCATTGCACGACTTTCTAAGTTGTCCTCCGGCGACGTGGGACTCCTTTGTGCGACTTCGGGTGAGCACCGTTTCACTCCTCTTCGTAGTGCCTGTTCCGGCACTTCTGCGGGTGCTGCCTGCTTCTGAGAGGGCTCCTTGTCTTGCTGGGCGCCCCCTCTGTCCCCTGACGCAATTGGCGACATCCTGGTCCCTCCTGGGCCACAGCAGCATCCAAAAACCCCAAAAGCACGACTTGCAGCTAGCAAGGCTTGTTTGCGGTCTTTCTTCAGGAAAACACTTCTGCACAACTCTCCACGGCGTGGGGCATCCATCCTCCAAAGGGGAAGTCTCTAGCCCTTGTCGTTCCTGCAGAATCTTCAGCTCCTACTGTCCAGTAGCAGCCTCTTTGCACCCACAGCTGGCATTTCCTGGGCATCTGCCCATCTCCGACTTGCTTGTGACTTTTGGACTTGGTCCCCTTGTTCCACAGGTACCCTCGTTTGGAAATCCATTGTTGTTGCATTGCTGATTTGTGTCTTTCCTGCAGAATTCCCCTATCACGACTTCTGTGCTCTTTGGGGAACTTTAGTGCACTTTGCACTCACTTTTCAGGGTCTTGGGGTGGGCTATTTTTCTAAACCTCACTGTTTTCTTACAGTCCCAGCGACCCTCTACAAGGTCACATAGGTTTGGGGTCCATTCGTGGTTCGCATTCCACTTTTGGAGTATATGGTTTGTGTTGCCCCTATCCCTATGTGTCCCCATTGCATCCTATTGTAACTATACATTGTTTGCACTGTTTTCTAATACTATACTGCATATTTTTGGTATTGTGTACATATATCTTGTGTATATTTGCTGTCCTCATACTGAGGGTACTCACTGAGATATTTTTGGCATATTGTCATAAAAATAAAGTACCTTAATTTTTAGTATATCTGTGTATTGTGTTTTCTTATGATATTGAGCATATGACACTAGTGGTACTGTAGGAGCTTCACTCGTCTCCTAGTTCAGCCTAAGCTGCTCTGCTAAGCTACCATTATCTATCAGCCTAAGCTGCTAGACACCCTATACACTAATAAGGGATAACTGGGCCTGGTGCAAGGTGTAAGTACCCCTTGGTACTCACTACAAGCCAGTCCAGCCTCCTACATTGGTTGTGCAGTGGTGGGATAAGTGCTTTGTAACTACTTACCACTTTTGTCATTGTACTTTTCATAAGAGAAAAATATACAAAACAAGTTCAGTGTATGTACACCTAACCAAAAAGTTTTGCATTTCTTTTCTCACTTCTTTTCTAAAGTGCTGAAAAGTACCTCTAACTTTCTAAAAAGTTCTTTAAAAGTTTTAAAAGTTTTTTTTTTCTGTCTTTCTAAAAGTTCTGAAAATCTTTTTCTTCCTTTTTTTATCACTTAAACACTTTCTAAAATGTCTGGCACAGGCCAAACTGTTGATCTGTCCAAACTTGCTTATGATCACCTTAGCTGGAAAGGAGCAAGGAGTCTCTGCATAGAAAGAGGTTTAAGTGTAAGGAAGAATCCCTCTAGAGAACTGTTGGTAAATATGCTTGTTGAACAGGATAAGGCCAGAGCTGGCACTCCTGTGGAAAAGTTAGCTGATGGTTCCCACTCTGATTCTGGGGCACCCCTAGCAAAAGATGTGGGAGGGAAACTTCCAAGCCTGCCCCCTAGCAAACCACCTAGCATAGCTGGTACTGATGTAGAGTCACACCATACTGATAGTGTGGTCTCACATCACAGTAAGAGTATCCCTTCTCATCATAGTAGAAGTGCTGTTTCTGTTAGTCAAGCTATTAGGGTGCCTTCTGTTAGGGCCAGGTCTCCTTCTGTTCTATCTCAGCATACTTCTGTCTCTAGACATGCCTCACCCACCCACCCTGATGACAGAGTGTTAGAAAGGGAGCTCAATAGATTGAGAGTGGAACAAACCAGACTGAAGCTCAAGAAGCAACAACTGGATTTGGATAGGCAGTCCTTAGAGGTGGAAAGGGAAAGACAGAAATTGGGTTTAGAAACCCATGGTGGCAGCAGCAGTATTCCCCATAGTCATCCTGCAAAAGAGCATGATTGTAGGAATCTGCATAAGATAGTTCCCCCTTACAAGGAGGGGGATGACATTAACAAGTGGTCTGCTGCACTTGAGAGGGCCTGTGTTGTACAGGATGTCCCTCAAAGGCAGTGGGCTGCTATCCTATGGCTATCATTTAGTGGAAAGGGTAGGGATAGGCTCCTTACTGTGAAAGAAAGTGATGCCAATAATTTTGCAGTTCTTAAGAATGCACTCCTAGATGGTTATGGCTTAACCACTGAACAGTACAGGATGAAGTTCAGAGAAACCAAAAAGGAGTCTTCACAAGACTGGTAGACTTTGTTGACCATTCAGCGAAGGCCTTGGAGGGGTGGTTACATGGCAGTAAAGTGACTGACTATGAAAGCCTATATAACATAATCCTGAGAGAGCATATACTTAATAATTGTGTGTCTGATTTGTTGCACCAGTATCTAGTGGACTCAGATCTGACCTTTCCCCAAGAATTGGGAAAGAAGGCAGACAAATGGGTCAGAACAAGAGTGAACAGAAAAGTTCATACAGGTGGTGACAAGGATAGCAAGAAGAAAGATGGTGAAAAATCTCAAGATAAGCATGGGGATAAGGGTAAAACCAACGATCCCACTTCAAATCTTAAATACTCTTCAGAGGGTGGGGATAAAACAAATTCTTCCTTCTCTTCTCAACCCACACACATTAAAAAGCCTTGGTGCTTTGTGTGTAAAAACAGAGGCCATAGGCCAGGGGATAAGTCCTGTCCAGGTAAACCCCCTGAGCCTACCACCACTAATACATCAAGCTCTAGTGCCCCTAGCAGTAGTGGTACTAGTGATGGGACTTCTGGCAACAGTCAAGCAAAGGGTGTAGTTGGGTTCACTTATGGGTCCATCATAGAAACTGGGGTAGTCAGTCCCAAGACAGTTTCTGTCACACCTAGTGGCACTGGCCTTGCCACACTGGCTGCTTGTCCCCTTACAATGGATAAGTACAGGCAGACAGTTTCAATAAATGGTGTTGAGGCCTTGGCCTACAGGGACACAGGTGCCAGTATCACTTTGGTGACTGAAAACCTAGTGCATCCTGAACAACACATCATTGGACAACAGTATAAGATTATTGATGTCCATAACTCCACTAAGTTTCTTCCCTTAGCTATAATACAGTTTAGTTGGGGTGGAGTTACTGGCCCTAAGCAGGTGGTGGTATCACCTAGCTTACCTGTAGACTGTCTCTTAGGTAATGACCTAGAGGCCTCAGGTTGGGCTGATGTAGAGTTTTATGCCCATGCAGCCATGCTGGGCATCCCTGAGGAATTGTTCCCTCTCATTTCTACTGAAAAGAAAAAGCAAAGGAGAGAAGAGAAGGCCTGAAAACTCAGGATCCCTCTCCATCAACAGGTAAAAAGGGTATCACAGTATCCCCTAACCACCCTACCATTCAGAATACCATTCCTGTGGTGGGAGAAACCTCTCCTGGGGTGGCACCTGTTCCAAGGGAATCATCAGCTGGCAAAGCTGGACTCCCTGAGGTAGAAGTACCTCTCTGTGGGATAACTAACATTGGTGAGAAAAAGAGCACCATTTTAGTTAACATGAAGCATCCCTCCAACCGTCCCAGAGAAACTTTAGTGCAGAAACCCTGCACTGCCTCACAACACTTAGGACAGCATCTCTGCCCTAGTGTGGAGCTCATAGGACAGCATCCCTGCCCTGCTCCAACTCAAGAGAAACAGCATCCCTGTTCTCTCTTCCAGCCATATGGACAAAGTTTTTGCCCAGCTATGGCTTTTCTGAGACAGCATCCCTGTCTGGCATTTCCATCACTACAAAAATAGGTTCAGTGGACAATCCCCACTGCTCTAAACTAAAACTTACTGATAGAAACTCAGAAAATACATCTTCACATTGTTGCTTAGCTAAAAAACTTCAAACAGGGTGGTTTACATCCCCACAGGGAAGTAACCATATAGTGGATGATAAAGGGAGTAACCAGTCTATTGCAGAGCTACTCTCTACTTATCACCACTTAGACAATAAAGTCTCAACTGGCCAAGGTTAGCCTTATTGTCCTTCGTTTGGGGGGGGGGGTTGTGTGAGAAAGTAGCCTCTTTCTAGCCTTGTTACCCCCACTTTTGGCCTGTTTGTGAGTGTATGTCAGGGTGTTTTCACTGTCTCACTGGGATCCTGCTAGCCAGGGCCCAGTGCTCATAGTGAAAACCCTATGTTTTCAGTATGTTGGTTATGTGTCACTGGGACCCTGCTAGTCAGGAACCAAGTGCTCATAAGTTTGTGGCCTATATGTATGTGTTCCCTGTGTGGTGCCTAACTGTCTCACTGAGGCTCTGCTAACCAGAACCTCAGTGGTTATGCTCTCTCTGTACAAATTGTCACTAACAGGCTAGTGACCAATTTCACCAATTTACATTGGCATACTGGAACACCCTTATAATTCCCTAGTATATGGTACTGAGGTACCCAGGGTATTGGGGTTCCAGGAGATCCCTATGGGCTGCAGCATTTCTTTTGCCACCCATAGGGAGCTCTGACAATTCTTACACAGGCCTGCCACTGCAGCCTGAGTGAAATAACGTCCATGTTATTTCACAGCCATTTTACACTGCACTTAAGTAACTTATAAGTCACCTATATGTCTAACCTTTACCTGGTAAACGTTGGGTGCTAAGTTACTTAGTGTGTGGGCACCCTGGCACTAGCCAAGGTGCCCCCACATTGATCAGGGCCAATTCCCCGGACTTTGTGAGTGCGGGGACACCATTACACGTGTGCACTACATATAGGTCACTACCTATGTGTAGCTTCACAATGGTAACTCCGAATATGGCCATGTAACATGTCTATGATCATGGAATTGCCCCCTCTATGCCATCCTGGCATTGTTGGTACAATCCCATGATCCCACGGGTCTGTAGCACAGACCCGAGTACTGCCAAACTGCCTTTTCAGGGGTTTCACTGCAGCTGCTGCTGCTGCCAACCCCTCAGACAGGTTTCTGCCCTCCTGGGGTCCAGCCAGGCCTGGCCCAGGAAGGCAGAACAAAGGACTTCCTCAGAGAGAGGGTGTTACACCCTCTCCCTTTGGAAAATGGTGTGAAGGCAGGGGAGGAGTAGCCTCCCCCAGCCTCTGGAAATGCTTTCATGGGCACACATGGTGCCCATTTCCGCATAAGCCAGTCTACACCGGTTCAGGGACCCCTCAGCCCTGCTCTGGCGCGAAACTGGACAAAGGAAAGGGGAGTGACCACTCCCCTGACCTGCACCTCCCCTGGGAGGTGCCCAGAGCTCCTCCAGTGTGCTCCAGACCTCTGCCATCTTGGAAACAGAGGTGCTGCTGGCACACTGGACTGCTCTGAGTGGCCAGTGCCAGCAGGTGACGTCAGAGACTCCTTCTCATAGGCTCCTTCAGGTGTTGCTAGCCTATCTTCTCTTCTAAGTAGCCAAACCCTCTTTTCTGGCTATTTAGGGTCTCTGCTTTGGGGAATTCCTTAGATAACGAATGCAAGAGCTCATCAGAGTTCCTCTGCATCTCTCTCTTCACCTTCTGCCAAGGAATCGACTGCTGACCGCGCTGGAAGCCTGCAAAACTGCAACAAAGTAGCGAAGACGACTACTGCAACTCTGTAACGCTGATCCTGCCGCCTTTTCGACTGCTTTCCTGGTGGTGCATGCTGTGGGGGTAGTCTGCCTCCTCTCTGCACTAGAAGCTCTGAAGAAATCTCCCGTGGGTCAACGGAATCGTCCCCCTGCAACCGCAGGCACCAAAGAACTGCATCACCGGTACCCTGGGTCTCCTCTCAGCACGACGAGTGAGGTCCCTTGAATCCAGCAACTCTGTCCAAGTGACTCCCACAGTCCAGTGACTCTTCAGTCCAAGTTTGGTGCAGGTAAGTCCTTGCCTCCCCACGCCAGACTGCATTGCTGGGAACCGCAACTTTTGCAGCTACTCCGGCCTCTGTGCACTTCCGGCGGAAATCCTTTGTGCACAGCCAAGCCTGGGTCCACGGCACTCTAACCTGCATTGCACGACTTTCTAAGTTGTCCTCCGGCGACGTGGGACTCCTTTGTGCGACTTCGGGTGAGCACCGTTTCACTCCTCTTCGTAGTGCCTGTTCTGGCACTTCTGCGGGTGCTGCCTGCTTGTGAGAGGGCTCCTTGTCTTGCTGGGCGCCTCCTCTGTCCCCTGACGCAATTGGCGACATCCTGGTCCCTCCTGGGCCACAGCAGCATCCAAAAACCCTAACCGCACGACTTGCAGCTAGCAAGGCTTGTTTGCGGTCTTTCTTCAGGAAAACACTTCTACACGACTTTCCACGGCGTGGGGCATCCATCCTCTAAAGGGGAGGTCTCTAGCCCTTGTTGTTCCCGCAGAATCTTCAGCTCCTACTGTCCAGTAGCAGCCTCTTTGCACCCACAGCTGGCATTTCCTGGGCATCTGCCCATCTCCGACTTGCTTGTGACTTTTGGACTTGGTCTCCTTGTTCCACAGGTACCCTCGTTTGGAAATCCATCGTTGTTGCATTGCTGATTTGTGTCTTTCCTGCAGAATTCCCCTATCACGACTTCTGTGCTCTTTGGGGAACTTTAGTGCACTTTGCACTCACTTTTCAGGGTCTTGGGGTGGGCTATTTTTCTAACCCTGACTGTTTTCTTGCAGTCCCAGCGACCCTCTACAAGGTCACATAGGTTTGGGGTCCATTCGTCGTTCGCATTCCACTTTTGGAGTATATGGTTTGTGTTGCCCCTATCCCTATGTGTCCCCCTTGCATCCTATTGTAACTATACATTGTTTGCACTGTTTTCTAATACTATACTGCATATTTTTGGTATTGTGTATATATTTGCTATCCTCATACTGAGGGTACTCACTGAGATATTTTTGGCATATTGTCATAAAAATAAAGTACCTTTATTTTTAGTATATCTGTGTATTGTGTTTTCTTATGCTATTGTGCATATGACACTAGTGGTACTGTAGGAGCTTCACTCGTCTCCTAGTTCAGCCTAAGCTGCTCTGCTAAGCTACCATTATCTATCAGCCTAAGTTGCTAGACACCCTATACACTAATAAGGGATAACTGGGCCTGGTGCAAGGTGTAAGTACCCCTTGGTACTCACTACAAGCCAGTCCAGCCTCCTACACCACACACTAAGTAACTTAGCACCCAACCTTTACCAGGTAAAGGTTAGACATATAGGTGACTTATAAGTTACTTAAGTGCAGTGGTAAATGGCTGTGAAATAACGTGGACGTTATTTCACTCAGGCTGCAATGGCAGGCCTGTGTAAGAATTGTCAGAGCTCTCTATGGGTGGCAAAAGAAATGCTGCAGCCCATAGGGATCTCCTGGAACCCCAATACCCTGGGTACCTCAGTACCATATACTAGGGAATTATAAGGGTGTTCCAGTATGCCAATGTAAATTGGTGAAATTGGTCACTAGCCTGTTAGTGACAATTTGTAAAGAAAGAGCATAACCACTGAGGTTCTGGTTAGCAGAGCCTCAGTGAGACAGTTAGGCATCACACAGGGAACACATACATATAGGTCACAAACTTATGAGCACCGGGGTCCTGGCTAGCAGGGTCCCAGTGACACATAACAAACATACTGAAAACATAGGGTTTTCACTATGAGCACCGGGCCCTGGCTAGCAGGATCCCAGTGAGACAGTGAAAACACCCTGACATATACTCACAAGCAGGCCAAAAGTGGGGGTAACAAGGCTAGAAAGAGGCTACTTTCTCACAGTGAATATTATGGTTGAGGAAGGAAGTTCCTAGGATGACCAGAGCATTTGTGGTGCAAAATTCCAACAATCTTCCTCCATTTTCGTTCGTTGCACCGCAACCTTGCTTTACAATGGTTTTGTCAAGGTCTGTGTTGTCATTTCCCACTTTAGCATTAAAGTCCCCTATCACAATCTTCAGGTTGAAGTTTGGCATTGCTTTAAGCTCAGCTTTCATCGGTTGGTAGAATAGTCCTGCCTGTTTCCTCTGCGTCATTTGTTGAAGCATAGCACTGGAGTTGCTTTGCGTCTGCATTCTAAACAGGCTGTCACTAGTCTACTGTGGTTTGGCTTCCACTCATTTAGACATTTCTTCTTGCCGAATATTATGGCTGCTCCTTGTGATGTTGCTCATCATTCCTTCCTAAGTAAAGTACCGTCTCTCCAATTGTGGTTTTCATTCTGACAGATGCAGTCCACCAACTTTCACTCCCTTCTCTCCAGATGTGCAGATTGTAGTGCTTCACCTCAGATGTTACTTGAGCCAGCTTTCCTGTTTCATCCATGGTCTGTACTTTCTAAAATCTGATTCTGGTCTTGCACTTGGCTCTCAGAACTTCAGTCATCCTGTCAGTAGTTTCCTTGTGGCTTTGACTACGGTCATGTATGTTTCATTCAGAGACTCTGGAAGTCCTTTGTTCCCAGGAAGATTTAATGGTTATTGCTGCTGTTTTCTTAACAAATGCTTTTTTTATGGGAGAAGGTTGTTAGCATTGTGCCCAACTTGGAGGACCAGTGGATCATGCTTCGTCTGGTGTCTACCCTTTAATCTGTCCAGCTCATGCCACCCTACCAGGATTTAGGACCTGATTTAGAATTTGGCAGACAGGGCCCTCCATCACAATGGCAAGAATGTACCTTTTCCCCCAAACTGAAGGTATGCCCGACTCTTAGAGTTGGACAGACCTTCATTATGTTGTTGGCGGAGACTACTTCGTCTGCACTCCTTCTCTAATGCAATATAGACCACAGAGAACCTGACAGAGTAAGGACCATTGGAGGTTTGGCCATGAGTTCACTCACCCAAATAGAGTGGACAAACACCTGGACAGCTTTCACTGCCCGTCACCGCCAGGTAAAACCTAGGGCAGTGAAAAGTGTAAAATGCTCTTCTTGGCAGGGGCTCATTGTTTTTTTGATTTTGCAAAACAAAATCCTATTCTGGGTTTTTGTTTTGTAAAATTGCAAGCTTGCCGTGTGTTAGAAATTGGGTTTTTGGTTGGCAGTCAGGTTACCCTCTGTCCAAGCAAGAACCCTCACTCTAGTCAGGTTAAGTCACACACAAGCCAAAATTATCCTGTGCCCACCCTCTGGTAGCTGTGAAGGGAGGCAGGCAAAAAGTTAGGGGTGACCACCCTATGGCATGTCAGGTCTAACAACGTGCGGCTCCATTTTGCCTCTCTGTAAATCTTACAATGTATTGACAACAGTTCATGCCAGTGCTAGAGATGTCCGCTGGGCCGGCAGACATTTTGAACTTTGGCAGGCACTTTGTCAGTGAGAAGGAGTACTTTACTCTGTTGCTCTAATAGAGTAAAACCCCATCTGCCAAAGTCAAAATCAGGCTCAAAGCTCCCAATGGCATAACTCGCCAGATCTCTGAGACACGTAAACCCTTCAACCACTTCCTGGCGGTGATCTTCCTACTTTGAATTAGATCATTGTTTACTAAGTGTCTCACAGACACTAATGATTTAACGAACAATTCATGTTATAACTAATCATATACTAATTACAGAACTATTGTCTCATCATCTATCTATGAATACATCATGTAATAATACTGTTACCACTCCTATAAAAACAATGTTTTTTCTATGATTGTATCAGAAATAAAGTATGTTTCATAACACATGCAGAAAATGCACAATATTAAGACTGATCACAACTGTTGTAAACCACTGGAAACCAAACAACATAAATAAAGACACCCACTGTTTCACACACCATACAACTGCTGTAAAAATACCCAATATCGTATTACACAACACACATGAAATTAGTTAGAAACACTCCCATTGAATGTAAACATTCAACTAGCGCACACATCCAATGATGAATACAAAGGCACAGATAGAGTGAATTAAATCACCACAAACAAGGACACATACATTAACATATACTTAAGTAATGACAAACCAGTCTCAAAAGCCCATATCTCTGCCTCAGTATACAGTCAAAGAAAGTACCACAGACACCTGTATAACCATCATGCAAACATTCACCTATTATTAAATAGGAGATCTGGCATTATGTTTATAATGAGATACTTAACAAATAAAAATCAAATATTTACTTTTTTATACTGTCACAAAAACTACATCAAAAATAGGCTTTAGTCATATTACATGTAAGTACATTCTGTTTACTATAAATATATCTAAATCAGCCATTCATATAATTAGAAAAATAATAACTAATATTATCAGCAGTGTCATGGACGATGTCATCAGTGTTGTCAGCAATTATGGTAGTTAGCATGTCATAAGTGATTTAAGTAGTTGAGGTCATAGCAGTGCATGAGGGGGCACTTGTTATGGCAATTTTCAGTTTTTTTTGTTTTTGTTTTGTAAACATAGCTGTATTTTTCTATTTTAGATAAAATATTATATTTTACCTGGACAAAGCCATTGAAATTCACCAGTCATACTAATTATAACTCTTGTCTTAAAGTAACTACAACTCATACTCCACCATGCACAGTGATGTCATCAATGATGTCATTTCAGATGTTGCAGCGTTGTTATCAATGATGTCATAGCACCTCGAAGAGTTGTGCAATATGTGAGGTGTTTAGATGAGCAGAGTCACAGCACGACTTAAAGTTTCTTTAGGGCACTACGTATAGTTACTTAAAATAGGTATAACTGGTGAATTTCAGTGGTTTTATTTATTTAAATAACATGTTTTAACTGACATTTTCACGTAACTATAACCTTGAACCTTTAATTTTTTTCTGTGAATTTATATGTTTAAATAAAATGTAAAGTAAAATATTATTTCAATTCTTAACTATCACGTTATTTTAATCTTTGTTTTTTTCGTTGAGTTTCTATATTTTTTTAATGTAAAGTAACATGTCTATTGCCATGCACTGCATGGGGTTGGGAGAAGGGTCTTGCCCACAGCCAGGCCGTGTGCCCAACCCCCCTCCGGCACCCAACCTCCCCACTGCATACAACCTTCAGCCATTTGCGACATGGGGTTGGACACAGCCTGCACCCAACCCCCCTTCGGGTGCCAAAACCCCTCCAGCGCAGGGCCATTGCCACCCAAGCCCAACCATGCCCGGCCATTCCTTTGTTTAAGCCGTGCACCCAAACCCCTACTGCTGCACATGGCTGACTATGCCATATAACAATATAAAAGGGGTGTAATTTTAAGTAAGGCAGGTCAACTGGCTTTGTAAAAGGGTCAAAATAATAAAAAGCAGATGGCCTTTTGGCTTTATAAAGGAGTAAGCACATCAACATGTATAAGGCAGACCTTTTGGCTTTGTCAAATGTCACCATTCACTATAATCAAATGTATATTTCATAAATTCAGACATTGCAATGTGAAAGCATTAAACACACATTGGGTTTGTCAAAAGGTCAGCAGGGTTATTCTAACTTCTTGACTGTATCAGAAGAGAAAGCCTCTTTAGAAAATTATAGTCTTGTGAGAAGATAAGCCCTTCATCAAAGAGTCCACTTTCATCAGTAGGGGGCACTCTTCAGCAAGTCCCTGGATGATCCACTTCCTTCCGTTCCCTAGAAAGCACCCTAGGGACAGTATGAACTATATCATGCAGTGTAAGGCTCTTTGTTTCCTCTTGGAAAAGGAAACCATCCATTCCTCCTGCTCAGGCTATGAAAAAGCAATTTTCTAAACAAATGCTGAAGGATGGTTGATAGATAAGCCCCTTGAACAAAATTAGCCATAATATATACCCCTCTAGTGGATCCTCCAGGAACGGTTCCTCCTGTGGGGTGTATTTATTAAGTTCATTCGGTCTAGAAATCTAGACCATTTAAAATAAAAATAACAATCATACTTAAAAAGGGATGTAATAAAAACATGGTAACAATGTAAAACCAATAGACATCAAAACAGTGTAACAATAAGAATAACAAAACAAAGCATTTCATCAAATATATAAATACAATAAAATAAAACATGAATAAATATAGTAAAAAAGGGGACAGGGCTAAAAACTGAAGTATAAGACTTTTTTGTCTGGAGGACCAGTATGCACAACCAAAAGACAAAAAAGACAGAAGATAGTCTGATTGGACTAAAAGTCGACATTATCAGAGTACCAATCAAAGAAAACAACAGGATAACTATATGAGAAGGCTATATGGGCTTGTGCAGTCTTGGTAGTCATAGGGAAAGCAACAAATTCATAATGGAATTTCCAACTAAAAACAATACAAAAAGGATAAAAAAAGAAGATTAAAATCCTTCTGAAAACAAATATAGAAATGGCTCAGGAGCCTTTGGATGCTATGAACTTGCGACGGATGTACCAGGCCTCCGATAAATATTTGGTAACTGGAATGGCAACCCTGGGAGAAGAATCATGCGTACAGATTCTAATGGCTGTTACTCTGTCCTGAAATGACATGTGTTTACAGAGGGGAATAATCCACCTCTTTCTTGGTGTCTTGTACAAAGGGCAGAAGAATAATACATGCTCTGATGTTTCTTTGCAAAGTTGACAGAAGATACACCTATCATTTGTAGCGATGTTAGATGGCCAATGGGCCGTGAAACCATTGGTAGGCAATGTGCCATATCTTAACTGCAGGTATAGAGCACGGGCATACGGAGGGATAGGGAGGTTCAGGAAAATCTCAGCCCAGGGTTCATGCTTAATTTGGAGAAAATCCATAGTTAACCTACCCGCCCTCTTTTGGTGCAGGGAATCTTCGTTAACTTTCTCCCAATATCTGTTCGTAACAAATCTCCTAGCCTTGTCAGGGATTTGATCCGGGTGATTCCAATAATGGGGAAGACCCATTTTGTCCCAGGCAGTTTTCATCTCTTTCAGCCAAGGGATTCTCTCCAGTGCCTTAGGGGCGGCTATCAACTCTCTTACAGCCAGCCTATATGGTTCTAGTTCAGCAGATTTCCATAGACGAATCCAGTAGGAAAGGGGTCTTAAGGCCGCTATAGTTTTAATGCCATTTAAACCAAGGTCAAGCCTTAAAGGGGTCATTGGAGTGCCCGTACCTAGCCTGGACACCTGCCTAAGGAAGATATTTTCCTTAGTTTGCAGAATGTCCAGGTTTTTGTGGGACCCCCAAAGTTCCGCTCCATATAGGGCTGCTGCTCTGATTTGAACATTATAAATCTCCGCAAGAATGTTCAGAGGGGGGCTCGGTGCCTTTCTAGATCTGCGGACTAAGGCCCCACCTCTTTGGCTTATGATCAGAGCCCCCTTGTCAATAGCTGCTTTCCATTTGCCCGATGTAGATAATCTGAAACCCAAATAATCAAACTCTTCAACTTTCTCCAATGGGGTCGAATTCATCTCAATATTAGTACGCAGTCGTTTTTTAGAGGTAGTGAATATCATAAATTTAGTTTTCTTAATATTTACATCTAAACCATAATCACTACAGTAAGCACAGAACTGGTTAATTAGGTGTTGAATTCCCATTGGTGATTTTGATAGTAGGATCGTATCATCTGCATAAAGCAGGCAGGGGATTTTTTTCCCACCTAGTTTTGGAGAATCATTTATGCAGTTCTCTAGGTAGTGGATGCAATTATTGATGTAAAGCAGAAAAAGAGTAGGTGCCAAAACACAACCTTGTCTAACTCCTTTTTTGATAGCTACAGGGTCAGTCAGCTCGCCCCCTTGTCCACACCTGATTTGGGCAAAGGTATTTTGGTGCAACTGGGCTATGAGTTTCAGGAGGCCAAATGGCACTCCCATGTTTAATAATGTTGACCACAGCAGATTCCTGGGGATCAGGTCAAATGCAGCTCTTAGGTCTATAAAGACCACGTAAAGGTTGCCCCCCCCCAGGTCAACATTCTTCCATTTTATTGACATAAATCTTAGAGCTTGGTCAACTGTGCTCACAGCGGGTCTGAAGCCCGCTTGTAAATCAGAAAGGGCTTTAGACTCAATAATCCATTCCTCAAGGTGGGACAGAAGATGTTTAGCATAAATTTGTTGGAAGTTATCGAGGAGACTAATTGGACGGTAGTTAGCCGGAATGTTTGGATTTCCTTTTTTGAAGATCGGTACAATTTCTGCCCCTTTCCAAGTAGATGGAACTGGAGCGCCTGCTGCAATAGTATTGCAGATAAAATTGAGGTAGGGAGCCCATATATCAGGTCTAGATTTATATAGATCACCTGGAATTTTATCTGGGCCAGGCGCCTTCCCCCATTTCAGGGAGTCTATTGCAGCTCTAGTTTCGGAAAGAGAAAAAGAAATTGGAATGATCTCTTGGTTTGATGAATCATTGGGGGGCCACAGAGAAACATCTGGTGGACCTCCATAAAGTTGCCCAAAATGCTCTACCCAAGTTGCTGAGAGGATTGTAGAGCCAGGCGCGGCTGGAGAGTCACTGTCATTATCAGCTATTAGTTTCCAAAACTTGGAAGTATTATTAGATGAGGCTGAAACCAGGATAGTGGCCCATCTGGCCTCCTCCCAACTTCTGCGTGCCTTTGAGCATTCCTTCTTA
This sequence comes from Pleurodeles waltl, assembly GCF_031143425.1. Classification (NCBI taxonomy): domain Eukaryota; kingdom Metazoa; phylum Chordata; class Amphibia; order Caudata; family Salamandridae; genus Pleurodeles; species Pleurodeles waltl. Next base: position 1,844,758,228 of record NC_090444.1, on the reverse strand, counting down.
TAAGCGGCAGTGGCTATTCTCAACGTCGCAGCATGGCCTTCTTTAATTGCATCCAGGAGGGCTAGTTGTGCTGATCTGCAGGAATTATTGAACCAAGGGGCATTGTGTTTTTTATTGGAATTGTTAACAGACTCTTTTGTAAAAAATTGTTTTAAAGATTGGAACAGATCAGTGTGGGCTGTAAGAAGGCTATCGCCCTCCTCGGACTCATCTAACCGGATCATACACTCCATTTGATTCACAAGCAAACTGTAGATAGATGCTAAATGATTAGGGGAGGAGATAACAGATTCCCATTTTAGATTGCGTCTATTATTGGTTAGGGCCAGTTGGGACACGTTGGACCTAGAGTGAGGCACTATAAACGAAGGAAAAAGACCTCTGGTTGATAGAATCAGGGGATCGTGGTCGCTCACAGGCTGCTCATCTACCCTCATATCTACCATGTAACACCAAAGACGGATATCAAGAAGTATGTAGTCAATGCGACTGCTATGTACTCCGCGCCTAAAAGTGGGTCGCAAAATAGCATCCGAGTGTGAGCGGCCATTACAGGCTCGGAGGCCATGAGCTAGTGCGATGTCAGCCAAAAAGCGTGCAGATTTGTTCAATCTTGGTTTTTTGTTGGAGACTAACTGGGGGATGCCCCAATGGGCATCCTCTTCTTTACAGATTCCTTGGACTAAAGGATTAGGTTCGAAGGTAACATTAAAATCTCCACCAATTAAAACAAAAGAGGGGGAATTACTTTTAAGAACATAGTCCAAGTTTGACAGAACGTCAGACTCAGAGTTGGGACTCACATTCCTGTTATAGATATTAATTAAAAGGAGGGGTTTTTCTTCAGAAATCATTAACAATAGGGCTTGCAAGTCCGGGCAACCAGTGTCTAATTCTTCTATCTTGCACCTGAGAGAAATATTTAGCCACACGAGCAACCCTCCCGAAGGTCTCCCAGAAGATGACTTACGGGCCGGAACCCAGAAGCTTTTAAAACCGAGTCTGTATTTGGGTTCTAATGCCCATGTTTCTTGAAAAAGACAAATCAAGTGATCATCAATAAGGTTACCCCAACCTGGGCTGTGTAATTTACTTTCCAATCCAGCTATATTCCAGCTGAGCACCTTATCGAGATCCTCTGGGCATGAGGACCCAACTCTATTCTGGGCATATGGAGTACTAGGGGAGGGACTGTCAAGGACCATGGTGCTTCCCTCGGGTGGATTAAGATCAGAAGGTTTCTCACTCTGAGTCTTTAAAACCTCGCTGGGTATATCCTCAATAGTGTTAGGATTTGATGGGTTGGCCATGCAGATGTGACCCAAGGTATAGGGAGCGTTTGACTGATTAGAAATACATTCCTCAGATGCTTGGCATATTAAACTATTGGGTGAACCCGGGACAACAAAATCGGCCGAGATGTTAAGACCAATAGGGCAAATGGACTCAGCTTCGCAGTTAGACAAAACCGCATCCTGAAAGGCATCTCCTAGTCAGTCTGCCTCGGAGAGGGAGGATAGAGGACGTCTAGAACCAATTACAGGGGTAGGCAGTGTGTGAGAGGCCGAGCCGGCCCCGTGTAATGGTGGTGATTGAGTACTCCGGGACGACATAGAAGGAGGATAGAACACTTGTAACCTGCAAAGAGAAGTTTTGCCAGTTGTAGGGTAAAGTCTGTTGGCATTAAGAGAAAGTCGTTGGACTAGATCGGGAGAATTAAAATTAATGACAATACAATCCCCAAAACCGATCTTCGCTAGAGGGCCCACCCACCCTACCCTTCTCACCATCAGTATTGAAGATGACATGGAAAAAGCAAACCCCGCATTCACATGCAACCAGTGGATAACCTTATTTTTGAGTTCGGTGAAGGATTCGGAAAAATAAGGTTTGAGTTCAGGAACATTTGATATAATAAGAACATAAGGGCATGATTCAGGTGGTAAATGAAGCACTTTGGGTTCATGAGAGTCCCAACTCTTATTCTTCTTCTGGTATGCTGGCTGTGAGGATTCCCTAAAGGGGGGGCCGTCTCGTGAATTAGTTGCTGGATTGTTCCATGAGGCGGTTCCTTTTAATAAGGGAGCTAAGGCCATATGGGGTTTGTTCGTCAGGATGCTGGGGGTTTTAGCAGGGCTAGGCCAGACGTGATTTAGAGTAGGAGGAAAAGTTTTGGGAATTTGGCCTGTGTGACTAATGGCAACAGTAGAGTCATGATTAGGATGAATTTCTACAGGTAAAGAAATTGTTGGTGGCTGACTGCTCGTAAGACTTTCAAGTTTGTCCTCAATTCTTTGGAGACGGTTGGAGATAGGAAGAAGTAGTTTAGAGAGCTCATCTCTTATGAGATCCCTAATAAAGTCGTTTGCATGGGAGTTATTGGTATTGTGTAAGGAGATTGATGCCATTTCATTAATAGAAGATTGGGCCAGATTGGAGGGACTCAAGGTTCTAGATCGTTTATTTTTGAGGACAGGTTCCCTACGCTTCCTTTTCCCTTTGGTATTAGATTCAGTTAAAGTAAGGGAACCTTCTATAGGGGGACACTGGGCCAATGAAGTTGATGCGGCACAAATGGCAGGTGCAATTGGAGTATCATCTTGGATCTCTTGAAAAATTTTGGACGGAGAAGGGGAATGGATAATCGGGGCAGACTGGAGCTCTAGTCGCGGGTGGGGCTGTGAGACTGGGCTATCATGGGCTGAGCTAATGGATGCAGAAGGAGGGACAGCAAGACGACCTTGTACTAGTTCTATTTCTCTTTCAAGTTCCCCAACGGCCTTTTGTAAAAAGCCGTCCAGGGTTTGGTTAGAGTGCAATTTCCCATCCAACCCCCCCCCGCGTCGTCGATCCATTTTGCTAAGAACCAGGGGTCTTGGATTTAGTGGGAGAATCAAGTAAAATCACAGCGGGGCGAGCAAAGGCAGGTTAATATTGGAAATTGACCACTAACTAGGTAGAGGCCTAGAGCTTTGGGGGAAAGCTACCCCACCACAGTGTAAATAGGCTTGAGTTTGTCCTTCGGGCAGTCAAATAAAAAGTGGTTATCTGGGACCACAGTTTAAAGTAAATGTCAGGGGGGTGGCCCTGCCCTGCCTCTTCCTGGCAATGACGGGCAAGGACGGGCCCGCCCTTGGCCCGGGCTTTGCCCGCGCGCCGCCCGCGCGCGTCCCGCGGAGCGGGAGCGCTTGCGAGTTTTTAAAGGGCTCCTGCCCTGATTGATGGCAGCACACAGCTGCTGCCCACCTCCTCCTCCTCGAATCCCGGCAAGAAAGTTTCAGCGCGTCCCGCGGAGCGGGAGCGCTTGCGAGTTTTTAAAGGGCTCCTGCCCTGATTGATGGCAGCACACAGCTGCTGCCCACCTCCTCCTCCTCGAATCCCGGCAAGAAAGTTTCAGCGCGTCCCGCGGAGCGGGAGCGCTTGCGAGTTTTTAAAGGGCTCCTGCCCTGATTGATGGCAGCACACAGCTGCTGCCCACCTCCTCCTCCTCGAATCCCGGCAAGAAAGTTTCAGCGCGTCCCGCGGAGCGGGAGCGCTTGCGAGTTTTTAAAGGGCTCCTGCCCTGATTGATGGCAGCACACAGCTGCTGCCCACCTCCTCCTCCTCGAATCCCGGCAAGAAAGTTTCAGCGCGTCCCGCGGAGCGGGAGCGCTTGCGAGTTTTTAAAGGGCTCCTGCCCTGATTGATGGCAGCACACAGCTGCTGCCCACCTCCTCCTCCTCGAATCCCGGCAAGAAAGTTTCAGCGCGTCCCCTGTGGGGTGTAGAAGCGTCGCCCCAGTATCAAAAATGCCCATCCAGAAAATCCCCAGAGATTAAAAATAAAATGGTAATGAAGTTAATTTATTACCATTTTATTTTTCAGCAACCCATCCCAAACTGTCAGGGAGGGGCAGCACCATTGCTGCAGCAGGGAGGAGCCGTGGGCTAGCTGTGCACTTAGGTTTAAAGTGTGCATGTCTCTTTAGTCGACTGTCTTGCGATCGCCAGCCAGACGTGCATTTTAAACCACTCTAACCCAGCTGTCTGGGGTAAAGAAAGCACCAGTGCTCCTGAGAGGGCTGGGAGAGGCCGCTCCCTTCAATGCTGGTGCTTCTCTCATGCTGGTTACCAGTATGAGAGCAGCACCAGGACTGGTTAGGGGAATTGGCTGGAGCTCGCGGAGTATGGAGGAGGCAGAAGTAAAACACGGACCGGAGAGAGGAGGACGTTGGACTGTTGGAGATTGTGCAGCAAGCAAGGTAAATGGCTATTCCTTTTTATTTATAGTTGCCACTCGCCTTGCATGCATGCACCTACTCACCACCTATTTGCCCACACCCTGTCACTCCTCCTAGTTGGCAGCCACAGCTGGGCTCCTCCCGGTCCTCATATATCTCCCACCTACATAGTTTGTAAAGTTGCAGTCCTAGCCTGTTGGTTCATTTCTTGAAGAACAGGCAGAGGTTGGGGAATCACGCATCAGTGGTTCCTCTCTGAATACTGAGACACAAGAGTGTCAGGGCAGTCTTCTATAACGTGCCAGGTTTTGGAGCATTTTAGTGGTCCATTAAGGAAAATCGAGGCAAAGCCCAGTCTCAGTCTTGCAGGCTGCACATGCTGTCCAAAGTTACAAAGACCAGCAGAGGCCCTTCCTTTTTACATTGGTCTCTAAGACAATGAAACAGCACATCTCTCAAAAAACTGACTCAGCTTCCCCCATGATGAGGGAATGGCAAATACTCATGTCCAGTGCTTAATTTGAGCCAGTGGTTTCCGGTGCTCGGCACCAGCACTGGTGCTTGTGAATGTGCGCCACATGGTGGCACTGTAGCTCTAATTTAGAACTGAGCACCACAGCAGTTGTTTATGAATTCAATAAATATTAGAAATGACTATTACCTGCTACCAAAGCCATCCCGAATTGTTGCACTTTTATGAGTGTGTTGATGTAGTTGTGCTGGTACTATCACAGGCAACCCCGGCAGGGGCAATGTTTTGTGCAAGCTGCAGTGGCCTTCTGAAGAGGGACCGGACACTTATTTGTTTACAAATTAAGCACTGCTTATGTCCCAACCCCCTGCTCTGCAGCGACACAGGAGAGGGTGGAAGGCCTGGGCGGAAGCTGTTGGTGTTTTGTGTTTGTTTAGATTGGTATATTGTGTCTGCACCTGGAGGCAGGAACCATCTAAGGAATGGACATGGATGACGGACGAGGAGGTCATGAACAAGTTTTAGGAAAGAAAGGGTGGTTAGGTTAAGCAGCAGTATACAAGAAGGCACATGTGTATTCATGTATGTATGCATGTACACCTGTTAGTAAAAGAGGAGTTTGTGCACCTTGAAAGTGGTGGATATTTAATGTGTGTGGCATAGTTGTGCAAAACTATTAGCTGAAATAAGATGTTCATAGTTTGGTATAATACTGTTTGTGAAAAAAAACTGATGTGTAGATTTTTGATTATATATTTACAAAGATTACTGTTAGGGCAAAGTGCATGGTCTGTGTGCAAAAACAATTGTTTAACGTAGGGATCTTGTTAGCATCTGCAGATTTTATTCACAAGAGAACTGTATGTGTTGTTTAATAACAATGTGGCAATAGCAGTGAAAAACAGACTAGTATTTTTGTTGCATTTTTAACAAAGCCTATGTGGGTAGAAGTCTTTACTTTGTTAAATGGCCACAAAAGGGGGACATACAGAAATGACCTTTTGGTGCATTTTCTACAAAGCTGTTGTGCAAGCAAGTCTTTACTGAACAAAAGGAAGGGCAACCCTTTGTATCAGGCTGCAGCATTCATGCAGCACCCACTTACTAAACAGATCTGCGCTAAATCAGCAATTCCAGTGTTGCTGATCCAGAAAAGTAAGTAAACCAAAAGACCCACAATGGGCTTCAATTACAAGCTGCATGTCATTTGGCATCTGCAGTCTAACAGTAGCACTACTTGATGCTCCAAAACCACAACCTAATGGGAGCTCAAATGGGACAACTAACCCTGCCCTGAAAAGCCATGGCCTTGATGGACAGCCCATCCATGCACTGCAAACTATTACAAACAGGTGCAAAGTTTTTTTTGGGGGGAAAAGATTTCATGGGGCTCCAGACAGCAAAAGCTGTTTGCAGCCAGACCTAAACCACATGTCCCTGTGGTCTGAAATGGGAGGTGCTCTTGGTAGAAGAATGAGGACCTGCTCTCATTTGTCCTGCAGACCCAATTTCCCTCCTTTGTCTGTGCACCTGGCCTGCGTTAGACATGATAACAGCTGAGTGAATCATCGCTCTAGACCTGTAAGTGTTTAATTGCAGTGTGCATCCGCCATCACTCACCCCAATGGCTGCTAGAATCGGGATCCTGATGATCAGCCAGTAATTCATGTTGTAATTACGTGTCCAGCAGCTGAGAGGGAGAGACAAAAGTAAAAACATGTTACTACATCTGGGACGTGCGTCACATCACCCTGCTCTTTTGTAGTTCAGACATGAACCCTCTCCCAGCTCGGTGTGTGTGAAGATGGGGGCTTTGTGGCTTCAGAGGGGCAGCGGAGAGCCTGTGTCCTCAGGGGAACATAGGCACAGAGCCCCGCGCCAATCCCTGCCTGCGCACTGCTGTCTGCAGCTTAGCGTTTGAGAAGCAAACATCAGTCTTCCATCACCCTCCAGGTATGGTCACAGTACCAGCATCTGCACCATCATGAGAAGCCGGACCTGTCAATGTACCACCAGGCCCCACGCCTGGATGGGGAATGGGTGAGAGGCGTGCTGGTACATTATCAGTAAATCAGGGAAGCATCTTCTAATACCTAAGGACTATGGGCCTCATTATGACCCTGGCGGCCGGCGGTAAGCTGGCGGTAACGCCGCCAACAGGCTGGTGGTGTTCCGCCAGCTATTATGACCGTGGTGCAATAGCCACGCCATACCGCCAGCCCCTCCACTATACCGCCAGGCTTTCGCCTGGCGGTCATAATCCCCAGGGCAGCAGTGCAAGCACCGCTGCCCTGGGGATTATGAGTCCCGACCGCCAGCCTGGCCATGGCCATGGATAGGCTGGCGGTAAGGGGGACTTGGGGTGCCCCTGGGGGCCCCTACAATGCCCATGGACTTGGCATGGGCAGTGCAGGGGCTCCCAGGCATAGCCCCGTTGCGCATTTCACTGCCTGAATTTCGGACAGTGAAATGCACGATGGGTGCTACTGCACCCGCTGCATATCAGCATTGCCGTCGGCTCTATTACGAGCCGGCAGCAATGTTGATGTGACTTTTCCGCTGGGCCAGCGGACTGTAACACTGTTACCGTCCACTGGCCCAGCGGAAAAGTCATAATAGGAAGCCAGAAATACTGCCGGCACTGATGGTATTCTGGCTCCCGCAGCCTCAGCGGTCTTTTCAAAAGACTGCCGAGGTTGTAATGAGGGCCTATATCTCATATATCTACATGAAATACAATTACATAATGTACAGGCACCTCACCCACTCTACCCATCACTGAAACATTTATCCTACAGTTTCAATTCAACCCACAGATAACCTTCCAAAAACATTCTTTCAATAGACTGGCTCCCGAAAAACCCTAATAGTGTCAGTGGATGTGGAAGAATTGTACTAGCTCAAAGATGGACACACAGCTATTAGTCTCCTTGGCCTGGTTGTTGGTCTGTTGGCCTTTCTGTCAGCAGAAAGCCTTGGGTTTCTTGGTGGGGATGAGGTGATTGAAAAACTCACATTGGGTAAAGCTCCTTCTGGTGGATGCTCTATCAAACCACATATTCCTTACCTTTAGAATATTCCCAGGCACAAGACTAGATCCTGGGGACTCTAACAGCAGTGCTCTCGCACTCAAGCAGTTACCTCCAAACTGCCTGGAAGCGACAGAGAGGAGCCGCATATAAACAGCGCCCGTGAACCTTCGTCTCCTTCCCTTTCTGCATCTTCAAACACGGACAGTAGCACAATTGTTGGTGACAGTGTGCCGATGTCTAACTCGGGTTATTTTTAAATGTTAACGAGGCCCCTCTACAGAACAGGGATGGGGAGGGATCTGTAGTATCCACCAGAAAGAGCATTATCAAAGGTAAGTAACTTGTTCCTTCTAAAGATACTTCTAACTGCAGATGCCTCACCTTTAGAATAGATACCAAAGAAGTAACTTTCAAAAGTGGAGGGTCTGCGAGTGGACAGAGTCCAAATATTCCTGAATGACCATGTGAACAAAGTGAACTTCTCATGACCTGGCTGCCAAGGTAGTAGTGAGGCATGTACATATGTACTGATGCCCACACTGTACCCCGAAAGATATCAAGAACAGGCACTTCTCATACCAATACTGTTACACTGCTCTTAGTCCTGGTGGAATGGGATCTCGGGCCACTGTGGGACTCATTTTTGGCAAGTGCGCAGCACATCTTAATGCAGAGGACTAGCCACCTTCATAGGCTCCTGTTTGATCCCACCCTGCCCTTGTTTGCACAAGAGAAGATGAAGAAGGTCTGATCGTCCCCCAAATGATCTTTTGCCCAGTCAATTTAAAAGCTCAATATCCTCTTTGGACCAAGGCAATGAAGCCTCTCTTCCTCTTTGAGGGATGAGACAGAGCAAAACATGCAGGCAAGGGGACTGACTGGCCAACGTGAAAGGGCATCAAAATCTTAGGGAGGAATGGGGGTAGAGAGGGGCTGGTCACCCATGGGCGTTAGGTGCCCAATTCTATGCTGCACACGGCCGCTGAGGGGCTTGACACCTGAGGGGGCTTGGGCACATGCCCTGTGCTCAACCCCACGCTGCACACACCAATGAACATCTTTTAGATGTTAAAAAACACAAGAAGTGACTGAAAATAAAAGGTTGAAATACGTTATAGTTAGGAACGGTATATTATCTTGCTTTACACGTGATAATGTCACTACAACACTGTGCATGGCGGCACACAAGTTAGTTACTTTATGTCAGTTTAAACATGTTTTCAACTAACAAAAGCAATGAAATGCACCAGCTATAGTAATCTTAAGAAACCATAGCTCGTGCCCTAAAGTAACTATAAAGGGCCCTTGCCATGAAGTGCCTGTACCCTCACATCTTGCATCACTTATGACATGTTCAATTACTTAATTGATAACATTCCTAATGACATCTGAAATGGCATCAGAGATAACAGAACTGTGCTTGGCGAGGGCACGAGTTATAGTTACATTAGGGCACGAGCAATAGTTATTTGAGATAACTCTAACTATAACAGGTAAATTTCAGTGGTTTTCTTCGTTTAGACCATTGTGTATTAACTGAAATAAAATAACTCTAACTCGCGGCGCTGCCATGAACAGTGCTGCAGTGATGTTATCAATGGTGTTATAGAATATGTCATGAGTGATGTAATATTGGAGGTAATTAGCAGTCCATGGCGAGGGCGCAAGTTATAGTTACTTCACTGCACGAGAAATATATAGACATATATATCACTCAGTGTTGTCACCACTGGGTATTCATAGTTTCCATAGGAAAAGCATTTTTTGTTTCCTTATAGCTTAGTTGCCATTTGACGATTCTTCACCTCAGCTTCTTCCTGGAAAGTTTCAGGGTGATCTGTCGGAGATGAGAAAAAGGGGGTGGCGGTCCCCGAACCTGTTTTCCCCATGCAATTTCCAACCGGCATTTTAGAAAGTATTTTAGAAAAAAATGACTCAACAGAATTTCTCAAAATTTGACAGAAAGCTAGATCTGTACTCAGGAAGCATGCTTTTTGTGATTTGGTGTAAATCCGTTCAGAGATTTTTGAGAAACTAAGGCTCAAAAGTTATTGATATTTGGACCGTTGTCCCACAGGACTCATGCCGTACAGCAAATTAAAAAATTAAAGCGTTCTGATTGGCTGATTTTTTTCCTCTCGGCAATCATGGTCTTGCTGGCATGGTCCAAGTCCTGTGGTAATGTGTGATCTGATTGGCAGGCCGTAACACGTAAAAAAAACGTTGTGACCACCATTACAGTGCACCGGGACTTGTTCACCTTCTCCTAACATTAAGGAAAAAATACAGTATAAGCGAGGCAGAGTACCCTGACTCCCTAGCCTGACCCCCCATGGCCCTTTTGTGTGGGGGTGGGAGTTTCAAAGAGACCCCATGGGCCCGAATTAAAAAAACAATCATGCAGCGGGTTCCGCTGTACTACTAGGGGACCCTGTGAGGCCTCTCAGGAGGTACTTTGCGCGATCCAGTGTGGCTCTTGCGTTTTCTCCTCTGGGAGCACTGCTGTACAGTGGGGGGGAAAGAAATTAGGGTGAGTTGTCCATTGGGGGTTGAGTGACCATGGGGGTTGGCCAGAGATGGTGCTTTGGTTGGGCACAGGGCCAGGCCCCAGGCCAGGTTCTGTGTCCAACCCTCCTCTATGCTCAGTCAAAAGCCATACTCATTGAGTGAGTTGGGTGATTATGATAAAAAAACTGAAAATCACTGAAAAAACATAGGTTAAAGTGCCATTATAATTAGACATAGTAATAAGATCTTCCTTTAAATTAAAAAAAAACGTAGAAATCCACTGAAGAAAAAAAAAGTTTAAAGACCCTTATAGTTTTCTACAGTAACATTATCTAACCTTACGTTGAAAAAAAAAACTAGAAATTCACAAAAAAACAAAGGTTTAAGTGATATTATAATTAGTCCTTTTAATAATATAAACCCTATTGGTTTAAACAAAAAGAACGACTGAATTTCACCATAGTTTACTGAGCTTCCTGTAGCTTGCGCCCCTCCACGCACTGCTTATGACTACAAATATTACTTCAGTCATGACATCACTTGATGGAATCACTGATGACAAGCCCAATGACACTATTGATGACATCACAAATACCAGTACTGTCATATGCAGTATGAGTTACGTGAGGATCTAACGCATTAATATAGTGTAAGACTTAGATGCGAACATGACTGTACATTTTGAAAGTTATGTCCTGCACCATTTATGAATCAATAATACTTGGGGTGCAAATATTACTCCCTGTCAAACAAGATAAAGGCTCAGTGCTCCGAATGTGGGTTGCAGAGTTACGTTTGAAATTAGGATGAGGCTTCAAGCCAACACCTTTTCCAAAAAATCTGTAAGAATGAGTAAAACGTATTCTGACAATAGATAATCCACCAGTGGATATGTAGGCAGGTGCCCATAGTAAATAGTTGTAACGCAGCGCATAGAAACACTCTATGTAGCAACAACATTTATAAAGTGTGGATGTGTATTTCCAGAACTTCACTTACAAGTGGTTTATCTTTAACTGATGTTTGTAACCATGGCTCTAAGGTTGTATGTCACTCTGACCTCACAAAAGTATGCAGTTTATCTTACTAAACTATGGAATATAATCTAGAGAGCCTGGAAAAAAACGTCTTTACAGTGGGAAATGTATACCTGTCAACCTCTTCACTTAACATTACGGATCGTGAAGTAATGTGGGTAATCCAATTAAAATGTAAAGAACATTGTCCACCCCTTTAGTATGTGGAATTATTAAAAGGCAAAAACCTCATTGGATGGTGTCACAATGTATGATGTCATCAGTAATGTCATCAATTATGTCATTTTAGATTTCATCAGTGATGTCATCAAGAATGTCAATTAACCTTTCATGTGTGATGCAATTTGTGAGGTCATAAGCAGTGCATGGAGAGGGCGCGAGCCATAGTTTGCACAGTAAACTCTAACTGATGAATTTTATTTTAGAACAGCGGTTTTAATAATATTACAACTCCTAACTATATGTGTATATATATATTCACTTAAAAAAACAAAGGTTACAAGGACGTTATAGTTAGGCTGATATTTTAAACGTACAAAATCTTAGAAATTCAACTATTATAGTTAGAGTTATTTCAAGTAGCTATAACTCGTGTCCTAAGGTAACTATAACTTGTGCCCCCACCGTGCACAGTTTTCTCATCAATAATTTTACTGAAAAAGCTACAGAGACATTATCAATGGTGTTATAAAAGATGACATGAGTGCTGTAATATCTGGTGTAAATAGCAGTGCATGGAGAGGACTGGAGTTATAGTTACCTTAGGGCACGAGTTGTAGTTACTTGAAATTACTCTAACTATAACAGCTGCATTTCTATGTTTTTGTACATTTAAAATCTGAACCTAACTATAACGTCCCTGTAACCTTTGGTTTTTTAAGTGAATTTCTATGTTTTTTTAAACTTCTGTTTCCTAACTATAACGTCTCCGTAACCTCTGATTTTTTTTAAGTGAATTTCTGTTTTTTTTAACTTAAAGTAATTTTGATACATTACTCCAACCACTACTGCTCATGGCCTTTGGATGTATGTGGTGGGGGTTGGCCGCAGGGCCTGGCCATGGTCAACCTCCTTTAAGCTCCAAACCCCGTGCACCCACAGCTGAAAGGGTTTGGAGCTTAATGAGGGCAACATTAAATATATATATTTAGGCAGGCCAAATGGGCCCACCCACCTCTGGTGACCATTACCTCCCTGGGGCTCCCAAATAAAAATGTTGGGGGGGGGGCTCACGTGAACCCTTCTCGGGCTCCAGGGACCACCACCTCACCAAGGCAACATTAAATAAATATATGGGGTGCTTCAAGGACCCCCCCAGGCCTTTGGACCACCACCTGCCTGGGGCTGCATAATAAAAAATATGTGGGGGGGCCATACAGACCCCTCTGGGCCGTGGTGACCACTACCTCACCAGGCCTACATAAAAAAGACATGGGGGGGCCGTGCATACCCCCCTCAGACCCAGTGGCAACCACCTCCCAGGGGCTGCGTAATTAAAAAAAATTAGGGGGGCTACGCAGACCCCCCAGGTCCTGGGTTACACCACCTCCCTGGGACAACATAAAAAAAATATGTGGGGGCCTCACTGACCTCCCCTGGTACCTGGGGACCACCACCTCCCCAAGGCTACGTTTTAAAAACTATGTGGGGTGCCACGTGGAATCTCCTGCGCCCCCAGATCCAAGACCTCCTGGAAGCTATTTAAAAATATTTATAGAGGGACCACCACCTCCCCGGGGCCAGATAAGTTTTTTTTTTTAAATGGAGAGGGGCCACATGGCCTCTTTCCTTAGGTCGATTTTGGGTGCGGGGACCCCATCCCCCAGGGCCTGGTCACATGTTTTAAAAGTTATTGGGGCCGCTGGGGAAGCCTGAAGGGCCCCGTGGTCCCAGCAGCTCCCGTCTCCTGCCGGAGCTGGCATTACTCCTGCACACAGGGACCTGCTGCAAATAGCAGCTCCCTGCGTGTGGGAGCAATGTTTTCATCTCTTTTCCTGCCCACATTTTAGCCAACACCTCTTGTTCGAAGTGCTAGCAACCAATCAGATCTCAGCAGGAGATCTCTCTGGATCCGCAAATGTCTTTTCCCTTTAATATCTCAAAAACTACTGAACGGATTTACACCAAATTAAAGAAAAGGGTGATCTCCATACCAAAAGCTACTGTTTTGCAAAATTTGGTGTAATTCCGTCCAGGGGGTCATGCTGCAGGCATGTCTAAAGAGTCTATGGATATTAACATGGGAAACACACTTTTTTTACCCCCTTTTTCTCTGTTCCTGCTTGACAGATCATCCCAAAACGTCCCATGTACAACAAGTCAAACGGTGTCAAAGATAGAGGCAAGTCAAAAAAAACATTTTCTATGGAAACTAGGTCCTAACTATAATTACCTACTGGCAATATGTATATATGACAATTCAGTGAAGAAACCAGAAGTTACAGGGACATTATAGTTAGGTTTGCCCACACAAAACCATAGAAATTCAGCTTTTATAGTTGTACTTATGTGTAAAGAAACTATAACTCATTGCCTAAAGTTACTTAACTGCATGAGTTACAGTTTCTTCAGATAAGTTTAAATATAAGTATAACTACAACTGCTGAATTTTTATGGTTTTATGTGGGTAAAATGTGAACCTAACTATAACGTCCTTATATCCTTTGGTTTTCACTGAATTTCTACAAAAAGTAATATATAATTATTGTACATTAATACAAACAGCTTTGGCTGTGTGCAGCAGGGGTTGGCCGCATGCATCCAACCCCACATTTCCTATGACCTTTGGCTGTGTGCAGCAGGGGTATGGTGCGTGAGTGAGGGAGTTTTTTTTTTTACATTGGGCTTCAGATCTGTGGATCCATTGCAGATTTATACTGGGGGTCGCACTGTGTGCTGCAGTCATTCCATAGATCACCAATAAAAAAAGGGAAATTTTCTGCCCATGAGGGATCCTTCAGAGACCCTTTCATGTGGTCTGTGGGGTAAGGACACCTATACCCTGACCCCTTCTATGTGTTTTTATTTATGTTTCAGGGGGTCCAGCCAAGAAATAAAATGGCAGCTGCATCTTTCCTTTCAGGTTGCAGCCAGCCAATCAGGGCCTTGCTTTTCACCCAGATACATGGGTACCCGCGTAGAATCTGCAAAAGATCTGCGTACCTAGATATCTATATTTAAATTTCTTTAATAATTCCAAAACTACTGAAAAGATTACACCAAATAACAAAAAGAGATCTTTTTGGACCAAGCTCTAGCTTTCTGCCAAATTTGATGTAAGCCTGTTCAGCGGTTTGGGCTGTAGTCATGTTCAAAAAATGAAAAATACCTATAGATACTGCATGCGGAAAAAACATTTTGGGACCCCCTGTTTTTCTCAGTCCCCGCTTGACTAATCACCACGAAGCATTTGAGACAGCAGCTGAACTAACAACCGTGCGAGTTTTGAAAATTTCGTCGTGATTCATCAAACTGGGCCAAAGTTATTAGAAAACAAAAACCACTTTGTTTATGGGAAAAGTTAGTTCTAATTATAACTACCTACTGGCCACTGCCAATAGGTAAAATATATAAAATTATATATATATATTCACTCAAAAATGAAAAGTTACAGGGGCGTTATGGTTAGGTTCAGATTTTACACACACAGAACCATGGGAGTTCAGCCGTTATACTTATAGTTATCTCAAGTAACTATAATTCATGCCCTGAGGAAACTATAGCTTGGGCCCCCACCAGCAGCACTCTGTCCCTAATCAGGGGGAGTCTGCAGACCGGGGAGACCAGGAAAGTACAGGATTTATTGCCAATTCGTGCTGAGGCCAGAGACCAGTACAAAGTCATCCAGGAATACGACACTCGATGGGACTCTCATTCAGGGATTCCTGGAAAAGATCAACATATCTTTTGCGTAAAGGGAGCAAATGTGCTCTGCGTCGTGAAGTTCGATGTAGTTCTGCCTCAAAAGTAAAGAGCAAGGGGGAGAGAGATCACCCTTACCTTATGCCCCAGCATACCTCATAGAGATCAGAAATGCACTTGTCCATGTGTACCCGCGCCCGTGCACCAGCATGGAGCAATGCAGCCCAATTTTCAAGCTGTCTCCCAAGAACATTCTAGTCATGACATCTCGCAGGTAATCCCAACTATGGGTGTGAAGACCTTCAGGATACCTATGGAAAGGACAACGGCCTCAGGTAACAGAGCCTTATCCATTTCATCCAGCATGCGATACAGGCGCTGAATATTGTAGGATATACTGTGTTCAGGAAGTGGGTAGGTACTGGTTGATTAATAGAAGTTTTAGATTAACTTGAACTGCAGGGTCAGTGGGTGAAATTGAACTCAGGAAGGAGAGAGCTCCAGATATCGGGAGCAGAGCCCGCAAATAAATGATTCAATGTGTTCTGCTTCACGAAGATGAGAGCTTTCAATTGTAGGATTTCCGTACTACATAGGGAGCGACATCCTCCAGAGATGATGAATTTCCAGATCTGTTAGAATAGGATCTCAGTATGTAGGGCCTTAAGATCAAACATGTCATTTCAAAGTGGCACCTTTTCTCAGGGGAAACCATTGAAGAGCTGTCAAGAAAAGCAAATGTGATAAAAATTGCGAATGCCAAAGTCTAATCTAGCAGCTCTGTGGAGAATCCTTTAGACAAAAGCAAATTTGATCATAGGGAGTCTCCCAAGATTATTTTTGTGCAGGAAGGTGTCCTTTCCTGCACAACAAAATCTTGTCTGCAATGCAGGCACCCTTGCACCATGGTGAAGGGGTGCCTGTGTGGGCGCTAGGCAGCACATAGGACAAGGAGAGGAGAGGAATGCACCATATAATTTTAAATATGCCCCCTCCTTGCCAGCAACGCAGCACAGCTAGGTGTCTTGCTACACTGCGTTGAGTGACATTTTGATAAATATGCCCTTTTAAGTCTGGTTTGGAATTTATTTAGCATGCTTTTTAGGAGTTGTGGGTGGTACTGTGAGCTCCTGGAAAGGTTGAGAATATGATGGAAGAAGGCCAGAAATGTATTTTTTCTGGTGGATTATATATAGAGACCAGAGAATATTAAACTTTGGGGGTGGCTGAGGACAAAGGGAATTTGGGGGAGATGAACAGGAATTCTGTTTTGCTGGAGCGCATTATGCTTTAAGGCATTCAGCTCTGAATTTTGTTGAGACTAGAGATCAAGTTAGGAATATCTGACTCAGAGGTGATTTTGAGGTAGAGTGCAGTGTCATCAGCACACTTGTGTGAAAGGATACCAGTGGTTCTCACCAAGATACCTCAATACTCAATAACTGATGAAACCTGGAACCTCAGGGTGAGGTGAAGACAAGCGGGAGAGGCCGTATGATATCTTTAAGGGATCTCAGTGCCTGGATACCCTCACGCGTGATAAGCAGCACTCTACAAATCCACCTTACATTACACCTACTTGTTGGGAGTGATTTGCAAATAGGTGAACGAACACAGCGTGTGTCTCCTCCGACTCCCAATTGGTATTGCAGGGTACTAAGAATCAGGGTGTGGTTGATGGTATCAATGTGCAAACAGACCACTCGTATTAAGGACAACGGTCTCCGTGCTGCAGTTGGATCTGTAGCTTGATTGCAAGGTGTCTTGAGGGTTGTTTTTGGAGATTTAACTCTTCAAGTGAGAGACAAAATCGTCCTAAAAGGTTTTGAAAAGCTTTTACATTGGACTCAAAGTATCAGTAATTCACCTCAGTCTGTGAGGTACATGGGGACTGTGGTAAGCAGACCAATGCCATGATTATGTGGAGTAGATTAAAATACATCTGCATCTGATGGTGCAAAGATAAAAAATAACCACAATAAATCACAAGACAAAGCAATTGTAATAAGTTACCATTCACAGCTGATATTTAAGAAATTAGATGATCCTTCTATTAGGTGGACACTTTCTGACCCATGTAAAAGAGAGTTAGACACTCACTCCTAATAGATTAAACCTTAGATCCCTTAAGATTCTCTCTAGTGTGCCCACAATGCAAAAGGATCTCTTAGTCAAGCCAACATTTGGTAATTGCTCTAGATCTCTTACTCATGCACCAGACATTGAAGGCACTCCCACCTTGTATTTTGTGGTAATGGGGTGGTGTACAAGTCCTACATTGCCTGAGGTTCCTAGTCTGGTGCTCTCATCATGCTCAAACCTGGTTCTTCTGAGTGGTGTGCAAAACCCCTAAACAACCTTTGGCGGTGAGAAGCTCATGACAGCTCCTCAGCATGGTCTATTGGTACCTTAGTGTGGTGATGCTCTGATGCATGGAATCACTCTGAATGTCTACAGTGCTTTTTGATCTCCACAGCACAAAAGTTAACAATTAGCTGACAAATTGTATGGGCGAAGGCAGTAAAATCATCACAGTCTGAAAAGATGGTAACATGAATGCTGTGCGCGTGAAGAGGTGAGTGGCCACATATGAAATCAAAAGGTCTTCAGTAATGTGAAAAATATCCTATTCAAAACAACAGGAAAACCATCACTACAGCTCTCGTGTTAGCGGTGACCAAGACCAACCTGCCTCAGAAGGAACCAAAGCAAACCATACTTCTGCATGCATTCTACATTCTGATAGAAGATACGCAATGACAAGCATTATGTGTGCATCACACCAAAGACACACATTATAAGAACTCGATCAGAGTCACACATTTTCCTTAGATTAACTGAATATGTTTGTACAAGAACCCAATCATGGGCACATATTTTCCTTAGATTCACTCAAGATGTAGCTTTAAATAATATATGAAACGCAAAAAGAACTAATATTCATCTTGTATTCAGCTAATGAAACATTCAGCGATATCACCAGAGATGCAGCTTCAAGCCAAGTCAATTGTGATGTCACAGAAATCTGTGATAACCAATACCATTACTTAACCTTTAAGGTCAAAAGCCTATGGATCTGTGGAATTTTGCAATTGATGAGTGACCCCCAGATATGATTAGTGGTTTTCTTCCAACACTTACCAACCTCTGTTAATTCCCTTTGCATTATCACCGTCCTGATCCACAACCAGCAGCCAACAGCGGTGAGAACGTCTGTGACCCATCTCTGCCCTAGAAATGTCCTCTACCCAAGTCTAGCAAATAATCTCTCATCTCCAAAAAGTCAAAAATACTATCTCAGACCTCTAACTTGAAAAAGCAATGTAACTCCATGCACCCAGTGACCAGCATACCTTCAAAGTGCAGGATCCCTTACCCACAAATATGTAAGCGTAACTACACATAAACATCTAAGCATCAAAACAAAACACGGTAACCCTCCTTGAGCTACAACAAAAAACACCTCCACATCCTCAGAATTATGTGACACTCAAAAGAAGGTACGTACCTTAGAACTGAAGTTACAGCTGATCTCTTTTTCAACTAATCACCCATGCTTCTGAAGAAAGCCACAAGAATATAGGTTGTATTTATAGGTTTTATTTAATACTTGTTCAAATGCTACTTTTAACCTTGAGTGGATCAAGTTCACAAAGCTGTCTTATGAAAGTTTCTTCATTCATTCAATCATTTGTTGGTGGACACTTTTTTGTTGGTGTTGGTCCTTTGCTAAAACATAGGAATCCAATAGTGTGAATATTTGGAAGCCAGATCTGTGATGAGCAGATACTGGAAAAGGGTTCAACACTAATGTGTGTGTCATGATAACTAAACCTCTGCTGCATAGGTGCTTAGGTGTGTGAAGAAACCGAGAGACCGCACCACCTCATCAGGAAGGAAAGTTACCACTGCTCTGTGAACGTGGCAGGATCAATTTTGAGACACACTGCAGCTGGTGTCCCACACACCCTAAAGTAAGAAAGCTGGAGGTGGAGGGTCTCTAGTAACCAGACTACCAACTCTTCATCTGTAGCAGAAAGTTGACTCACAAAGCCTCTTGGACTCTACATGAATATAAACAAAAAATGCTTACAGTGTAAATGGAAGGATCCAAACATATTACACAAAGGGAACACAATACAATACTCAACAAATACATTGATAAAGCCACATAGCAATGAAAGCCAGGGCCCCATAGCAATGAAAGCCAGGGCCCCTGGCTTCATACTGCATTTGAGGTTCACAGAGTTCTGGTGTTTGAAAAGTTCTAATGATCTCAAAGGTCGGAACACACCTGGAACAAAAATTTGTCAATGCTTGAGGTTTCCAAACAACATTGGAAACACACAGGATACTCTAACAAAGGAGACAAACAAACTTCCTGCCTAAATGATGACTTTGTAGCAAGTTTGTGAACCTAGACATAGGTAAATGTTTAAAATGTCATGGTAAGGTGTGAAAACAACATCAATAAAGTTATTATGTATCTGCCACTTGCAAAGGCAGAGGGCAGCGTCTTGAAGTACGTGCGTTTTCTACAAATGTTGTACAAAGTGGACAGACACAATCTGGCCCATTCCAATGGGACCACAGGACTCATCACAGACTATGGCACGCATTACAAGTTAAGGACTTGGAGGCATTACGATGCCATTCCGTCACTTTTTTAGATGCACCGGCGGTACAGGCTGCTGACCCATATCTACAAGGCCACGCAAAGCCACTTTGCTTGACCTTCCATGGCCTTGTAGATATGGGGTAAGCACCAGAGGTCTCCAACCTTTTTTGTAGTGAAAGCTACTTATGTTGATGAAAGCAATCCAGAGCTATGAATATTATTATAATTTTAATACTGACCACATCAGACAAGTTTACATGTTTGTTTTAAATATAAACTTTTCAGTTTTGTAGGCTGAGCACACACAGGAGAGCAACTTATGGGTAGCTCGAGAGCTACTAGTAGCTCACAAGCTACTCGTTGGCGACCGCTGCAATGCAGCGCAAGTTGCTGCTTTGCCTTATGTGGCGTCAAAGAGGCGTTCATGGGCAATACGGTGGGTTTTCCCATCCAACACCCAGAGATTTTGACGCATTCCCAGATTTACAAGGATTTGTAAACCTGGGAATGCGTCAAAAGCCTGCGTCTTTCCAGGGGAAGCGTGACGAAGAGAAATAACTTTATTTTTCCTTGTTTTTCCTCTTTCCATGTATGCTGCATTTTGCAGAACACATAAAAGGAGGGAAACACTTCCATTCTTGCACAAAAACAATCATTCCTACACCATGGTGCAAGGGTGCCTGCGTTGGTGCATGGCAGCCAATTGTGCGCCAGCTCAGTGGAAGAGGACAGGAGTGTGCATTCCTGCCCTTTTCTTTTGACGCGGGGCAGCACAGCAATAAGCCTTGTGGCGCTGCCCGCGCCAAAATATTGTAAATATGCCCCTAAGTACCAGACGCATGCTGGTATAACTATCACAGACTCACAGCTTTCCCCTAATAATTTACGACAGTCCCAACCTGCCAAGATCTATCAGGGGAAGGTGGGAGGGATGGGGTATGGAAAAAATGCAAAATATGCAGAGTTTTGTGTGTTCATAACCGATCCCACATCATAGGCCTCATTTTCCCATTGAAAACTTAGAATAGGAGGTATTTACCTCACGCCTCACCCCACCCTATTCTGACAAACCTCTAAGGAGGGCCCTAAGGGTCTCTCTGGATGCAGGCAGTGGGATGGCCAGCTAGAAGCTGAACTACTGGCAATGAATGGTGAACCAAAGAAAATAACAAAGATAGTGCGAGGAAGAGAGTGCTGCCAGGAGAAGTCACCGCTCACTCTCACCTGCACATGCATCAGTCAATCGCCCCCCTTTCTTCTCTGGTGAGAGGCTCCAGGGGACTCGTGGATGTCTGTGATCTTCTGCATGTGCTGAGTGTACATGTGCTGAGTCAGCCTCTCCAGTCTCTGGTAAAGGGCAGAGCAGGCTTCAGTGTAAACGTGCTGAGTCAGCCTCTCCAGTCTCTGGTAAAGGACAGAGCAGGCTTCAGTGTAAACGTGCTGGGTCAGCTTCTCCGGTCTCTAGTAAAGGACAGAGCAGGCTTCAGAGTAAACGTGCTGGGTCAGCTTCTCCGGTCTCTAGTAAAGGGCAGAGTAGGCTTCAGTGTAAACGTGCTGGGTCAGCCTCTCCGGTCTCTAGTAAAGGGCAGAGCAGGCTTCAGTGTAAACCTGCTGGGTCAGCTTCTCCTGTCTCTAGTAAAGGGCAGAGCAGGCTTCAGTGTAAACCTGCTGGGTCAGCTTCTCCTTTCTCTGGTGAAGGACTGCGCAGGCTTCAATGTAAATGTGCTGAGTCAGCTTCTTCTTTCTAAGGTTAAGGGCAGAGGAAACTTCAGTATAAATGTGCTGAATCAGCTTCTCTTTTCTCTGGTAAAGGGCAGAGCAGGCTTCAGTGTAAACGTGCTGAGTCAGCCTCTCCAGTCTCTGGTAAAGGACAGAGCAGGCTTCAGTGTAAACGTGCTGGGTCAGCTTCTCCGGTCTCTAGTAAAGGACAGAGCAGGCTTCAGTGTAAACGTGCTGGGTCAGCTTCTCCGGTCTCTAGTAAAGGGCAGAGTAGGCTTCAGTGTAAACGTGCTGGGTCAGCTTCTCCGGTCTCTAGTAAAGGGCAGAGCAGGCTTCAGTGTAAACCTGCTGGGTCAGCTTCTCCTGTCTCTAGTAAAGGGCAGCGCAGGCTTCAATGTAAATGTGCTGAGTCAGCTTCTCTTTTCTCTGGTAAAGGGCAGAGCAGGCTTCAGTGTAAACGTGCTGGGTCAGCCTCTCCGGTCTCTAGTAAAGGGCAGAGCAGGCTTCAGTGTAAACCTGCTGGGTCAGCTTCTCCTGTCTCTAGTAAAGGGCAGAGCAGGCTTCAGTGTAAACCTGCTGGGTCAGCTTCTCCTTTCTCTGGTGAAGGACTGCGCAGGCTTCAATGTAAATGTGCTGAGTCAGCTTCTTCTTTCTAAGGTTAAGGGCAGAGGAAACTTCAGTATAAATGTGCTGAATCAGCTTCTCTTTTCACTGGTAAAGGGCAGAGCAAGCTTCAGTGTACATGTGCTGGGTCAGCTTCTCCTGTCTCTGGTAAAGGGCAGAGCAGGCTTCAGTGTACATGTGCTGGGTCAGCTTCTCCTTTCTCTGGTAAAGGGCTGCGCAGGCTTCAATGTAAATGTGCTGAGTCAGCTTCTTCTTTCTAAGGTTAAGGGCAGAGGAAACTTCAGTATAAATGTGCTGAATCAGCTTCTCTTTTCTCTGGTAAAGGGCAGAGCAGGCTTCAGTGTAAACGTGCTGGGTCAGCTTCTCCGGTCTCTAGTAAAGGGCAGAGCAGGCTTCAGTGTAAACCTGCTGGGTCAGCTTCTCCTTTCTCTGGTGAAGGACTGCGCAGGCTTCAATGTAAATGTGCTGAGTCAGCTTCTTCTTTCTAAGGTTAAGGGCAGAGGAAACTTCAGTATAAATGTGCTGAATCAGCTTCTCTTTTCATTGGTAAAGGGCAGAGCAAGCTTCAGTGTACATGTGCTGGGTCAGCTTCTCCTGTCTCTGGTAAAGGGCAGAGCAGGCTTCAGTGTACATGTGCTGGGTCAGCTTCTCCTTTCTCTGGTAAAGGGCTGAGCAGCCTTCAGTATAAACATGCTGGGTCGGCTTCCCCGGTCTCTGGTAAAGGGCAGATCAGGCTGCAATGTAAATGTGCTGAGTCAGCTTCTTCTTTTTCAGGTAAAGGGCAGAAAAGACTTCAGTATAAATGTGATGAATCAGCTTCTCTTTTCTCTGGTAAAGGGCTGAGCAGGCTTCAGTGTACATGTGCTGGGTCAGCTTCTCCTTTCTCTGGTGAAGGACTGAGCAGGCTTCAGTGTAAATGTGCTGAGTCAGCTTCTCCTTTCTCTGGTAAAGGGCAGAGCAGGCTTCAGTCAGTGTCAATCTGCTGGGTTAGCTTCTCTGGTCTATGGTGAAGGGCAGAGCAGGTTTCACTGTGAGTATGCTGGTTCAGCTTTTCCTGTCTCTGGTAAAGGGGAGATCAGGCTTCATTGTAAATGTGCTGAGTCAGCTTCTCCTTTCTCTGGTGAAGGCCTGAGCAGGCTTCAGTGTACATGTGCTGGGTTAGCTTCTTCTTTCTCTGGTAAAGGACTGAGCAGGCTTTAGTCGGTGTAAACTTCTGGGTTAGCTTCTCTGGTCTGTGGTAAAGGGCAGAGCAGGTTTAATTGTGAATATGCTGGTTCAGCTTTTCCTGTCTCTGGAAAAGGGTAAAGGAGGCGTATGCATAAACACTGCTGGGTCAGCTTCTCCTGTCTCTGCTAATAGACAGAGCAGGCTTCAGAGTAAATGTGCTGGGTCAGCTTCTCCTGTCTCTAGTAAAGGGCAGAGCGGGCTTCAATATAAACATTCTGGGTCAGCTTGTACAGTCTCTGCTAATAGGCAGAGCAGACTTCATTGTACATGTGATGAGTCAGCTTCTCTGCTCCGTGGTAAAGGGCAGAGCAGGCTTCAGTCAGTGTATATGTCCTGAGTAAACTTTTCCTGTCTCTGTTAATAGGGGGAGCAGGCTTTAGTGTACATGTGCTGAGTCAGCTTCTCCAGTCACCTTGGGGTGGCTGGGTGCTTCCATGCAGACACGGACCGAAGCAGACAGGAAGTTCAGCTGTTCTTCAGTCTTACAGCAGCACACAAAGGATAAAGGCAGGGCCACTGTCCAAAAGATGCTCAGTGAGGAGAAGGGCACTCCTAGGTTATATTCCAAACATCAGACAGACAGTCGGAGAGGTTGGCAGAGGTTGTCAGCTGCCCAGTGCCAACCCTCAGGAGGCGCACCTTATAAGTTCAGAGTTTCATTCAAAGAGTCTGGTGTAGATCTTCTCTTTTCCAGGAGGATGCTGGAAATGTGCTCTCCCAAGAATGCAATGTAGGGACCTCTGTCAACACAGAGACCCTACTTACATCCTTTAGGGGCCTCTTGGGCAGGAAGCCATGCGGCTTGCCTTCAGAAAGACCCTAATGTAAAGCAAAGCAGATTAAGAAGTGTGTGTGGGGTACAGGGTGTCCTCTGTGCACAACTCTCATCATCCGTCTTGCAAACATCAGTTTTATAAAAATGTAAACATTCACAATAAACTAAACATCACCAGAAGCATTTACCATACACATTCTGTTAAAGGGTTAGGAATGCGCTGTTGTCAATAATGTTTGCAAGCATCACAGTTAATAGGAATAAACAACAATGGGGCATTTATCTGCCCCTAACTTGCAGGCTACCTTTGCATGGGAGGGCACTTTGGCAACTCATCTGTGTGCAACTGCACTCACCAAAGGCAAGAATAAGCTGCCCGTCCCGAGATTGAGCAGACGTGTTAATGGCGGCTAACTCCTACAAGCTACAAAATGCGCGGCTGGGGGAACAGATGGACTCCCCCTGCTCAGAATACAGCTCAGGTAGCAATAGATGTGCAGTTTGAGGGGTCCATATGCATTAAAATCCACAACTTGAGTCAAACCTTAAACTCCAGCTGAACATGTCTAGAAGACATGGGGCCTGATTTATATCTTGGCGGAGGGGTTACTCCAACACACATGTGACCAATTTCCCGCCCCCATATTACAATTTCCATAGGATATAATGGAATCGTAATACACTGGGATTTCCGTCATGTTTGAGACAGAGTAACCCGTCTGCCAAACTCTAAAGTAGGCCTTAAGTCTGGGATGTCTCAGGTGCGGGATGGTTCTGGAAGAGAAGTGACCTTGGTCACATTCATCCTCGCACCCTCCCACGCAAAGAACCACTAAGTTCCCTTTTTAAGAGTCAGGCAGCAGAAACCTTAATATATCCTTATGAGGTGTTAGGATCACACCAGCGGGCCTGTAATGCATAGCTGAACCTCCCTAGAATGCTCCTCACATGGTACGCGAGACCCTCTTTTCCACCTTTAGGGGTTCAACACATGAGTGGGCTGGCCGTGCCATGAGATGCCACCTAATCAGAGGCTGAGACTGTCCACTTTCCTGCGGAAGTTGGAGCCTGACCTTGTGCGTGGCCTACAAGAAGAGCTTGCAATGTCTTAAGCAGGAATTCTCTCTCCCCATATGCCAAGGAGTCTAATCTCCACTTTGTTTACCTGTGAGATCCTCTGGTAATGGCTGAATGAGGCCTCGGCAGGGCAAACAGCTAATATTCTGGTCCTGCAGGGTCACATTTTGGGCAATAAGGGCCCTTTGACAAAGTTCGGGACATATTTCAACCTCAAGCACCCCAGAATGAGGAGTGAGAGTTGTACACTGAAATGTTTCACCAACACACACCTGTTCTCCAAGCAGGGATCCCTGAAGATAGGAGTGTGTCTTCTCTGGGCCCTGGAGTCATTCTTTGAAGGCCTTGCATAGACACAGTGTAACAAACCTGACACCGCACTGTAAAAAACCTATCACCGCAGTGTAACAAACCTGCCACCTCACTGTGACCAACCTGGCACTGCATTGTAACAAACCTGTCACTGCACTGTAACAAACCTGTCACCACAGTATAATAAACCTGTCACAATACCATAACACCTGACACTGCAGTGTAACAAACCTTACACCCCAGAGTAAGAAACCTAACAGCGCACTGTAACAAACCTGTCACCGCAGTGTTACAAACCTGTCACAACACCATAATAAATCTGACACCACAGTGTACCAAAACTGACACTGCAGTGTAACCTGACACCGCCCTGTAATAAACCTGTTGTCGTATTGTAACTTCAGTCACTGCACTGTAAAAAACCTGACACCACACTTTAACAAACTTGTCACCACAGTGTAACAACCCTGACACTGCAGTGTAACAAACCTGTCAATGCACTGTAAAAAACCTGTCACCACAGTGTAACAAACCGGTCACCGCACTGTAACACACCTGTCGTCGCATTGTAAAAAACCTGACACTGCACTTTAACAAACCTGTCACTGCAGTGTAACAAATCTGACACCGCACTGTAACAAACCTTTCACCACAGTGCAATAAACATGTCACCACACTGTAACAAACCTGACAGTGCAATGTAACAAACCTATCACCGCAGTGTAAGGAACGTGTGAATGCACCGTAACCTGACACTGCATTGTAGCAAACCCGAAACTGCAGTGTAACAAACCTGTCACCTCACTGTAATATACCTTTCACCGCAGTGTAACACCTGTCATCGGACTGCAAGAAACTTGACAATGCAATGTAACAAACTTGACAACACAGTGTACAAAACTGACAACCCACTGTAAAAAAAAATGACACAGCACTGTCACACACCTGACACACAGTGTAACAAACCTGTAACCACACTGTAACAAACCTGTCACTGCAGTGCAAAAAACCTGTCACAGCACTGTAACACACCTGTCATCGCAGTCTAACAAACCTGTCACCGTACTGTAACAAAACTTTCACCGCAGTGTAACAAACCTGATACCGCAGTGGAACAAACCTGTAACCGCACTGTAACAAACCTGACACCACACTGTAAAAAACCTATAACTACACTGTAACAAACCTGTCACCGCACTGTAACAAACCTGACACCGCAGTGTAACAAACCTGTCACCGCACTGTAAAAAACCTGACACTGCACTGTAAAAAAACTGCCACCGCAGTGTAACAAACCTGTCATCACACTGTAACAAACCTGTCACTGGGTCCCCTCTCAGCACGATGAGCGTGGTCCCTTGAACTCAGCAACTCTGTCCAAGTGACTCCCACAGTCCAGTGACTCTTCAGTCCAAGTTTGGTGGAGGTAAGTCCTTGCCTCCCCACGCTAGACTGAATTGCTGGGTACCGCGTGATTTGCAGCTGCTCTGGCTCCTGTGCACTCTTCCAGGATTTCCTATGTGCACAGCCAAGCATGGGTCCCTGACACTCTAACCTGCAGTGCACGACCTCCTGAGTTGTCCTCCGGCATCGTGGGACCTTCTTTTGTGACTTCGGGTGAGCTCCAGTTCACTGTTCTTCGTAGTGCCTGTTCCGGCACTTCTGCGGGTGCTGCTTGCTTCTGAGTGGGCTCCTTGTCTTTCGAGGCGCCCCCTCTGTCTCCTCACGCAATTGGCGACATCCTGGTCCCTCCTGGGCCACAGCAGCATCCAAAAACCCTAACCGCGACCCTTGCAGCAAGCAAGGCTTGTTTGCGGTCTTTCTGCGTGGGAACACCTCTGCAAGCTTCTTCACGACGTGGGACATCCATCCTCCAAAGGGGAAGTTCCTAGTCCTCTTCGTTCTTGCAGAATCCTCAGCTTCTACCATTCGGTGGCAGCTTCTTTGCACCCACAGCTGGCATTTCCTGGGCATCTGCCCACTCCCGACTTGAGTGTGACTCTTGGACTTGGTCCCCTTGTTCCACAGGTACTCTCGTCTGGAAATCCATCGTTGTTGCATTGCTGGTGTTGGTCTTCCTTGCAGAATCCCCCTATCACGACTTCTGTGCTCTCTGGGGAACTTAGGTGCACTTTACACCTACTTTTTAGGGTCTTAGGGTGGGCTATTTTCCTAACCCTCACTGTTTTCTTACAGTCCCAGCGACCCTCCACAAGCTCACATAGGTTTGGGGTCCATTTGTGGTTCACATTCCACTTCTAGAGTATATGGTTTGTGTTGCCCCTATACCTATGTGCTCTCATTGCAATCTATTGTGACTGTACATTGCCTGCATTGCTTTCTATTGCTATTACTGCATAATTTTGGTCTAGTGTACATATATCTTGTGTATATTTGCTATCCTCATACTGAGGGTACTCACTGAGATACTTTTGGCATATTGTCTTAAACATTTAGTACCTTTATTTTTAGTATATCTGTGTATTGTGTTTTCTTATGATATTGTGCATATGACACCAGTGGTATAGTAGGAGCTTTACATGTCTCCTAGTTCAGCCTAAGCTGCTCTGCTAAGCTACCTTTTCTATCAGCCTAAGCTGCTAGAAACACCTCTTCTACACTAATAAGGGATAACTGGACCTGGTGCAGAGTGTAAGTACCCCTTGGTACCACTACAAACCAGGCCAGCCTCCTACAGGGTAACACACCTGTCACCGCAGTGTAACACACATGACACCACAGAGTAACAAACCTGTGACTGCACTATAAGAAACCTGCTGCCACACTGTACCAAACCTGTGACCACACTGTAACAAACCTGTCACTGCAGGGTAACAAACCTGTCACTGCAGGGTAACAAACCTGTCACCACAAGGTAAGAAACCTGATAAGGCAGTGTAACAAACCTTTCACCACAGTCTAATGAACCTCTCACTGCACTGTAACAAACCTGTCACCCCAGTGTAACAAACCGGTCACCGCAGTGTAACACCTGACACCACAGTGTAAAAAACCTGGCACCAAAGTGTAAAAAGCATGTCACTGCACCGTAACAAACCTGACACCGCAGTGCAGCAAACCTGATACTGCACTGTAATAAACCAGTCACTGCAGTGTAACACCTGTCACCACAGTGAAACAAACCTGACGCCATGGTGTTACAAACCTGTAACTGCACTGTAACAAACCTGCCACTGCATTGTAACAAACCTATCACCGCAGAATAACCAACCTGTAACCACACTTTAACAAACCTGACACCACACTGTAACAAACCTTTCACTGCAGTGTTACAAACCTGTCACCAAGCTTTAACAAATCTGTCACCGCAGTATAAGAAACCTGTCACCGCACTGTAACAAACCTGACACCACACTGTAACAAACCTGTCACTGCAGTGTAACAAAACTGACACCACAGTGTAACAAACATGTGACTGCACTGTAACAAACCTGTCACCACAGTGTAATACACCTGACACTGCATTGTAACAAACCTGACAATGCAGTATAACAAACTTGTCACTCCAGTTTAATGAACTTGTCACTGCACCATAACAAACAAGACACCGCAATGTAGCAAACCTGACACCACACTGTAATAAACCTGTCACCGAAGAGTAACACCTTTCACCGCACTGTAACAAACCTGATACCGCAGTGGAACAAACCTGTAACCGCACTGTAACAAACCTGCCACCACACTGTAACAAACCTGTAACTACACTGTAACAAACCTGACAGCGCAGTGTAACAAACCTGTCACCACAGTGTACTGAACATGTCACTACACCTTAACAAACCTGACACCGCAATGTAGCAAACCTGACACTGCAGTGTAACAAACCTGTAACAGCACTGTAACAAACCCACCACACAACTGTAACAAACATATAACCGCAGAACAACAAACACTGCACTATAACAAATCTGACACTGCAGTGTAACAAACCTGACCCTGCAGTGTAACAAACCGCATACCACAGTGTAACAAACCTGACACTGCACTGTAACAAACCTGACACCGCACTGTAACAAACCTGACACCACAGTGTAACACACCTGACACTGCAGTGCAACAAACCTGTCACCGCACTGTAACAAACCTGTCACCGCACTGTAACAAACAGACACTGCAGTGTAACAAACCTGTCACTGCACTGTAACAAACCTGTCACCTCAGTGTAACAAACCTGACAACACAGTGTAACCAATCTGACACTGCAGTGTAACAAACCTGCCACTGCACTAAAACAAACCTGTCACTGCACCTTGTTCACTGCACCATAACAAACCTGACACCACAGTGTAGCAAACCTGACACCGCAGTGTAACAAACCTGTAACTGCACGGTAACAAACCTGTCACTGCAAGTTAACAAACCTGACACCGCACTGTACCAAAGTTGTCACTGCACTTTAACAAACCTGTCACCCCAGTGTAACAGTCCCGTCACCGCACTGTAACAAACCTCACAGAGCAGTGTAACAAACCTGTTACCATAGTGTAACAAACCTGTTACCGCACTGTAACAAACCTGACACCGCAGTGTAACAAACCTATCACTGCAGGGTAACAAGCCTGCCACCACACTGTAAGAAACCTGACAACGCAGTGTAACAAACCTGTCAGCACAGAGTAACAAACCTGTCACTTTACTCTAACAAACCTGACAGCGCAATGTAGCAAACCTGACACTGCAATGTAACAAACCTGACACTGCCCCATAATAAACCTGTTGCCGCAGTGTAACACCTGTCACCGCAACAAACCTTTCACCGCACCTTGTTCACTGCACCATAACAAGCCTGACACCACAGTGTAGCAATCCTGACACACCAGTGTAACAAACCTGTAACCGCATGGTAACAAACCTGTCACTGCAGTGTAACAAACCTGACATCGCAGTGTACCAAACTTGACACCGCAGTGTACCGAACCTGTCACTACACTGTAACAAATATGTCACCACGGTGTAACAAACCTGTGACAGCACTGTAACAAACCTGCCACCAAATCTGTCACCACAGTGTAATGAACATGCCACTGCTTCATAACAAACCTGTCACCGCAGTGTAACAAACCTATCACTGCAGTGTAACAAGCCTGCCACCACACTGTAAGAAACCTGACAACGCAGTGTAACAAACCTGTTAGCACAGTGTAACAAACCTGTCACTTTACCGTAACAAACCAGACACTGCAATGTAACAAACCTCTCACCTCCCTGTAATAAACCTGTTGCCGTAGTGTAACACCTGTCACCGCAACAAACCTGTCACCGCACCTTGTTCACTGCACCATAACAAACCTAACACCACAGTGTAGCAAAACTGACACAGCAGTGTAACAAACCTGGAACCGCACGGTAACAAACCTGTCACTGCAGTGTAACAAACCTGACACCGCAGTGTACCAAACCTGACACCGCAGAGTACCAAACCTGTCACTGCACTGTAACAAACCTGTCACCACGGTGTAACAAACCTGTTACCTCACTGTAACAAACCTAACAGAGCAGTGCAACAAACCTGTCACCATAATGTAACAAACCTGTCACTGCACTGTAACAAACCTGACAGCATAGTGTAACAAACCTGTGACAGCACTGTAACAAACCTGCCACCAAATCTGTCACTGCAGTCTAATAAACATGTCACTACATTGTAAGAAACCTGACAATGCAGTGTAACAAACCTGTCACCAGACTGTAATTAACCTGTCACTGCAATATAACAAATCTGACACCGCAGTGTAACAAACCTGACCCTGCAGTGTAACAAACCTCATACCGCAGTGTAACAAACTTTTCACTGCAGTGTAACAAACCTGTCACTGCAGTGTCACAAACCTGACACCGCACTGTAACAAACCTGACACTACAGTGTAACACGCATGACACCGCAGTGCAACAAACCTGTCACCGCACTTTAACAAACCTGTCACTGCACTATAACAAACCTGACACTGCAGTGTAACAAACCTGTCACCACAGTGTAACAAACCTGTCACCGCACTATAACAAACCTGACACCGCAGTGTAACAAACCTGTCATTACAGTATAATGAACATGTCACGGCACCATAACAAACCTGTCACCGCAGTGTAACAAACCTGTCACTGCAGTGTAACAAGCCTGCCACCACACTGTAAGAAACCTGACAACGTAATGTAACAAACCTGTCAGCACAGTGTAACAAACCTGTCACTTTACCGTAACAAACCTGACACCGCAATGTAGCAAACCTGACACTGCATTGTAAGAAACCTGACACCGCCCTGTAATAAACCTGTTGCCGCAGTGTAACACCTGTCACCACAACAAACCTTTCACCGCACCTTGTTCACTGCACCATAACAAGCCTGACACCACAGTGTGGCAATCCTGACACACCAGTGTAACAAACCTGTAACCGCACGGTAACAAACATGTCACCACGGTGTAACAAACCTGTGACAGCACTGTAACAAACCTGCCACCAAATCTGACACCACAGTGTAATGAACATGCCACTGCTCCATAACAAACCTGTCACCGCAGTGTAACAAACCTGTCACTGCAGTGTAACAAGCCTGCCACCACACTGTAAGAAACCTGACAACGCAGTGTAACAAACCTGTCAGCACAGTGTACCGAACCTGTCACTTTACCGTAACAAACCTGACACTGCAATGTAACAAACCTCTTACCGCCCTGTAATAAACCTGTTGCCGCAGTGTAACACCTGTCACCGCACCTTGTTCACTGCACCATAACAAACCTGACACCACAGTGTAACAAACCTGTAACCCCACTGTACAAACCTGTCACTGCAGTGTAACAAACATGTCACTGCAGTGTAAAAAACCTGACACCGCAGTGTACCAAACCTGACACCGCAGTGTACCAAACCTGTCACTGCACTGTAACAAACCTGTCACCACGGTGTAAAAAACCTGTCACCTCACTGTAACAAACCTCACAGAGCAGTGCAACAAACCTGTCACCATAATGTAACAAACCTGTCACCGCACTGTAACAAACCTGACAGCATAGTGTAACAAACCTGTGAAAGCACTGTAACAAACCTGCCCCCAAATCTGTCACTGCAGTGTAATAAACATGTCACTACATTGTAAGAAACCTGACAATGCAGTGTAACAAACCTGTCACCAGACTGTAATGAACCTGTCACTGCAATATAACAAATCTGACACCGCAGTGTAACAAACCTCATACCGCAGTGTAACAAACTTTTCACTGCAGTGTAACAAACCTAACACTGCACTGTAACAAACCTGTCACTGCAGTGTCACAAACCTGACACCGCACTGTAACAAACCTGGCACTGTACTATAACAAACCTGACACTGCAGTGTAACAAACCTGTCACTGCACTGTAACAAACCTGTAACCGCACTGTAACAAACCTACCACTTAAGAGTAACAAACATATCAACGCAGCATAACAAACGCTGCAATACAACAAATCTGACACCTCAGTGTAACAAACCTGACCCTGCAGTGTAACAAACCTGTCACTGCACTGTAACACACCTGACATCGCATTGGAACAAACCTGTCACCGCAGTGTCACAAACCTGACACCGCACAGTAAAAAAAACTGACACCACAGTGTAACACACCTGACACCGCAGTGCAACAAACCTGTCACCACACTGTAACAAACCTGTCACTGCACTGTAACAAACCTAACACTGCAGTATAACAAACCTGTCACCTCATTGTAACAACCCTGACACCACAGTGTAACTAATCTGACACTGCAGTGTAACAAGCCTGCCCCTGCAGTGTAACAAACCTAATACCGCAGTGTAACAAACTTTTCACTGCAGTGTAACAAACCTAACACCGCACTGTAACAAACCTGTCACTGCAGTGTCACAAACCTCACACCACACTGTAACACGCCTGACACCGCAGTGCAACAAACCTGTCACCGCACTTTAACAAACCTTTCACTGCACTATAACAAACCT
This sequence comes from Pleurodeles waltl, assembly GCF_031143425.1. Lineage (NCBI taxonomy): Eukaryota > Metazoa > Chordata > Amphibia > Caudata > Salamandridae > Pleurodeles > Pleurodeles waltl. The sequence continues at coordinate 1,844,724,767 of NC_090444.1, read as the reverse complement.
GACACGGCAGTGTAACAAACCTGTCACTGCACTGTAACAAACCTGTAACCGCACTGTAGCAAACCTACCACTCAACAGTAACAAACATATCACCGCAGAATAACAAACGCTGCAATACAAAAAATCTGACACCTCAGTGTAACAAACCTGACCCTGCAGTGTAACAAACCTGTCACTGCACTGTAACAAACCTAACATCGCACTGTAACAAACCTGCCACCGCAGTGTCACAAACTTGACACCGCACAGGAAAAAAACCTGACACCACAGTGTAACACACCTGACACTGCAGTGCAACAAACCTGTCACCACACTGTAACAAACCTGTCACTGCACTGTAACAAACCTGACACTGCAGTGTAACAAACCTGTCACCTCATTGTAACAACCCTGACACCACAGTGTAACTAATCTGACACTGCAGTGTAACATGCCTGCCACTGCACAGTAACAAACCTGTCACTTCACCTTGTTCACTGCACATAACAAACCTGACACCACAATGTAGCAAACCTGACACCGCAGTTAACAAACCTGTCGCTGCAGTGTAACAAACCTGACACCACAGTGTACCAAACATGTCACTGCACTGTAACAAACCTGTCACCACAGTGTAACAAACCTGACAGCACAGGCTAATAAACCTGACAGTGCAGTGCAACAAACCTGAAACCGCACTGTAACAAACCTGACAACGCACTGTAAGACACCTGTCACCGCATTGTAACAAATCTGTCACCGCAGTGTAACAAATCTGCCACCGCAGCGTAACAAACCTGTCACTGCACTGTAACGAACCTGACGCTGTAGTGTAACAAACCTGATACTGCACTGTAACAAGCATGTAACCGCACTGTAACAAACCTGCCACGACAATGTAACAAACCTGTCACCGCAGTACGGCAAACCTGTCACCATAGTGTAACAAACCTGTCACTGCACTATAAGAAACCTGTCAAGCAGTCTACCAAACCTGTCACCGCACTGTAACAAACCTGACACCAGAGTGTAACAAACCTGTCACCACCGTGTAACAACCCTGACACTGCACTATAATAAACCTGTCACCGCAGTGTAACACCTGTCACTGCGTTGTAACAAACCTGACAATGCAGTCTAATAAACCTGTCATAACCAACCTGTCACCACAGTGTAATTAACCTGTCACTGCACCACAACAAACCTAACACTGCAGTGTTGCAAACCTGACACCAAAGTGTAAAAAACGTGTACCCATACTGTACCAAACCTGTCACCGCAGTGTAACAAACCTAACACATCAGTGTAACAAACCTGTAACTGCACCTTAACAACCCTGTCACGTCACTGTAACAAACCTGGCACAGCACTGTAACAAACCTGTCACCACACTGTAACAAACCTGTCACCGCAGTGTAACAAACCTGTCACCGCACAAACCCGACACCACACACACCTGACACCGCAGTGTAACAAACATGTCACCGTAGTGTAACAAACTTGTCACTGCAGTGTAACAAAACTGTCACTGCACTGCAACAAACCTGTCACTGCATCTTTTCACTGCACCATAACAAACCTGACACTACAGTGTAACAAACCTGACACCGCACTGTAATAAACCTGTCACCGTAGTGTAGCACCTGTCACCGCAGTGTAACAAACCTGACACCGCAGTGTAACAAACCTGTAACCCCACTGTACAAACCTGTCACTGCAGTGTAACAAACCTGTCACTGCAGTGTAAAAAACCTGTCACCACAGTGTAACAAACCTGTTACTGCACCGTAACAAAACTGACATCACAGTGTAGCACACCTGACACCGCACTTTAATAAACCTGTCACTGCAGTGTAACACACCTGTCACCACACTGTAAGAAACCTGACAACGCAGCGTAACAAACCTGTCAGCACAGTGCAACAAACCTGTCACTGTTTTGTAACAAACCTGACACCGCACTGCAATAAAACCTGTTGCCGCAGTGTAACAAACTTGATACTGCACTGTAATAAACCAGCCACTGCACTGTAACAAACCTATCACCGCAGTATAACAAACCTGTCACCGCACTGTAACAAACATGTCACTGCAGTGTAACAAACCTGACACCGCAGTGTAAAAAACCTGTGACTGCAGTATAACAAACCTTCCACCGCAGTGTAACAAACCTGACACTGCAGTGTAACAAACCTGTAGTGTAACAAACCTGTCCCCACAGAGCTCCCCCATCTGCTTTATAGATAGTTTAATGTCCAGCACTAGATAGTTACTGCGGTGAAGGAGATTTACAGCCTGGTGGACAGAGCTCCTAACAGAGGAGACCATGGTGGACTGAGGGCTTACTGCTGCCTCTCTGGGCATTACAGGATGGAGGAACAGGTTTATGATGCTACTTAAATATTAATACAAGAAATATTGCCCTGCGTCCCACAGATCTGCAGCAGAGCAGCACAGGAGCTGTGACACTCGAGTTGTGAAGTACAACACACCTCTAAGAGGCACACTGACCTACCAGCTGGGTGGCTATGAACTGAAGTTTTGCTGACATCTAGGATTGAAGACACTGCTCTTGGCAGTACACCATGGGGGTTATTCTAACTTTGGAGGAGGTGTTAATCCGTCCCAAAAGTGACGGAAAAGTGACGGATTTACCACCAGACTTATTACGACTCCATTATATCCTATGGAACTCGTAATACGGCTGGTGGTATATCCGTCACTTTACCGTCACTTTTGGGACGGATTAACACTCCTCCAAAGTTAGAATAACCCCCCATGTTTGGTGCATGGTGGGGGGTCTGCAAACTGTTTGTTAGGAGCCCTCAGCTGAGTCTCACTGAGTGCCCACCCATGGCTAGAGGAGTTTCTTGCTTTCCTACGTTTACACTTTGGCATTGTTTTCCCCATACACTGGCACCTCTACAGATGAGTGCCAGCGGGGACTGGAAATGGATGTTCCTATTCTTTTGTGCAGCATTCCAGAAACTGACTATGGGCAGCATTAGCCTTCAAGATGCCCCATCACGACGCAGGTCCCAGTCCCAGCTCTCCCTGTAGTGCTCTCGCTCCTGCTTTCTTCTTGCTTTTCCCCCCTCTTTTTGAGTGCCTTCTCCTTGTTTTTCCCTCATTTAACTGCTTTCTCTTAGTGTTTTCCCCCATTTTTGAGCACTTTCTCCTTCCAAAGGGCCTTCAGGAGCTAGTTGTTAGAGGGAGTCTCTAGGACCTGAAAGTGGCTGAATAACCTGTTGGGTGATTAGCAGCACTTTACAAATCCTGACTGATTGACTGAATAACAGCAAAAGGCCGAAAATCGCATTTGGTGCATGTCTGTGTTCACCAGAGTGCTCAGATGTCAGTGACACTGAGGTACATCTCAAGGACTCACTTGAAAAAGTGTGCGGAGTGGTGTGTAGTATAGTGATTGGCCAGTGCGTGTACTACTCAAATAAAACAATCTGTGGGCTTTGGTTTGCAATGAGTCATGCAGACACTCATACACTTCCCAAGGAAGGAGCTAAGCACTTTGTGCATCACTCAAATAGTCCAGACACAACCAGGAGCAAAGTGTTCTGCACCTTGATTCATGCATATTAGAGGCCACTACTGCTTGGGCAGTTCTCAGTTTGAAGAGGGTGGAGTACTACTGCACTATGACAAAGAAGGAGCTAGGGATGTAATGGGGGCAATGTGGACCTAGGAGTGTAAGGGGTAGGAGGCAAGAAGGTTTGATCAAAGAATCTGGACCTGAAGGATGAAGCCGTCCAGGTACCTGACAGGAGGCAGCGGACACAGAGGACCTGACACCATAGCAGGATATCTGTGACTTGACGTGGGGCACTCAGGACCTGATACCCTAGCAGGACATCTTTGACATCACACAGGGCAAACAGGACCTGACATCATAGCAGGACATCTTTGACATGACACGGGGCAAACAGGACCTGACATCATAGCAGGACATCTGTGACTTGATACAGGGCACACAGGACCTGACAACATAGCAGGACATCTGTGACCTGACACACAGCACGCAGAACCTAACACCAAAGCACCACATCTGCAACTTGACACGGGGCACACAGGACCTAATTCCATAGCAAGACATTGGTGACATGATAAAGGCCTCACAGAACCTAATACCCTAGCAGGATATCTGTGACTTGACGCATGGCAGGCAGGACCTAACACCAAAGCAGCACATCTGTGACTTGATAGGGGACACGCAGGACTTAACACTGAAGCAGCATATCTGTACATGATACAGGGCTCACAGGACCTGATACCCTAGCAGGACATCTGTGACTTGACATGGGGCACACAGGACCTGATGCCATAGCAGGGCATCTGTGACATGATACAGGGCTCACAGGACCCGATACCCTAGCAGCACATCTGTGACTTGAGGCAGGGCACACAGGACCTAGCACCAAAGCAGGATATCTGTGACATGGTACAGGTCACACAGGACCTAATACCACAGCCGGACATCTGTGACTTGATGTGGGGCATGCAGGACCTGATACCCTTGCAGGACATCAGTGACATGATACAGGGCTTTCAGGACATGATACCTTAGCAGGAATTCTGTGGCTTGACGTGGGCACACAGGACCTGACACCATAGCAGCACATCTGTGACTTGACACGGGCACACAGGGTCTAACACCAAATCAGGATATCTGTGACATAATACGGGCCACACAAGACCCTGTGACTTGATGCGGGGCATGCAGAACCTAACACCAAAGCAGAATATCTGTGACATGATACAGAGCTCACAGGACCTGACACCCTAGCAGAACATTTGTGCCTTGACGTAGGGCATGCAGGACCTAACACCAAAGCAGGATATCTGTGACATCATACAGGTCACGCAGGACCTGACACCACAGCAGGACATCTGTGACTTGATGCAAGGCATGAAGGACCTCACACCTAAGCAGAATATCTGTGACTTAATGCAGAGCACGCAGGACCTGACATCATAGCAGGACATCTGTCACATGATACAAGGCACACAAGACCTGTTACCATAGCAGGACATCTGTCACATGATACAAAGCACACACATTAGTTGACACCATAGCAGGACATCTGTGACTTGATGTGGGGCACACAGAGCCTGATGCCATAGCAGGACATCTGTGACTTGGCACAGGGCACGCAGGACCTGATACCCTAGCAGGACATATGTAGCATGATACAGGGTTCACAGGACCTGACACCATAGCAGGACATGTGTGACTTGACAGGGGGGCACGTAGGACCTGATACCATAGAAGGACATCTGTGACTTGATGCATGGCTTACTGGACCTGACTTCATATGAGGCCATCTGTGACTGGATGCGGGGCACACAGGACCTGATATCATAACAGGGCAGCAGTGATCTCCCGCCCTCCTCCTCCCATTCCTGGCCCCTGCACATCTCCACACCCGCACACACATACACACATACACACATGCATACCGATATCCACCCACACATGCACACATATATACCCACACACCGCAACACACACCAACATACTTTGGCGCACACATGCACACACAAAACACACGTACACTCACATGCAGGCATTCACGCACTCATTCAAGGGGACTCACACCCCGCATGCACACAGCCATAAACAGACACCCCCCCACACACAACACCCCCACCGCATCTCCTGTCAGAGAACCTGAATTACCTGCTTGCAGGGGGTCCTCCGGCTGGAGACGGGACACGGTGCTGCTCTCAGCAGCAGCTTCCGCCAGCGGAACACAGCCAGGCTGTATTATTGCTCATGTGTTTATGACTGCATGCATGCGGGTGGGTGAGGAGATGTGCAGGGGGGCCAGGAGAGGGAGGGTGAGGGTGGGGTGGGGGAGGCCTCTGGGGGGCGGGGGAGACCCCTATCAGTGCCAGGGAAGGAATTCCCTGGCACTGATAGTGCCTACTGCCATGGTTTTCATGGCAGTATGCTTGCCACGAAAACCATGGTGGTAGGCAGGGTCATAATCCTGATGGTAGGTTTGTGACGGCCACCGGGCTGGAGACTGAAGTCTCCAGCCTAGTGGCCATTACCACCCTGGCAGACGGAGTGGTAGATTGGCGGTTTGGCTTGAGCCAAACCGCCAATGTCATAATTTGGGAAAAGGTACCACCCGCCTGTTGGCAGTACCTTTCCCCAAATTACCACTGACCGCCAGGGTCGTAATGAGGGCCATAATGTGCACTAAGTCCAGGGGTTCCCCAAGAGGCTTGACTGAGGCAATAATAGATAATACTAATGCCCTATTTGTGGTAGTGTGGTCGAGCAGTGAGGCTTATCAGAGGGTGTTAGTGTTAAGCATTTGTTGTACACACACAAGCAATAAGTGAAAACACACACTCAATGACTTAACTCCAGGCCAATAGGTTTTTATATAGAAAAATATTATTTTTTTAATGTATTTTTAGAACCACAAGATTAATTGAGCAGGCAAATACATTAAATGAAAGGTACTTTGCATAGTAGTAGTTGAGATTTTGAATAGATTCAATATTGTACACAGTTTTCATTAAAATGGCAAAAAGCTATTTTAAAAGTGGACACTGTCATTTTCAACAGTTCCTGGGGGAGGTAAGTACAGAACAATTGCAGAGGTAAGTACCAATCTTATGGGTTCAATCTCTGGGGTATAGGTAGTCCACCATTGGGGGTTCAAGTCAACCACAAACACCCAGGACCAGCAACACAGGGCCGGTCAGGTGCAGAGGTCAAACAGGAGCCAAAATAACGTGGGCCCCTAAGGAGACAGGGGGTACTCCAGTTCCAGTCTGCTTGCAGGTAAGTACCTGCGTTGTCAGAGGGCAGACCAGGGGGGTTTGGAGAAGTACTGGAGGGGCCCCAAGTAGGCACTCAAACCACACCCTCAGCGGCACAGGGCAGCCGGGTGCAGTGTGCAAACAGGGGGTCGGGTTCTCAATAGAACACTATGGAGGGACCCAGGGGTCACTTAGGTGCTGCATGGCCTCTCGGGCAAGCCACCAACTGGGAAAGGTTGAGGGCCGCCTGCTGGTCGTTGCTGCACCGGTGGTTGGTTTCTCACAGACCTGGGGGCTGCAGGTGAAGTGCTTCTTCCAGGCATCTGATATCTTTGTCCCGGGCAGTCGCGGTCAGGGGGGTCCTCGGGCTTCCCTCTGCAGGCGTCGTCGTGGCGTTGTAGGAAGGTCAGCCCAGGGCGGACACGTCGTCGGAGTTGCCTGGGGGTACTCTCTGGATAGTTGGTTTCTCTGGACACGGGCTGGGGCGTCGGGTGCAGAGTGTTGTGGACTCACGCATCTGGAGTGAGGTGGGAGTTCTTTCAAAGATGGAAGTCTTTTATTCTTGTTGGGCAGAGCCGCTGCCCATGGGAGTTCTTGGTCCTCGGTGATGTCTCCTTTTCTTCTCTGCTGGGTTTTCAGTTCAGCTGTCCTTCTTCTTCTTGTGAGGTCATCAGGAATTTGAAGAGCTGGGTTCATGGTCGCCCCTAAATACTAAATTATGGGGTGTGTTAGGGTAAGAGGACAGTAGCCAATGGCTACTGTCCCTGAGGGTGGCTACACCCTCCTTGTGCCCACCCACTCTGGGGAGGGGAGCACATCCCTATCCCTATTGGTCCTAATCCTCCAAAGCAAGATGGAGGATTTCTCAAGGAAGGGGTTACTTCAGCTCTGGTCACCTTAGGGGTGGACCTGGCTGAGGGGGTGACTCCTCCTTGTTTTTCTCATTATCCCTCCGGACTTGCCACCAAAAAGTGGAGGCTCGTCCAGTGGGCGGGCATCTCCACTAGCTGGAGTGCCCTGGGGCATTGTAACACCAGGCTTAAGCCTTTGAGGCTCACCACCAGGTGTTACAGTTCCTGCAGGGGAAGGTGTGAAGCGCCTCCACCCAGGACAGGCTTTGTTTCTGACCACAGAGTGCACAAAGGAACTCACCCCATGTGGTCAGAAACTCGTCTGAAAGTGGGAGGCTGGCAGAAACTGGCCAGCCTTGCACTAGCAGTTGGGCATACATACAGGGGACATCTCTAAGATGCACTCTGTGTGCATTTCTCAATAAATCCCACACTGGCATCAGTGTGGGTTTATTGTGCTGAGAAGTTTGATATCAAACTTCCCAGTATTCAGTGTAGCCATAATGGTGCTGTGGAGTTTGTAATGACAAACTCCCAGACCAGATACTCAGTAAGGCTACTCTGCACTTACAATGTCTAAGGATTGACTTAGACACTGTAAGGGCATAGTGCCCATGCAGCTATGCCCTCACCTGTGGTATAGTGCACCCTGCCTTAGGGCTGTAAGGCCTGCAATAGGGGTGACTTTCCTATACCACTGGCAGTGGTTTGTGAGCATGGAACTCTGAGGGGAGTGCCATGTCGACTTTCTCTTTTCTCCCCACCAGCACACACAAGCTGCAAAGCAGTGTGCATGCACTGAGTGAGGGGTCCCTGAGGGTGGCATAATACATGCTGCAGCCCTTAGGGACCTTCTCTGGCCACAGGGCCCTTGGTAGCAGGAGTACCTTTCACAAGGGACTTAACTGTGTGTCAGGGCTGTGCCAATTGTGGAAACAAAGGTACAGTTTTAGGGAAAGAACACTGGTGCTGGGGCCTGGTTAGCAGGGTGCCAACACACTTCCAATCAAAGCTGGCAGCAACACTAGGCAAAAAGTGGGGGGTGCCCCTGCCAACAGTGTCATTTTCCTACAATCCGCTTATGAGGTTTTTGGAGCCTCACATTCTGCTCCAGCCACATCAGTCAGCCTTCCACCCTGCCTTAAGCACCAAGACAGTAGTGAGTGTGTCAATAAATGACATAAGACTCACCCTGAAGGAGAGCCACAGTGCCATCCTCATCCATTGGCTACTTGTGACACAGTCGCCCATGACTTCTTGCCAACCAGGGGGAGGTAGATGGGCACAAGGAGAATAGTACTGAGCTGGATTTGATGCCTTTTTAAGGGATGAGCTCAAGCTGTTTTTTTGGCTACCTCACACTATTCCTTTAAACCTTTTTAATGTGGTATTCCCCAGGGATCTTCTCTCAGACCTGCTTTTTAAAAAAATAGTTATTTTGCTCGTCCTGACAACCTAGAGCCATATTACATAAAGTGCCCACGGGTAGTTTGCGCCCGATTTTCGTACCCCAGGCATTTTGGTATTACCGAAGGGGCCACAGACACTTGTGCGGCCTCTTTTGTAATACCAACAGTGCTGGCTCACATATAGAGCCAGCGCTATCATCAGAGCGTGTTCCCTCAATGAGGGAATCCCTTTGCCTCTGTACCCATGCCGCATTATAGATGCTTGTGTAGAAGCTGAGAGGCTGTCAGGAGGTGCAGCCCCAGACATCCCTTTGCAGGCTGGTGCAGTCCTCACTCCACCCGCCTCAAGTGGATCTCTCTCCCCCCCTTAAAAGGGCAGGTGGTTTGCAACCTGCACAGGGAAACACGGACGGGCCGCTCAATTTTTCACTTGAATGCGCTGCCCCAGGGCAGCACAAGTTTGCAGCTGCCTTGGGGGCAGCGCATTCGGTCTAGTACGGCGCATTCTCCTTCTTTGCGCAGGGTGCACCATTTGAAAGGTTTGCCTGATGCAAACAAGGAAAATGTGACATAGGTGTAATACAGCCCCAGGTGACCTGTTTGGGACTGCTATTTTTCGTCTCCACACAGAGGATTATCTTCAAGACTAGAAATTCTCTTTCAGATATTCAAAATCTCTGTCAATCCTGTGTGTTTGATCTCGCCACCTGGATGAAGAATAATTCCCTCTCTCTTAATGCAGACAACACGGAAGTACTGGTTTTGGACCAATGTGACCTCTGGTCATCTCACTGGTGGCCTAGTTCTCTTTCCACACACTCAGTGTGATGAAGGCATTAGGAAAAATCACCCCTCCCCTTCTTTTGTGTAGTGTTGTGTGAGATAGTAATGACAGAGCCCTTTTGGCTCCTGGTGGACTCCGTAGAACAGTGACATAAGTGTTAGAATGTGGTGAAGTGAATGCAGGTTTAGAGTGTTGAGTTTGCAGTTTCACGCAAAGTGTGGCGTAGTCATTGGCTGGTACCCAGGCTGGGGAGGATGCTATTTTGTGGCCTCCGGGAAGATTCTCCTCAAATCATTAATCCTGAGCAGGCTGGATTATTTAAATTCCTTATAGGTTGGTATTTCTGCTTCCTCTGTGAATCAACTTCAACCCTTATGAATTGCTATGGCTCACCAGATTTTCTGTGACCCTAAATATTCAAAAGCCACTCCTCTCCTTTTCTCCCTCCATTAGCTACCCATGTCAAAAAGTTTCCTTTTCAAAGAACTTTGCATTTGTCATAAGGCAGTGTGCCTCACTCCATCCAAAACCTACATGTCTACTCTGTTTGTGTTCTATAAACCTACCCTTGTTGCCAGGTCCTCGTATTCTTTTTACCTTGGCCATGCCTTTCTTTAAAAAATCTCTGGAGGTAGGAGAAGCTGTTTCGGTCATATCACAGTTTTTCTGGAGTAGTCTCCAGCTAAAACTGCACTCGCAACCTAATTTTCTATCATTCCACTAGTTGCTAAGAAATCATATCTTCTCTCAGTAACTTCCTCCTTTTTCCAGCCTGTTACTTCTCTCCTAAAGCCAGGATACTCCAACCTTTTGACTTCTGTGGCCCCCCACTTTATCATGAGTGGAGGACTGGGACTCCCATTGAATAATTATTGGATTCTGGGGACCCCCCCACTGAGTCACTACTGGAAGCCGGGGACCCCGGCCTAAACATTGTTGAGGAACTGAACCGCAAAATAATACAAAAAAATACGGAAACAAGTGTTCATCAACCACATACACAAATGATAACACATTTTATTTAATTTGCAAACAAATAAAATAAAAAAATACAATTTTAAATTTTAATAGGAAGGTTGGAGCGTTTCTAAAATCATGCTGCTCCCATGAATCAATCTGAGGAGACTAATTTACATTTTAGCCTTCAGTTTCAAATTCCTTGATAATCACAGGATGGTTTAGAATGTTCAGTCCTAGAGCATTTGCAGGGGCATCTTAAGGAGTTTAGGGTCTCTGTGCCAAACATAGGCTGGGGGCCCCTGTACGCAATAGCTTTCTGTTTTATGATCCAGTTTCGGCTCTTTCATGCCCTCTTTGGCCAGGTCACTGACAGTGCACAGACACACTCATCCAAATTCTAAATGTGTTTACATCTGATATTCAGGGATTGTGATCTGTGTTTTCAATATTGCTCTAATTTTACTGCAAATACTTTCTCTTACTCCCTCCTATTTCTCATATGTGAGTTCCTGTTTTGAACTAAAAGAAACTTTTTTATGGATGTTGCATGAAACATAAACACATGACTTTCACAGATCACCCATATTAAAAATAAAAGAAAAGGGTATTTTAAACAATCTGTTTAAGAATTATTCAAGGACATTAGGGCAAGAGCCTCTGTGCAGAACAGAGCTGGCTGTAGCAGGGCCCACCCCTGAAAGGCTGGGGGCCCTGGGCCAGGGCCCACTTTGCTCAGGCCTTCAAACGTCTCTGTGTATTTGCGTGCTTCATAAATCAGTCAACCAGGTGCTGGCTTGTTATTGTATTTTCCTTGTGTGGTAAAGACCACACTCTTGGGTAATTATAATTTCCATGTGTGGTAAATACCACACTATTGGGTAATTGTATTTTCCATATTATGGCAGTATGAGCAGCAGGGCCGTAGATATCAATCTCTGACCCTGCGGCCCACAGAGTACCGCCGGCGGCATAATGAGCCTGCCTACCGCCATGGTTTCCATGGTGTTAGCAACGCCATGAAAACCATGGCGGTAGGCCCAACCAGTGACAGGGAATTCCTTCCCTGTCACCGGTAGCCGGCTCCCCCACCCCCCCAACACACACCTCACACCCCCACCTCCCTCCATCCAAACACCCATCTCCAGTCCCCGATTCAAACACTCCCTACCCCCCTACACGCACACACACGCAGACATGCACCTACCACACACCTGCCCCCACCACCCACAACCACACACGCGTGCACTCATTCACTGGCATACACACATTCACTCGATCACTGGCATACACGCATTCGTCCAGACATACTCACACACATTCTTACACACAGGCACACTGACATGCAGACACGCACTCACTTCACCATTCATACACGCATTCACCTACATGCATACAACCATGCATACAACACATCACACACAGACACATTCACACACGCACTCACACACTCAGACACACACACACAACACCCAACTCCCCTGTCGAAAGCCTGATTTACCTTGGGCGAGGAGGTCTTCCAGCAGGGAACGGGAAGGGGCGCTATTACCGGTAGCAGCGCCCCGCCAGCAGAACACCGCCAGGCCGTATTTCAGCTCAAAATACGACTGGCGGCGTGGTACTGGCAGGGCCGTGCTGGTGGTAGCAGTGCTAGGTCCCCACCGTCCGCCAGTATGAACACTGCCAGGTTTCCGCCCTTATTGTGGTGGAAGTCAGGCAGTGCTCATAATCTGGCGGACGGACGGTCGCCGCCGCAGTGGTATGATGGAGGCCTTCACCGCAGCAGTAGGCGGTTTTTACTGCCAATGTTGAAATGAAGTCCTAGACCTTAATTTGTAACGAGGGCCTATGAATGTGATTTTGAGTTTGTCAGAAGGCAGGTGCCTATGTGTCTCCACGCCTAGGAGTCTAGCCCCACCCACTAGCCATGTCTCTGCTGTTTTCCCCATGCTGAGAGTTTTTTTAGTGCACTCTCAGTTCAGGCACCCTTCTCTTGTGGGATATAGTACCTTTTTTTGTCCTTGCACTGTTTCAGGAGTCTGCCCTTACTGATTTGTTATTTTTCGTTTCTATTTTAGTAAAATCAACTTATTGCCGAGTTTTGTAATTGATGATTATATATTGTTTAGGTCCAGCGTTAGCCAAGATGTTTTGATTTTCCTAAAATTATATGCATAATATACTCAAGTATAAAGGCTTTCAGTTACCTGTCTTCATCCATTGATCTTTTGTTGTGTCATTCACATTTTGCTTCTGCTCACTACAGCATACAGCATGGGGGAATGGGTCAGCCTACTTCAGCCACTGGTTAACTTCACTTTGAATTACTGCATTTCTGCTCTTTCACAAGGAGCACATCCACACAAGGTAGTTCCCTTCAGTGGTAGTGTTGTTGTTTTCGCTTTATAATTACTTTAGTGTTGCCTTTGTGTTTAGAGCCTGAGGGGAAAGCTGGATGCTCCATACCAGATGTGCTAAAGTACATAAAAAGTGATGGATGGAATGCTTGAATTAATCTCAGTCACTGGTAATTACTCGGGCCTCATCCCAGTCCGTCATTATTTTGCACACCACGCCGCTTCAGTTAGGACCCAGCTATATGCAAATTAGTAGTGTGCCTGCTCCAAGATAAACAGTGTTTTTCACAGCTACAGCTGAATTTTGTTTCCAGTAGATTCTAAGAGGGATCAAAAGAGTGTGTCTGGCCTCGACTGGAATCCGTGGAGAGCTTCAGTGGTGGTTACTGCCATAAAACTTGTGTGTAGGTGTCTTGGTGGTTCTGTTACAGCCTTTTTTCTTCACTGCAGGTGCTTCAGTTCTGGGTTGGGGAGCGACTCGTGGTAGCCTCTCAACCCAGGGTTGATTATCAGAGCTGGACCTGCTCAGGCCTTCAGAGTGGAAGGAACTGTCTGTCATCACCCTGGCCTTGCAGGCGTTTGGCCAATCCTCCAGGTTTGACCACTAGTCATTCCGACAGACCACACAATCTCCAAAACATATGTGAACAGTAATGTAGGTACCCTATACAGGGAGTGCAGAATTATTAGGCAAGTTGTATTTTTGAGGATTAATGTTATTATTGAACAACAACCATGTTCTCAATGAACCCAAAAAACTCATTAATATCAAAGCTGAATATTTTTGGAAGTAGTTTTTAGTTTGTTTTTAGTTTTAGCTATGTTAGGGGGATATCTGTGTGTGCAGGTGACTATTACTGTGCATAATTATTAGGCAACTTAACAAAAAAAAATATATACCCATTTCAATTATTTATTATTACCAGTGAAACCAATATAACATCTCAACATTCACAAATATAAATTTCTGACATTCAAAAACAAAACAAAAACAAATCAGTGACCAATATAGCCACCTTTCTTTGCAAGGACACTCAAAAGCCTGCCATCCATGGATTCTGTCAGTGTTTTGACCTGTTCACCATCAACATTGCGTGCAGCAGCAACCACAGCCTCCCAGACACTGTTCAGAGAGGTGTACTGTTTTCCCTCCTTGTAAATCTCACATTTGATGATGGACCACAGGTTCTCAATGGGGTTCAGATCAGGTGAACAAGGAGGCCATGTCATTAGATTTCCTTCTTTTATACCCTTTCTTGCCAGCCACGCTGTGGAGTACTTGGACACGTGTGATGGAGCATTGTCCTGCATGAAAATCATGTTTTTCTTGAAGGATGCAGACTTCTTCCTGTACCACTGCTTGAAGAAGGTGTCTTCCAGGAACTGGCAGTAGGACTGGGAGTTGAGCTTGACTCCATCCTCAACCCGAAAAGGCCCCACAAGCTCATCTTTGATGATACCAGCCCAAACCAGTACTCCACCTCCACCTTGCTGGCGTCTGAGTCGGACTGGAGCTCTCTGCCCTTTACCAATCCAGCCACGGGCCCATCCATCTGGCCCATCAAGACTCACTCTCATTTCATCAGTCCATAAAACCTTATAAAAATCAGTCTTGAGATATTTCTTGGCCCAGTCTTGACGTTTCAGCTTGTGTGTCTTGTTCAGTGGTGGTCGTCTTTCAGCCTTTCTTACCTTGGCCATGTCTCTGAGTATTTCACACCTTGTGCTTTTGGGCACTCCAGTGATGTTGCAGCTCTGAAATACGGCCAAACTGGTGGCAAGTGGCATCGTGGCAGCTGCACGCTTGACTTTTCTCAGTTCATGGGCAGTTATTTTGCACCTTGGTTTTTCCACACGCTTCTTGCGACCCTGTTGACTATTTTGAATGAAACGCTTGATTGTTCGATGATCACGCTTCAGAAGCTCTGCAATTTTAAGAGTGCTGCATCCCTCTGCAAGATATCTCACTATTTTTGACTTTTCTGAGCCTGTCAAGTCCTTCTTTTGACCCATTTTGCCAAAGGAAAGGAAGTTGCCTAATAATTATGCACACCTGATATAGGGTGTTGATGTCATTAGACCACACCCCTTCTCATTACAGAGATGCACATCACCTAATATGCTTAATTGGTAGTAGGCTTTCGAGCCTATACAGCTTGGAGTAAGACAACATGCATAAAGAGGATGATGTGGTCAAAATACTCATTTGCCTAATAATTCTGCACTCCCTGTATAGGTAGGTCCTTTCTGCATTGTTCCTAGGTGGAGGCATATGCGTGGTAATGACTTGCATGGTAATGGACGTATGGGAAAGACATACGCTGTACAGACATTCGTTGTAATGTCATACAACCCATGGTATAACTAATTGCTACACCAAATGTCTACATTACCGTAAAATACCACTTTGTACATGGATAAGTACTGACATATCTAGATATTGCCATCAAAAGCTCAAGAACAGCTATAATATGCCCAGAAGATGCAGCTTTATAGTAGACATTGGTTTCAAATGTTCAATACAAAATGAAACACCCAAGTACAGGCCCATCTGTGGCATCTGATGAGATTGCTTAACCATCTAACAATACAGCCTTGCATATCCATCGATATTTTAACATGTTTAAGCAATCTAATCAATCTTTTTGTTCTTTTATAGCACTGACACTGCCTTTTGTACTCCAGAGTATCAGAACCCGCAGTGTGTAATGATTTTCCATAAAACTTATCGTCACCTTCTAACTATTGTGGTGGGTGCCAGTATTGCAGTGGCCTCTTTCACAATCTACAAAACTCACACACTTGCACACATGTGCATGCATGTGAGCAGATACACACAACATGACAAAGAAATGCATACTAATCTCCATATACACATATGCACAACACATACACCCACTTGTGTGTTTAGTCATTATTGGGTATGTGACCATGACAGTGAGGATCACCTCTCACTTACCTTCCACCTGACTCACTTACCTAATACAGTTGTGTATGAGTAAATGTTTCATTGAGTGTCAATGAATATGTGTGATTGAGCATCATTTAACTGAGTACATGCCTTTGTTTGCATGTGAGAAAGTGAGGGCCCGATTCACAAAAGTAAACTTAGACCTGAAGTCTAACTTTAGACCTGAAGTTTAGGTTTAAACCTGAAGTCTACCTTAGAAAAGTTAAAAGTTAAAAGTTAAAAGTTAGGACTGATTCACAAAGGTATTTACGTGTGTTAAAGTTACGACTGTGGAGCCTCAGCACTCAGGGTGGAATCTCCTCACTGCAGTTCTCAGTGAGCAGATTCCGGCCCAAGTGCGGAGACTCCGCAGTCGTAACTTTACTACATGCAAATACCTTTGTGAATCAGGCCCCTAGACGACATGTCTAAGTTTACCTTAGTGAATCAGGCCCTGAGTGTGTAGTTTGAGTGTTTTTGAAAACTATTGGAAGGTCAGAATGACTACATATAGGAAGCAGGGCATTCAGCTTCCATGGTACTCAGCTTTGGTACCCACCAACATCCCCCTGAATATTTCAAACATTTGATGCATTGTCAGGGATGCGGTGGGGGGACACTAGGCATATGTATATGGATCAAGAGGGAGAAGCTGAAGCTAGGTGAGTGTTGGGCAGTTAAGCCCAGAGACCGCAGTGTTGTAAGGAGGTCATTTTGGACATGAAAGATGGCCCAAGTTGAACTTTCCATTAAATGTATTGGACTGGATGATGTTTTGATTTCATACAAAATACTGCCTGGAATTTAAGTTTTCTATTCCCTTTGGTGAAAGTGTATACTCAAAGCTAACTTAGCAACTAGAGACAGGATACCTGGTGGACTGTAGCCCACGACCCATCTGCACATTAGAAGAGGAAGGTGCAATATGGGTAACAATCAGTTCTGTGAGAGTTCAGAGGATTATTTGCTGTGTTCTAAATCTCTTTTCACCATGAATAGACACGTTCAGGTTTTCATGATTTTACAAATATCAATGTCCTATCCTAGTGCAGAAAATTAGTACAGTTATAACTACAAAATGTACAAAACTTAGGTAATGTATAAAAAAAAACTTGCAACATTATAATGGTGGTTTAGAAATCAGAATTCTCTTGCATGAAAAGATTGAATCTATCTTCAATTTCTTCTTTCTTGCCCCTAGCTAAGCTGTCTTAGCAGCAAAAAGGCCTGTGTGAGTTTCTAAGATTGTCTCTGACTGATATACTGCAGTTGAGCAACAGAGGTGTCAGTCTGTGTGAAGAAGGTCGTGTCTATCTCTGCTCGGTAGATATGGCCTCACAGCAAGCTGATAAGAGTAGGATAGCTACAAGATACTAGCCAGTTGTCTTCGCAAAGAGTGTTAACAGCTTATGCTCACTTGATCTGGTATCCTAGAAAGTCAAAGATTTCCCCTCTGCCTTCTCTTTGTCTGTAGCCAGCTTAAATACATCCTTCTCATTATTTTAAAAAGGGTAGGCATCACATAGAATGTCTATGTCAAAGGCAAGAATTAACATATTAGTTGTATTGCACCTTCACTTAAATTAGCTAATGCATAATAAATCATGTGAATACATACATGAACCATTAAATTATATTAAAAGAAATGTTATATGGTTTATATGTGTGAACAATACTAAATGCAATGTGTATTTATAAATGAAAAATATGTATTCAAATAAATGAATATACGAGCTATGGAATGCAACGGGGAGTACATAAGAAGAAAATGCAAAGATTACATCAGGAATCCAGTGGCTGAAACCAGTTATGGACTTAAAATGAGCCTGGGAGGAGCACAGGTACACAGCGTGAGCCAGGTCTGAGTCATCACCAGATACAGGGAATCAGGGAACCACCAATGAAGGGAAGACTACGTCGGAACATAGAGAAGGGAAGGCTAAGGAAGCCAGCAGTCACAAAGAGGGAAGCAGGTGAAACTAAGAATGTAGTGCAGAAATTGAGTTGAGAGTGTGATAAGTCGAGGAATGAGCTGGAGTATGTGTAGGAATCAGGAACCATGAGGCAAAATGGAGTACCATCACCAAGACATGACTGGTGCATGGTTTGGCAATAGGAGAAACGACATGTCCCACAATGCACCAGGTTGGTAAAAGGAAAGCCAAGAGTAGAATGCAATGTGGCGCAAGGTGCGCTGTGTGTTGGAGAGTGTACTGGCATGGTCAGATCCGAAGGCAGGACATCACACAGCCATCATCAGCCGCTTAGTGGCTGGATGATGGAATCCTGACAAACAGAGCGATAAATACAAAAGAAAAGAGAAAGAGAATTTGAGTTAGAGAGTCATAGAAACAGATAGAGGAACGACTTGCTGCTTGAGAGATCTCAGGCTAAGAGATGTGTGAAAACTGTAACTTTGGAAGACGAGGCTTCACAAATAATGGTAGGTTTCCAACCAAGAAGAATATTCTGAGAGAACGGAAAACACTGTTGATTGTATAGAATGCATATTTATCCTTAATGGGCACAGCCTTGGCAATTCAGACACATAAACACACAGGAAAATAATACAAATTGGAACTCTGAACAAACCCTTCATCTTCGTAAAGGTACTTCACTATACCCCAGGGCACAACAAAGAGCACCGGCACACCTAACAGAGAAAGAGACAAATAAAGATATGTTGACAGAGAATTTATTCATGAAAAAAACACAGCAAAAAGTAGAAGAGTAACATCTGCACTGTCATAGCATTGAACTGGATTTCGTTGGCAGTGCAATGACATTATTAGTCATTGGGTCTGATTTAGAGCTTGGTGGAAAGGTTACTCCTTCTGGTGATGGATATCCCGTCCGCCGATGTCTAAATCCCATTATATTCTATAGGATTTAGATGTTGGCGGACGGGATATCGCTCACCGTGTGACAGAGTAACTTGTCTGCCGAGTTCTAAATCAGGCCCATTATTATTACCAAAATATAAATTACTTCTGTTGTACATTTTGGAATTACTGAAAATGTAGGGCCTCATTTAAAACTTGAAGAGCTGCTTGCCAGCCCACCAGGTAAGGGATAAGTTATGGCTTCTGCTCCAATGGGGGAGTTCTACCCGCCAGATGTCAAGAAAGGATGATCTGTGTCTTCAGTGAAACCGCTGAGGCAGTGATGATTTCCTGAGCAGGCACCACATCTGTTGCACCAGCCCAAGAAATGATTATGTTGTTGAATAACAAACTCCAAAATCAGGAGATTGTTCTTCAAATGATATTAGTTTTGGACCTGAGGCCAATTTGCATCATAGCATTTGTAAAATTTTCCCAATCAGAGACAAGACTAACCAGTGACAGAACACGTGCCCTGCTCTAGTGCTCAGGCACTAAGACCCAGCATCCACTTGTGGGTGCACCACTGAGTCAAAGGTGCTACGGCAGAGCCAGCTTAGGTCCCACCAGTGAAAACTCAGTGGTTCCCCTACCTCTGAATGGATCGGGATGTTGTGTTTATAGTGTATATCTTGTTCTGCCAAACTCTACTTGGCCTTGCTAGTCAATCCTGCCAGGCACTGAACCTGGCACCTGCAGACGTTGAATTTTGCAAACAAGTAAATCCAACTTGAATTCTTAAAGGAGTGAGCTTTGAACTTCATTTTAAACAGAAATATCAGTGAGTAAACAGATCCTGCGTATAGTCAGGCAGTGAGAACAAAAATGCAGCTATTTGCTATCTTCTCCATAAATCGAAATGCTGTCCTGCTGAATGAAACAATTATATGTCCAGATGGAAGAATATTTATAGCATTTAAAATGCATAACCGTGTTTTCATAAAGACTAGTCAATGATTTAAAACTTTTCCCTACAGACTAATGGTCATTTAAGTGGGTAGCCCACTGGGGCAGCAGAGGAATGCCCATCAGCTTTAGCTCTGTAAGAGTTGCCAACTTGGTTAAGCCCATTCAGCCAAATACATGGCTTGAATGTGGACACCACTCTATGAAGCATGCCACAATCAGTGGGCAAGGGTCCACTTGTCACGACCATGATCCTATTTTGTGTGTCCGTTAGAAGGACAAAACTAGGACAAAACACCCACAAAAGAGAAAAAAACTTCTTTCAGTAATTGATGTAGTTATTGACTGATGATTCTGGTTCTGATCCGCGCAGTCCAGGGGATGCATCTTTGTTGAGCCACACAGTCATCAAAGTGGTGTCCTCGAAGTACGACGTCGAGCCCTCTGCGTGTGATTCAATACATTATTGTTGAGCCACGCAGGGAAGTTGATGTGAAGTCCACGACCTCAGTGGCAATGTGTCAGCGTGGAGGAAGCATGCAACAGTTCTGTTTGCCACAAAGGCTTCAATGTGTCGGTTTTTGCAGAAAAGCAGCTGCAGTGTCCACTTTCAAGGCCCAAGAATGGATTGGCACCTCTTGGCATGACAGGAGTCACAGTTGGCAGAGTCCAACAACTACAGCAGAAATGGGGGGGAGAAGACTTTGATGGCCCTGAAACTTCAGAACAGAAGGCAAGCCAGCCGGCCCTTTGAGTCACTTGGTTCATGTGAGGAGGTAGAGAATTCAGTCCTTTTCACTCCCAGGCAAGAGGTAGCAATCGCACACAGCAAAGCAGTTCAGAAGAGTGGCAGTCCCTCCAGCACAGCAGTCCTCCTTCCTGGCAGAATGTCCTCAGATCTGGATTTGGTTGGGTTTGGGGTCCTGTACTTATACCAAAGGGAGCCTTTGTAGTGAGGGAGACTTCAAAGAGAGGCCCTTGAAGTGCTCAAAGTCCCTGCCTTTCCTTTCCTGGCTCCAGACACTCTACAGGGGGTTATGCAGCTCTTTGTGTGGGGACAGCCACAGCCCGTTTTTTCACTAACAGGACATGTAAAACTTAAAACTACATGTCCAAATTTTTAAATGCACTGCACCCTGCCCTTCGAGCTAGCTAGGGCCTCCTTGGGGGTGACTTATATGTAATCTAAAGGAAGGTTTGTGCCTGGCAAGTGGGTCCACTTTGCCAGGTCGAAAAGGTCAGTTTAAACCTGCACACAAGGGCTCTGCAGTGGCAGGCTTGAGACATATTTAAAGGGCAACTGTTGTGGTTGCCACTATCAGTGCTGCAGGCCCACCAGTAGCACTTAATTTACATACCCTGGGCACATGTAGTGCACTTTACTAGTGACTTACAAGTAAATTAAATATGCCAATTGTGGATAAGGCAATGTCACCATGTTTTAGAATGCAGAGCACCTGCACTTTAGCAATGGTTAGCAGTTGTTAGGTGCACAGAATCCTAACGCGAGCAGAAATGAAGTTAAAAAAACAGGAGGTCAGAAGGCAAAAAGTCAGGGGAAGGATGCGAGGCCTAACAAGAGGTTTGAGGATCGTAAAGAGAATGATAAAAAGACTATGGAAGAAATGCCTTGAATATGCCTAAAGAGTAACTGCCCTCATAGGAACAGACTCTGCCATACCTTGGGTTGGGACATTCCAATAACTCCCAATGGAGAGAACACTATTTTGTATCAGATACTTTATATAGTCAAACTCTGCTTATGGCACCCTTGCTTTTTCTCCCATGAAGAAGAAGCAGAAGTTTCACATTGCATACACAATGCGATTTTCTGGAGGCCTGCCTTTTGCAATCTGTGCCATCCCTTCTTCATATGAGAACCCTCCAGAGCCCCATGTCTACAGAGACTACAGAGCGACTCTAACAATCTGAAAGTCCACTCTCAACATGGTGCAGGCTGCAGCAATGTGCTGAATAGTAGTGCACCCCGGACATACTCCCCTTCTAAAACTGCACAAAGCTGGATAAACTCTGATCTTTCTCTTGGCTCAGGGCATACCATTCATGATCTGCAGGTAATAAGGACTTCAAGTCTCTTCCCTTCACTCTTTGGATGAGTGAGCATAATACACTAAACACACACGTGTTACATTTGTACCAGGCAAGGAGAGGTTTGCGGTGCACTGAAAATGCTGGCACCACTTAGAGCAGACACAGGAGGATGAAGCATGCAGTAAGCCTAGATGCCTGAAATGTGAATCAGAAACTGCATTTCTCATAAGGCCAAAGAACTATCAATGTTTGGAAAAATCTGTGGCCATTCTGAAGATATCAAATAGAAGTGCAGCACGGTCCACAGCATCCTTGCAAAGCAAACAAGATATGATGTTCCTGTATCCTAGACCCTGCTGTCTCTTGGGAGACTGTTTTTTCCCTTGAAGCCACGAGAAAGAGTTTGAAGCACACTCCAGAGAAGTATTCCAATAAATCACATTATGTTTTGAAAACAAACTTTAGTTCAAAATATTTTTCTAAAGTCCCCTAACTAATTATAAATTATTATTCAGTCCTGTTTCCCTAATGGATTTTAAGCAATTTGACAAATGGAAAAGGTCCTCAACATATTTAAAGACTGTTGATAATTTAAGGTTCATAAGTGTCCAAGGTAGTGGCATGTGCTTAAAAGAGTGTTTCATTAGTGTTAGTATGAACTACACAATCCTAGCTAGTGTTTGCTAACACTACAGTTGGGAAAGCAGTCTTAGGGGCATATTTATGAGCCCCTCGCGCCACCGAAGCGTCACTTTTTGTGATGCTTCAGTGGCGCTGTGCCCTGCGCCGCACTTACAAGGTGACGTTAGGCCTCTATTTGTGGCTTAACGCCACCTTGCAAGTACGACCCCTTCACACGCAACCCTTTGCATGGAAGGGGTGTGCAATGGGTGTTGCTGTGTGCGTGCCACAGCAACACCCATTGCATTTTGACGCTGCCTTAGATTTACGAGTTTTTGTAAATCTGTGGCAGCGCCAACATCTTACGTCACCCCAGGGGTGGCGTCAGCATGGCGCAATGAGGAGGAATACTTTTATTCCTCCTTGTTTTTTGCTTTTTCTATGTGTGCTGCATTCTGCAGCACGCATAGAAAGAGCAAAATACCAGAAATTATTATTTATGTGCAGTATGGTGTCCCTTCCTGCACATAAACACTCATTTGAAAATGACACTGCATCCTGCAGCACACACAGAAGTGCCAAAGCGCCATTAGTGATTGTTTATGTGCAGGAAGGGACACCTTTCTGCACATAAACAATCACACCCCTCAATACAGGCATCCTGGCACGATGGTGCAAGGATGCCTGCGTTGGCAGCTAAATTTAGCGCTAGCGCAGGGGACAACACAGGGATGCGCCGTATTCAATTAAATATGGTGTATCCTTGCGTTGTGAAAATGACGGAGTGCGACGCTGCCAATTTTGGTGCAGTGTTGTGCTCTGTCATTTTCTATAAATATGGGCTTATGTATATAAAAGAAAGTTTAGAGAGTATGAAACAAGCACATAAGATAGTTGTGTTTACTAGAGAGAGAGATTAACATTGCGAAACACCTATTAAATAAATCTCATAGAATTTGTTACATTTCAGTTCAAGGAATAACTAGAGTTTTACCAATACCGCAGAGAGCCAGATATTTAAGATATTTTGAATGCATATCATTTATCATAGAGACTAGTGCAGATGAGTGCTCATTACAGACATGATATTGAAGAGGTAATCTTGTTTTCAGCTTATCCACTACAACTTGGGAAGATAGCATATAGTATCTGTTTTTTCTTTTATCCCACTCATCTTTCCCTGGGTATACTGCTAATCTTAACATATCAATTATGAAGGTTTCAATACAGATCTGGTAAAGTGCAGATCTGTTCATCACTCCCACTGGATCTGCAATCCAGGAACATATGACAGAATTCTTGTTAGGCCCTCTTAAGAGAGGTTGTGTACATATTTGCCAATTGTAATTTTTTAGTACATATCTGTAATCTGATGTACATTCAGGCTCTTCTAATTAACAATAGTCTTACAAATAAATATAATACACATAAATACATATCACGGCTTAGATTAAGCCATGACTGAATATAGCATGGAGCAATAGTCAGCCCACTCCAGCCACTGATTTTCTACTTGAGCGGAAGCAAAATCAACTTGAATGGCCCGGCGCTCTTGAGCACCGCATGGTGCAGTTTGTGCTGATTTTTCGGTACTGCTGGTACTACTGCCGCTAAAGTGCATCACAGGCAGTACGATGAGCATATTTTCCCCCAACCTCATTGGAGGAATTCCTTGGAATCTTGTGAAGTTTTTATGTAACTCCACAGAATTCCACAAAGTCAAACTCCATGTGTTTAGCCTACACCTGCTTTATTCCACGCTGAAATACCTCATTAAACATACAATGTTTGTATTCAGTTATGGAACAGGCCCCAAATCTTGGCCCAATGCGGCCTGCCTTTCCCTTTACCTGAAAAGGCATTTGACTTGATAATCTGGGATTACATGTTCTTGGCCCTTCTGCGATATGGCTTGACCTCGCAAATCCCAGGATGGATATGGCTCTTCTGTGCCAACCCCATGGCTATGGCCAGGACGAGCTGCCATATATCAGAAACCTAGTCCATATTTAGGAGCACCCGGTAAGGATATCTCCTGTCCCCGTTATTAGTTGTACTGGTGCTAGAACTCCCAATCTGGGGGTTGGAGCTGGGGCATACCTCTGGGAATGCAGACGCATCTCATCTCCCTCTATGCAGATGACATGATACTCTAACTCCTCAACGTTTATGGAGATCTCACCCAAGTTACTTCAATTCTGAATGTCTTTGGCGAGATCTCAAGCCTCAAAGTAAACTACACTAAGGGGCATATTTATACTCTGTTTGCGTCGGAATTGCGTTGTTTTTTTTTTACGCAATTCCGACGCAAAACTAACTCCATATTTATACTTTGGCGTTAGACGCTTCTAGCGCCAAAGTCCATGGAGTTTGCGTCATTTTTTTGCGTGGACACCTACCTTGCGTTAATGATATGCAAGGTAGGCATTCCCATCTAAAAAATTTACTCCGAGGCATGTGCGCCGTATTTACACTCCCGGGCAAAATTCACACCCGGGAGTGGGCGGGTCAAAAAAAATGACGTCCAGCCGCTTTTGCGCCGTTTTTTAGCGCCTGGTCAGGGCAGGCATTAAGGGACCTGTGGGCTCAGAAGGAGCCCAGAGGTGCAATCCCATGCCCCCAGGGACCCCCCCTGTCACCCTTGCCAACCCCAGGAGGACGCCCAAGGCTGGAGGGACCCATCCCAGGGACATTAAGGTAAGTTCAGGTAAGTATTTTTTTTTTTTTTAAATTGTGGCATAGGGGGGCCTGATTTGTGCCCTCCTACATGCCACTATGCCCAATGACCATGCCCAGGGGACAGAAGTCCCCTGGGCATGGCCATTGGGCAAGGGGGCATGACTCCTGTCTTTGCTAAGACAGGAGTCATTTCAATGGGGGTTGGGAGTCGGAAAAAATGGCGCAAATCGGGTTGAGGCGAAAAATTTGCCTCAGCCTGACTTGCCCCATTTTTTGGCGCCCAAGCTCCATATTCCCCTACGCCGGCGCTGCCTGGTGTACGTAATTTTTTTTCACGCACACCAGGCAGCGCCGGCGGCTAACGCCGGCTAAGGTCCTTGAATAAATACGGCGCCCGCATGGTGCTTCAGAATGGCGTTAGCCGGCGCTAATTTTTTTGACGCAAAACTGCGTTAGCGCAGTTTTGCGTCAAAAAGTATAAATATGGCCCTAAATCCCTTGTCTTCTTCCCATTTACAGAGCAGCTCTCCACACAGTGGATCCAGCAGGGAAATGAGAGCCTAACATGGTCCTCACAAATGTTTAAATATCTGGGGATTCAAATATATCACAAAGAGGCAGATCTCCTTAAGGGAAGCCTAGGTAGAACAGTGTGGTCCTTGAGGTCACAGATCTCCTTCTGTACGACTTTCCCATTGTCAGTGGCGGGTCGGGTGGCTCCATCAAAAATGGTGATGCTGCATCGATTCCTCTACTGATTCACAAATCTCTCAGTCGCAACCCCTGGATGCACTCTTCACCACCTGGATTCTTAATTACTCGATCTGATCAGGGACATGGGCAGGAAGAGAGAGTACATTGCAGCTCCCTCCCTCCCTCCCTCCAATGGTGGTATGGGTGCTCTGAATTCCACACGCTACTACCCAGCGGCACAACTCCAATGCGTGGCTGTTACACCTGGCATCCTTGGCATGGTTTCCCCTGACTTTTTGCCTTCTCACCTCCTGTTTTTGACTACCTTGTTGACTTCATTTTTGCTGGCTTTAGGAATCTGGGCACTTTACCACTGCTGACCAGTGCTAAAGTACATGCGCTCTTTCCCTAAAACATGTTGCCATTGTTACTGTTGGTGTATCCACAAATGGCATATTTAATTTACTAATAAGTCCGTAGTAAAGCGCACTACATGTGTCCAGGCCCTGTAAATTAAGGCCCATATATATACTTTTTGACGCAAACGTCAAAAACTTTACCGCCGGCTAACGCCATTCCAACGCACCAGGCGGGCGCCTTATTTATGGATTGACGTTAGCCGGAGCTGCCGCCTGGTTAGAGTAAAACTAAATGACTCTAACCGGGCAACGCAGGCATAGGGAAGAATGGGGGTTGTGCGTCAAAAAATGATGCAAGTCAGGTTAGAGTAAAAAATCATGGCTCTAACCGGACTTGTGCCATTTTTTGCCGTACAACCCCCATTGAAATGACTTCTGTCTTAGGAAAGACAGGAGTCCTGCCCCCCTGCCCAATGGCCATGCCCAGGGGATTTCTGTCCCCTGGGTATGGTCATTGGGCACAGTGGCATGTAGGGGGGCCCAAGTTAGGTCCCCCGATGCCACTTAAAAAACAAAAAAAATACTTACCTCTACTTACCTGTACCTACATCCATGGGTGTCCTCCAGGGGTGGGCGAGGGTGGCAGGGGGTGTCCCTGGGGGCAGGGAAGGGCACCTGTGGACTGCTTCCATGGTCAGAGACCATGGAAATGAGCCCACAGGTCCCTTAACGCCTGCCCTCACCCAGGCATTAAAAAACGGGGTAAATCAGGCTTGGCGCCATTTTTAAAGGCCCGTCCCCTCCTGTGCGTCAAAATGACGCAGGAGTATAAATAAGGCGCACATGCCTTGAAGTCATTTTTTAGACGGGAACGCCTACCTTGCATGCCATTAACACAAGGCGGTTTCACGCATCCAGAAAATGACGCACACTGCTGAATTTTGACGTTCGCGGGGTCGGGTGTCAAAGTATAAATATGGTGTTAGGTTTGCGCCGAATTTGCGTAATTTTTTTTTACTCAAATTCAGAGCAAACAGAGTATAAATATGCCCCTAAGTGCTTCTAGTGGGTCTGCAACACTGATTGTGCCACCCACATCAGTAGCCTTTTAAACATGGCTCTGGCCAGCCATTGCAGAGCCTGTCTGGGCAGTTTAAAACTGCAGTGATGACCTGGAAGGACACAAACCTTCCTTTTTATTACATGTTAGTCACCCCTAACGTAGGCCCTGGACAGCGCTATGGGCGGGGTGCACCATATTTGAAAAGTTGGACATGTATTTTTAAGTTTTGCATGTCCAGGTAGTGAACAACTCTTAAGTTTGTTTTTCATTACAGCAAGGCCTATCTCTCCCATACGTTAACATTGAGATTGCCTTATTACGATTTAGAAGTGAAATTTCCAATTGGGAAGGGATGGGACTCCCAAGTCTGGAGTCTCTGGAATCACAATTTAAAATCCTAATTTATGGTGGCTAGACTTTAAATTGTAGGTCTGAAAATGAAACTTTTAGAAAGTTGGCATTTTCTTACTTTAGCAATTTTCACTGTGTTACTGATTTAAGTGTTGCACAAATACTTTACACATTGCCTCTTAAGTTAATCCTGACTGCTTTGTGCCAAGCTACCAGTGGTTGAGCACAGATTAGTTTAGGGTGTGTAGCTGATTTACTCTGACAAGGTTTGTGGTCCCTACTTGGACAGAGTGCCTATCTCTGCAAACTAGAGACCCCATTTCTAACATTGGTGATCAGCGGTGAGGATAGGACTTTTTTTTGTGCGGTGCCTTACAGTCATCTAGTGTATACTACCACTCCATATCTAAGACCAATTCAAATCAACTCTTCTTGATTGATATTTATTTTCTTCCTTCCCATCCCAATTGCCACTTTTAAGTTTTCTAATCTCCCTGATTACCATTTTTGTTTTCCACCAAAATCATGTCTCTGACTGGAGGTCGCACAACTGCACCTGCACCTGCAAAGATGGACAGTGAGTTGGCCAAGCTGGAGGGTTACATTGTGGCCCAGCTCAAGGATTTCTGCAAGAGGTTTGGGCTTTCTGCAAGAGGCTTCATCAGGAAGATGGAGCTGCAAAAGGTGTTGAGGGCCTGGTTAGAAGTCCAGGATGCACCTCTGACCCCAGAAGAGGAGGAGGATCAGATAATAGAGGCTTATGTGGATCAGGATTTCCCTGGGACTGCCGGTGAGCAGGGAGCCAATGGAGAGGAGGTTCCCCCCCAGTGCAGAGAGCACCATTTCATCTAGAGGCCTGTCCCCAGAGGAGCTGGAGGACATAGGGAGGAGAGAAAATTGAAATTGAAGCTGGCTAAGCTCAAAGTGGAGAAGAAAAAGGCGGAGAGAGTCTTAAAGGAGAAAAGGGAGTCTATGGAAGAGAGGAAAATCATGTTGGCTCATAAACTGAGACTGAAAGGGCTGGGCTTAAAAGCCAGGAGAGTGCAGTCCAGACAAAATGGTGGCAGCGTTTCTTCTGTTCCCCCTGACAGGAGTGTCCACATACCCAAGGGTTTTGTGTCTGACTTTGTGGGGTGAGGCGACATATATAGATGGTCTGAGGCCTATGAGACTGCTTCACAGATCCACAAGGTCCATGAGGAGGATTGAGGAGCTAGTCTGTGGAGGCACATACCTAGTGAGGGGAGGGACACTCTACTGGCACTAGAAGAGAGAGACAGGATGACAGGTATCTCCCCATGATGGAGAGGCCCTGATCAGGCAGTTTGGTCTGACCCTAGAAATATACAGACGAATGTTTATGGAGAGTTAGAAGCTATCCTAACAGACCTAGGTGGTGTGTGTGAATACTTTTTGCAAGGCACTGGATGGTTGGGTGAAGGGCAGTGAGGTTTAAGATTACCAGGAGCTGCATAGTTTGTTTGCAAAAGAGCACCTGTTCTGTCTTTGCTTTCCAGATATGTGCCAACACCTTGTTGATAGTAAGCTCTCTGACCTCAGGTAGATTGCTAAGGAGGTGAACCGCTGGGTCAGCACCAGGGTCCACAAGAAGGTATCTGGGGGATCACCACAAGAGTGGGCAGGGTCATCACCAAAAGAATGGGTGGACAAACTAATAGCAAGGTGCTCTCTCTTAAGGGCCACAAACTAGTCATGTGGGTAAGGCTCCCATCCTCCTGCTGAGACGAAGAAGTGGTTCTCTGATAGTATGTCTTCAGGGAAAGCACCCCCTAAGTGCTATGAGTGTCAGCAGAAAGGACACTACAAAGGAGATGCAAAGTGTCCCAAGCAGACACAACCCCACAAAGGTGGGCAGTCACTGGGGTTGGCTAGTGTAGTGCTTGGGGAAGAGACTTTCCCAGGTAGTTTGGGAGACAGCATAGAGGTTATCCCAGAGTCCCTGGGTTTCAGAGAGGTGGTGCAGAGAACCCACATGCTTGCCAATACTAGTACAGTCAGTGGGTCACCATCAATGGGCAGAGGGTGGAGGCTCTGAGAGACACAGGTGCCAGTATAACAACTGTCAGGTGTCATCTGGTGTCTTCAGAGTAGGTAGTCCCTAATGTGTTCCACCAAGTTGTTGCTGCTGCCAAAAGTGAGAGCCACTATCCAGTCGCTCTGGTTCCATTTGAATGAGGGTCTTAGGTTCCTTCAGGGTAGTTGTGAATCCTTTCATGCCTGTGGATTGTCTGCTTGGTAACAACCTGGAGCATACCACCTGGAAGGAAGTGGAGTTCAGGTCACACTTGGGAATGTTGGGGTTACCTGAGTGAGTGTGCATGACCACAAAGTCCATGACAACCCAAGAGCGTGATTAGGAGGACCTGGAGTTTGGAAGAATGGCCCAGGGTCCTGCCATAAAGAGGAAGGGCAAGGGGTATGGTAAACCTGCTCCTGTAACTCCCATGATCCAGGAGGAGGCTGAACCTAAGGGAAACACCCAAGTACCTCCAGGGGAGAAAGTGGCTGAACTGGGGAACCTGCCTGAGATGTCCAACTGGCAGCAAGCACAGAGTCCCACCAGGGAAGAGTTCTGCAAGGTGCACAACCAGTGTCCTACTCTTGTGGATCTTTGGCATCAGGCTGTGGCCCAGGCAGCTGGTTATACCTCTGGCAAGCACCTCATTTACTGAGAGAATGGTCTCTTGTATAGTGAGCCTAAGGCCTAAGGCTCCTGAACCTGGACATGCTTCGTGGTACCTCAGTGATTCAGGGCCTTCCTACAAGGCTGGCTCATGATGTGCCACTGACAGGCCATTTGGGGCAAGACAAGACCTTTGACAGGCTTGTTACCTTCTTCTATTGGCCTCAAATGAGGAAGGCCTTAGATGTGTACTGTAGGTCCTGCCCTACCTGCCCTACCCAGAAGCTATCCTTCTGAGGGCTGTGACTTCACCTGCTGAGGCCAAAGCTCTGATGGGAATCTTTAACTGTGTGGGTTTCCCGAAGGATGTGGTGTGTGACCAGGGTACCAACTTCCTCTAACTACATGAAGGTCATGTGGAAGGGCTGTGGGGTAACCTACAAGTTCTTTACTTCTGACCACCCCAAATCAACGGGTAGTTTGAAAGGTTCAACAGTACCCTCAAAGGCATGATTATCGGTCTACCTGAAGCCATGAGGTGTTAGTGGGACTGCCTCAAGCCATGTCTTTTACTGGCCTACAGGGAGGTACCACAGAAGGGGATTAGCTTCAGCCCTTGTGAACTTCTGTACGGGCAACCTGTGAGAGGACCTTTCAACTCGGTTAAGGAAGGCTGAGCACAAACTCCCAAGGAATCGCCCCAGGATGTAGTTAGCTAAATGCTGCCATTCACAAACCAGACAGCCCGCTTACGGAAACTTGCACAGGAGAATACAGAAGCTAGCCAGCTCTGGTTGAGTTTCAGCGTGGCTAAAAAGTGTGAGTAATGGAGCCCATGGAGCCCTGGGCCCTGCAATGCCAATGGTCTGGGCCTTATGAGGTAAAGGACCACAAGGTTGATGTCACACACTTGGTGGATCTCAAGAATGCTAGGAACCTTTTGAAGGTCCAGCATGTTATTCACCTCAAGCCCCATTTTAAGAGGTCTGAGATTACCATGCTTTTGTTTACAGATGATAGGGTGGAAGAGGAAGTGAACCTCTCCACGACCTCTCAAGGAGCAGGATTGGTCAGTGGAGGGGCTCAGTCCCTCCCCTACACTGACCCTAGACCAACAGAGAGTTTGCGGCCAGTTGCTGGGCCAGTTTGCCTCTTTGCTCTCCCTTACACCAGTACTCACTGCATGGTATACTTATGATATTGATACTGAGGACAGCACACTTGTGAAGAACAAAATGTACAGGTTGCCTGAAAAAGTGGGAGCCAGCCTTAAGGGAGAAGTATCCAAGATGCTAGTGCTATGGGTGATTGAGCCCTAACACAGCCTTCCGTCCAGCCCAGTGGTGTTGGTCCCCAAGGCTGTCCTTCCAGGTGTCACACCTGAAATTAGGTTCTGTGTGGACTACCATGGGCTCAATCCAGTCACCAGGACTGACACACACCCTATCCCCAGAGCTGATGAGCTCATCGATCAGCTTGGTGCTTCCAAGTACTTAGTGCTAACAGTGCCCTTCTAGTGTGAAGAACACAGACCTCTCGTTGGCCCCCTCAGTCAAGGCAACCGAGGCAAGAAAAGTGATTTGAATATACATTACATTAGGTTCTTTTGCGAAACAACAAAAGAAAGTTGAGAAACTAACACAATTTATAAGTAAAGTAAATAAAACAGAGCTCCACAGTTACTTTTTTACTAGGAAATCTCAAAGCAGGGAGAATGCTATGGGGCCTTCAGGTGCGCAATACACCAGTAATGTTCACAGAGGACCCGGAATACTGCAAAGGATTTAATTTCATTGGAACCAAATGCAGTCATGATTCAACGGATCTATCTATTGGAACGGCCCAGCAACTATGTGAAAAACATTTGGATGAGATTCTATTACTAGAACAAGCTATTAAAGACACTCATACAGTACAGAAGCTAAGGCACCACTGGAAAAAATTGAAAACGAAATCAACAAATTCAAGGATTTTACCATTAATCAATAAAACAGAAAATTGAAAATAGATGAGAAGACATTTAGGCACTGTTTTGACGGAAGCACCGCCAACAGGCTGGCGGTGCTTCCTGGTGTATTACAACCGTGGCGGTAGCGCCACGGTCGCACCGCCGTGGCCGGTGGTTTTCTGCCACAATGGCCCCGGCGGTTGTAATCCACCAGGGCAGCGCTGCTTGCAGTGCTGCCCAGGGGATTACGAGTCCCCCTCCCGCCAGCCTTTTCCGCCAGGAAAAGGCTGGCAGAAAGGGGAGTCGCGGGCCCCTGCACTGCCCATGCCACCGGCATGGGCAGTGCAGGGGCCCCCTGATAGGGCCCCATGGAGCTTTGAAAAGCGCGACGGGTGCAACTGCACCCGTCGCACAGCCACAACACCGCCGGCTCCATTTGGAACCGGCTCCTGTGTTGTGGCCGAGATCCCCGCTGGGCCGGAGGGCGGAAACTCGGTTTCCGCCGGCCGGCCCAGCGGGGGTGTCCAAATGGCCACCGCGGACGGCGGTTACAACTTGGCGGGCGGCAGTAGCAGCCCGCCAATGTTGTAATGAGGGCCTTAATTTGGAAAAGGTTTATCCTTATCTAAAGGAAGATTTCTACTCTAAACCAGATTCTGGAGGGACACTTCCTGATTATCAAGGAAGATCCAAACCAGGATTTATTACTTTCCCTGAAACCTCCTCTTCAGAATCAGGTGTTGAGTCTGACACTGGTGAAGGGTCTTCCAACCAGAACTTTAACGTTAAAAGACAGCCTGCGTTTTTAGCAAGAGGCCAACAAAGAAGCAGAGGAAGATACAGACTCAACAATCAGCCATGGGACATGCACATAAGACAGCAGTTCTTCAAAAATGAATGCAGCTGTCCATTGTCAACCTGTCCTCCCAAAGTTTCACCACTGAAGAGGTAGCTATACTTGAAAAGGTATTGTCCCTTGTCCCCTAAAAACACAGAGATTTTGTATGTCTAAAAACTGAGGCTCTTGAATTCTTTTGGAAGATCCACTTGAAAGCATTTCCCATGAACCACAAATGCCATCAAGCAAATGAACCATCAGGCCTATGCAATAGGTTAACCCTCTGCCCACTTCCAAACAATATCCCAAAGGAAGTGACAGTTTTGAAACAATCTGTTTTTTCGGCCATCAGTCAACTAGAAAGCAAAAAAGAATTCTGCAAAAATAACATAACAAAAAATCAACAAAAACCTCTTCATGCTTTGCAAAATGACAAAACAATTATAATAAAACCGGCTTATAAAAGTGGTCATTTGGTCAAAAGATAATGACATCAGAGAAGGCCAATAGCAGATTTTGCATCAGAAATTCTACTAAAAAACTCCAACAGATCCAAACAAAACAATTCAAGGAGAATTTTTTGGAGCTCTCCAAGAGGCTTTTGATAATGGCTTTATTGGTTCACAAGAGTTTGACTTTCTCAAAAAATTGAACCCTCAAATTTCAGTAATTTCTTCTGAAGGTACATAACGACGAAAAAACAAATCCCGGGGCGACCTAGTATCTTGGGGTGTGACCCGATACTTAAACCTATCTCACAATATGTTGACACCTTCTTAAAGCCTTTCTTAAAAAGAAGTACCATCATATCTGTAGGACACAATGGATTCCTTTAATAATATAGAAGGTTTTAAATTTGATACCAATGCACAGTGGCTTGTCACCTTCGACGTAGTTTCCATTTACACACAAATTCCTCAAGATGGCACCTAGAGGCCACAGAAATGTATCTAGAGGCAAGATCAAGACCACATAGAATTCCACATAGAGTATATACACAAGTTATACTAGAGCTGGATCATCTAGCACTAAAGAGAAACTATTTCAAGTTTGAGAAGGACTTCTTCCAGATCAAAGAGATTGCAATGGAATTTTCCTTCGCTCCAGAGATGGCAATACTGTACATGGTCCAGTTCGAAGATAAATTTGTGTACAGTAACAGTCGTTTCTGAAATAATGTGACAAAGTTGCTCACATTCATGGATGACATCTTGTGCATCTGGACTGGGGATGAAGAAGCTTTGAATCAATTTCAATTATGGTTGAACACTAGATAACCTGATACTAAGTTCAGTATGAGCAAGAACAACAGTGTCATAAAGAGAGATAGAACCATGTCTAATAAACTGGGTGGTGTTTCCAGGTACTGTACCCAAACAACCCATTAAAAAAAATCATACTTCAAAATTTGCATTTAACACCCAAATTGGAGAGCATGTTCGAGTGCCCGCTGTTTGTACTTAAGAAGAATGCAAGTATAGGAAAACATCTAGTTCGACATATATTCCTCTGATGCTAACCAAAAGTAATTTGAGGCAACACTGGATGTTATCTCCCCTTGAAAGACACCACAAATATGGTACATGTATTGCATTCAACCAAACATTAGAAAGGTCTGAATTCCAATTGGAGAACACACAATGGAGACACACCGCATTCTCAAACTGTCGGAAAACAAATGTAGTTCATGGCATCATCTGTCCTTGCCAGAAACTCTACATCGGCAAAACCAATCAGGAGATAATACCATGGATCATTCAGCATTAATCACAAATTTGTGGCAAAATTGTCTCAGCACCCCTGGTGAGTCATTTTGAGGAGATGAGACATACTGAAAAGGCTTCAAGTGGACGGTCCTGATGGTTGTCCAGCCCAAATCTAGAGGTGGATACTCAGAGAGGACCCTTCCCGAAAACAACCACTTCAACACAACCATAGAGGGTATACATGAAGGCCCGTATTTATACTCCGTTTGCGCCGAATTTGCGTCGTTTTTTTCGACGCAAATTCGTCGCAAAACTAACACCATATTTATACTTTGGCGTTAGACGCCTCTAGCGCCAAAGTATGAAGAAAGAGCGTCATTTTTTTGCGTGAACGCCTTCCTTGCGTTAATGAGATGCAAGGAAGGCGTTCCCGTCTAAAAAAATGACGGCGACGCAAATGCGTCGTATTTATACTCCCGGGCAAAAATCACGCCCGGGATGTGGCGGGTCAAAAAAAACCACATTTGCGCCTGAATTTAACGCCTGGGTCAGGGTAGGCGTTAAGGGATCTGTGGGCTCAGAATGAGCCCACAGGTGCCCTCCCCTGCCCCCAGGGACATCCCCTGCAACCCCTGCCCACCCCAGGAGGACACCCAAGGATGGAGGGACCCATCCCAGTGAAGTACAGGTAAGTTCAGGTAAGTATAATTTTTTTTATTTTTTTATTTTTATTGTGGCATAGGGGGGCCTTATTTGTGCCCCCCTACATGCCACTATGCCCAATGACCATGCCCAGGGGACACAAGTCCCCTGGGCATGGCCATTGGGCAAGGGGGCATGACTCCTGTCTTTACTAAGACAGGAGTCATGAAATGGCGTCTGGGCGTCGAAAAAATGGCGCAAATCGGGTTAAGACGATTTTTTAGCGTCAACCTGACTTGCGCCATTTTAAGACGCCCTAACGTCATTTTTTCCCAACGCCGGCGCTGCCTGGTCTACGTGGTTTTTTTCCACGCACACCAGGCAGCGCCGGTCTGATTGCGCCATCTAACGCCATTCCATAAATACGGCGCCCGCATGGCGCTTCAGAATGGCGTTAGACGGCGCAAAATTTTTTGACGCTAAACTGCGTTAGCGCAGTTTAGCGTCAAAAAGTATAAATATGGGCCGAAATCTCTGAACTACAAAGGTTATAATTCCAAGGAAAGATCAAATTTACCAGCCAAATTCACCAGGCTACAAATATGCTTAGTTCTGTAAAGTGAACATCATCCGTGAACACCATTTTGTAAAAACAAAGCACACTGAGGCCTCAAACACTTTAGAACACTGATGTGAGTATAAACTAATCTTTGACCACATTGACTAGCACCCCTGTGATTCACGTGAACAAGCTCAAGAGTGTGAGAGAAAATGTGTAAATTGAAAACACATTGTGCTAGCAAATATTTAACAAACATCTGCTGTGAGGGACGACTTACTTTGCTATGTCAAGATCCCAAACACACACGAGAAGGAAGTGTACCAGAATTACAAACTACACTAACCAAGATCCCCCTGGCCTGACCATTGACAAATGACGTTTGCTTTGGTCTTGTTCTAATTAACAAGATGCCCAAAGGTGCCAAACAGAAGTGCCAGAGGTGATTCAAATTATCAAGCCACACAGCAGAAACTATACACTTGCTGGCGTGACTGCAACTTGAGCATTTATTGGAAGACATGTAACGGGGAGAACATGTTGACGGCCTTCGCAAGAAGTAAGTCTTCTAATATGAGTTATGAAAGCGTATCTTTTAAGTTCTTCAAAATTGACTGTTTGTTTCAATCATCATTCTTAAACTGGTCTATCTTAAACAAAGAGCTGAGCGGTGTCTGCAATTGTCAATACAGAAATACAAATGTTCCCTGACCGCGCACGGCAATAAAAATATCTTCTGTTTGTTTGCTTTTTTCTCTTCTTAAAGACTCATTTGGCAACATTGTTATGGGAAGATTCAGGCCCATATTTATACTTTTTGACGCTAAACTGCGCTAACGCAGTTTAGCGTCAAAAAGTTTTGCGCCGTCTAACGCCATTCTGAAGCGCCATGCGGGCGCCGTATTTATGGAATGGCGTTAGACGGCGCAATCAGACCGGCGCTGCCTGGTTTCCGTGGGAAAAAACCACGTAGACCAGACAGCGCCGGCGTAGGGGGAAAATGGCGCATGGGCGTCTTAAAATGGGGCAAGTCAGGTTACGTCGAAAAAATCGTCTTAACCCGACTTGCGCCATTTATTTTCGACGCCCATCCCCCATCAACATGACTCCTATCATTGTAAAGATAGGAGTCATGCCCCCTTGCCCAATGGCCATGCCCAGGGGACTTCTGTCCCCTGGGCATGGTCATTGGGCATTGTGGCATGTAGGGGGGCACAAATGAGGCCCCCCTATGCCAAAAAAAAAATTAAAAAAATTATACTTACCTGAACTTACCTGAATGTCCCTGGGGTGGGTCCCTCCATCCTTGGGGGTCCTCCTGGGGTGGGCAAGGGTGGCAGGGGGGGTCCCTGGGGGCATGGGAGGGCACCTGTGGGCTCATTTTGAGCCCACAGGCCCCTTAACGCCTGCCCTGAGCAGGCGTTAAAAAGTGGCGCAAATGCGCCGTTTTTAGCCACGCCAACTCCCGGGCGTCTCTTTTGCCCGGGAGTATAAATACCACGTAAAGGCCTGGGAGTCATTTTTTAGACGGGAACGCCTCCCTTGCATATCATTAACGCAAGGAAGGGGTTCACGCTAAAAAATGACGCACATTCCGGGAACTTTGGCGCTATTCGCCTCTAACGCCATAGTATAAATATGGCGTTAGTTGGCGTTAGTTTTGCGTCGAAATTGCGTCAAAAAAAACGACGCAATTTCGGCGCAAACGGAGTATAAATATGGCCCTCAATGCCTAACAACAGGGCTACAAAGAAGCTAGGCTGCGTCTAAATTCCACCGCGTGACCTGACAAATTAAGCCTACAAGCTAATGTATTGAGTAAAAAGATACAAAACCTCAAGGTGAAAACTTCAAATAATTGAATATCTCCACAGTAAATCCAGGAATTGAAAACCTGAGAATAATTGCTTTGAAGGACTAAACGAAGATTGTTCACCGCACGCTTCAGCCAAAAAGTGCCTGCAAACGAAGCAGGCGCGCTGGCAACTAGTGTGAGCCGCACTACGAACCAATGCCTCTTGAAAAAAACACAATGAAGAACAAGACTGTTTTTTTCACCAAGAGTATCTGTTTGCTTTTTTTATTTGATGCTACAGTTTCAACTTAACTACACCGGACACAGATGGGACACATACCACAACAGAGGTAACTTAAACCAACATGGGCTGAGAGCACTTGACGCAGTGCACCAGTGCCTGCTGGGGCAGCTCCTCCCAAACATGGAAAGCTACGACTCATGGCCAAGCAGGCAGTGGCAATGAAATGGAAATCTGCCACGCCCCGATCGCACAATGGTGAACTGAGGTCAGAGGAAAGAAAAGAACATTGGCTCTAAGTGGAGCCAATGTTAGGTTCCAGCAAAAGATTTATGCTGGAAAAAAACAGATGGAAGTGGAGGCGTGCAAGGGAAGAAGAAGTGATCTTCAGTGAAGCGAAATAAAGCTGAAAAAGACAAGGCAAATCATGTAAAACATTCATACATTTAAATACAATATCCTTAATATTTTAATATGTTTCCTGCTGTATTGGACACTCGTGTCTGAAGCAATCCTCGCTTTCAAGAGTGCCACTAAGGTCCAGCCCTGCCAAGTTTACTAGTTCCATTCGTGATGTGTTTTCCAGTTTTTTTTTTTCTCTCAATTCTGGGACTTGTAGTCTTGTAGTCTTGTAGTCTTGAGCGACCACTGACCCTCGGGTAGGTCGCTCCCCTGCTCACGCAGCGCCTCCAGTCCCTGACTGCCTTCCTCTCCTGTGAGTGTGCCCCCCCCTTCTTGCCCGTGTACCCCGAGTGCTTGTGCTTGTGCTGGTGCTGACTGAAAATCCCTTTTCTCTCCTTGTATCCCGTGCGTGTGCCCCCGAGTGACTGAAATTCCCTTTTCTCTCCTTGTATCCCGTGCGTGTGCCCCCGAGTGCCGTGCGCCGTCCTCCCCTCTCAGCCCCTCCTTTTAGTAGATTTTAGTAGGCTCTTGTTCCCTTTTCGCCGTCTTGCCGCTTTTTCCCGCCGCTCCTACTGCGCTTTTCCCGCCGTTTTTCCCGCTCTTTTTTCCCGCT
Organism: Pleurodeles waltl; assembly: GCF_031143425.1. NCBI lineage: Eukaryota > Metazoa > Chordata > Amphibia > Caudata > Salamandridae > Pleurodeles > Pleurodeles waltl. The sequence goes on along the minus strand of NC_090444.1, from coordinate 1,844,685,694 downwards.
CTTTTTTCCCGCTCTTTTTTCCCGCTTCCAGCTCCCCTGCCCGCCCACCTCCCGCCTCCCAGCTGACCCCGCCTCCCCACCTACCCCTTAAATGGCGGCCGCTGCGAGGCAGAGGTAGCGACCACTGACCCTCGGGTAGGTCGCTCCCCTGCTCACGCAGCGCCTCCAGTCCCTGACTGCCTTCCTCTCCTGTGAGTGTGCCCCCCCCTTCTTGCCCGTGTACCCCGAGTGCTTGTGCTTGTGCTGGTGCTGACTGAAAATCCCTTTTCTCTCCTTGTATCCCGTGCGTGTGCCCCCGAGTGACTGAAATTCCCTTTTCTCTCCTTGTATCCCGTGCGTGTGCCCCCGAGTGCCGTGCGCCGTCCTCCCCTCTCAGCCCCTCCTTTTAGTAGATTTTAGTAGGCTCTTGTTCCCTTTTCGCCGTCTTGCCGCTTTTTCCCGCCGCTCCTACTGCGCTTTTCCCGCCGTTTTTCCCGCTCTTTTTTCCCGCTCTTTTTTCCCGCTCTTTTTTCCCGCTTCCAGCTCCCCTGCCCGCCCACCTCCCGCCTCCCAGCTGACCCCGCCTCCCCACCTACCCCTTAAATGGCGGCCGCTGCGAGGCAGAGGTAGCGACCACTGACCCTCGGGTAGGTCGCTCCCCTGCTCACGCAGCGCCTCCAGTCCCTGACTGCCTTCCTCTCCTGTGAGTGTGCCCCCCCCTTCTTGCCCGTGTACCCCGAGTGCTTGTGCTTGTGCTGGTGCTGACTGAAAATCCCTTTTCTCTCCTTGTATCCCGTGCGTGTGCCCCCGAGTGACTGAAATTCCCTTTTCTCTCCTTGTATCCCGTGCGTGTGCCCCCGAGTGCCGTGTGCCGTCCTCCCCTCTCAGCCCCTCCTTTTAGTAGATTTTAGTAGGCTCTTGTTCCCTTTTCGCCGTCTTGCCGCTTTTTCCCGCCGCTCCTACCGCGCTTTTCCCGCCGTTTTTGCCGCTCTTTTTTGCCGCTCTTTTTTGCCGCTCTTTTTTCCCGCTTCCAGCTCCCCTGCCCGCCCACCTCCCGCCTCCCAGCTGACCCCGCCTCCCCACCTACCCCTTAAATGGCGGCCGCTGCGAGGCCGCGCAGCGGGCGCGCCGCTGGCGCGCCGAAGGCGCGCCTAAGGCAAGCCCGTCTGCGCCCATCCGCGCCTCGACCGCGCCCAGCGCCCGAACCCCTGGCCCCCGCGCCCCCGCCTGACCTATGACTCCGCCACCCTCGCCAACCTCAACCCCGGCCGCGCGCCGGGCTGCTACCGCGCCACCCCCAAACGAACCCACGGACCCTTCACCTGCAGCAACTGCCGCTTCACCTGCCTAAGGACCCACACCGCCACCACCAAGAACGACGCCCCCGGAAGCAACCTCAAATGCATCCTGGTCAACACCCGCTCCGTCCACAGGCACGCCATCGAACTGTGGAACCTCATCAACTCAACGAACCCAGACATCGCCTTCCTCACCGAGACCTGGATGAACCCCTCCTCGGCACCCGACATCGCCATAGCCATCCCCGACGGCTACAAAATCATCCGGAGAGACCGCTTCAACCGCACCGGAGGAGGCATCGCCATCGCACACAAAAGCTCCATCAGCATCTCGACCCACACCGACAACTCACTTCCCGACGCCGAACACCTCCACTTCGCGATCCACATCGACCCCAAGACAACCCTAAGAGGCACCCTCATGTACAGACCACCAGGACCCCGCACCAAGTTCAGCGAAGACATCGCAGACTTCGTCAACCCCCACGCACTCTCATCCACCGACTACATCCTCCTAGGAGACCTCAACTTTCACCTGGAGAACCACACCGACAACAACACCACCGCCGTTCTAGACAACCTCGCCAACCTGGGACTGAAACAACTGGTCAACACCCCCACCCACTACGCCGGACACACGCTCGACCCCATCTTCTCCTCAAGCAAACACATCACCTTCAGCCACACCACCGAACTCACATGGTCGGACCACAGCTGCGTCCACTTCAGCTTCAAGAAAACCACCGTGCATCACCACACCCGGCAACCACCAAAAAGACACTGGAACCGAATCACCACAGAACAACTCGCAGCAACGCTTTCCCTGAACCAACCCACCAGCACCAGCAACCCCAACGAGGCCGCCAACAACCTCACCAACTGGATCTCCGACTGCGCCAACCTCCTGGCCCCTCTGAAGATCCAAACCAACACCAACAACCACAAGAAAAACTCCTGGTTCACCACCGAACTCAAAAACTCCAAGAAAGAATGCCGCCTCCGCGAGAAGACATGGCGTCTCAACCCAACAGAGGAAAACCTGACAGCTCTCAAGGACACCACCCGCCAACACCACCAACGCCTCCGCACCGCACGAAAAACAGCCTACCAGAACAGACTTGACAACAACGCCCACAACAGCAAGGAACTATTTGGCATCGTCAAAGAGCTCTCCAACCCGGACGCAGAAACCAACCCCATCCCTCCCTCTCAGGACCTCTGCGACTCCCTCGCGACCTTCTTCCACCGTAAGATCGCCGACATCTACAACAGCTTCACGACCACCAACATGAACCCGCCCCCGGAAGCCGCAAACGACATCTCCACCATCCTCGCCTGGAACCCTACCACCACCGAGGAAACCACCCGCGTCATGAACTCGACCCACTCGGGATCACCCTCCGACCCCTGTCCTCACCACATTTACAACAAGGCCGACAACATCATCGCACCCCACCTCCGAGACGTCATCAACGCCTCCCTCACCACTGCGACCTTCCCTGAAAGCTGGAAACACGCAGAACTCAACGCCCTCTTAAAGAAACCTACAGCAGACCCCACCGAACTCAAAAACTTCCGGCCTATCTCCCTCCTACCGTTCCCCGCCAAAGTGATTGAGAAAATCGTCAACGCTCAACTCACCGCCGCCCTGGAAACCTCCGACTCCCTCGACTCCACTCAGTTCGGATTCAGGGCCAACCACAGCACCGAAACCGCCCTCATCGCAGCCACGGACGACATCCGAGCCCTGACCGACAAGGGTAAAACCGTGGCCCTCATTCTCCTGGATCTCTCTGCAGCCTTCGACACGGTCTGCCACCGCACCCTGATAGACCGCCTCTGCAGCGCCGGCATCAGAGGCAAGGCCCTGGAATGGGTCATCTCCTTCCTCTCCGGAAGGACCCAGAGAGTCCGCCTCCCCCCCTTCAGATCCGCAGCCACGGAGATCATCTGCGGCGTACCCCAAGGATCCTCCCTCAGCCCCACCCTATTCAACGTCTACATGACCCCCCTGGCAAACATCGCACGCAAACACGGACTCGACATCATATCCTACGCCGACGACACCCAGCTCATCTTATCCCTCACCAACAACCCCACATCAGCAAGGACCAGACTGCACGACGGCATGAAGGAAGTAGCGACCTGGATGACAGACAGCCGACTGAAACTGAACACAGATAAAACGGAGGTCCTCATCCTCGGCCCTACCCCCTCCGCATGGGACGACTCCTGGTGGCCCCCCGCCCTAGGCAGCACTCCCCAACCGACCAACCACGCACGCAACCTCGGCTTCATCCTGGACTCCTCCCTCTCGATGACCAGACAGGTCAACTCGGTGACCTCAGCGTGCTTCAACACCCTCCGCATGCTCCGCAAGATCTTCCGCTGGATCCCCATCGACACCAGGAAGACCGTCACCCACGCCCTCGTCACCAGCCGCCTGGACTACGGGAACACTCTGTACGCCGGCATCACCACCAAGCTGCAGAGGAAACTTCAACGGATCCAGAACGCCGCAGCACGACTCATCCTGGACATACCTCGCCACCACCACATCTCCGGACACCTGAGAAAACTCCATTGGCTCCCGGTCAACAAGAGGATCACCTTCAGACTCCTCACCCACGCACACAAAGCCCTCTACAACCTCGGACCCAAACTCATCAACTCCTGCGTCTCCTTCTACACTCCTCCGCCCACTCTGCGCTCCACCGGTCAGGCCTTGGCAGCCGTTCCCCGCATCCGCAAAACCACCGCCGGAGGAAAATCCTTCTCTTTTCTGGCAGCGAAGACCTGGAACTCCCTGCCCAGTCACCTTCGCGCCATACCCGAACACCTCCCCTTCAGAAGGCAGCTCAAGACCTGGCTCTTCGAGCACTGACCCCCTCCCCCCCAGCGCCTTGAGACCCTTATGGGTGAGTAGCGCGCTTTATAAATGTGATTGATTGATTGATTGATTGTTTATTCCATTATAAACAGGACTACAAGCCCCAGAAATCAAAGGAAAAAATCTGGACTGAAGCAGTACATCACGCATGGACCTGGGAAACTTGGTAGCTGGGGGTCTGATCGAGGTCGATTGTATTGATATGTGAATTTCGCTCCGGTTGTGCTGCCTATGCTTGTATGTAGTAATTAGTATTATTAGTATTTTAATCAATTTATTTAAAAAAAAACTAGCAAAGCCATTAGACCGGCCACAGTGACCATTTAACACTACTGACTGTAGCATTGCAAACCCTAGCATTCTGGATCTTCACTCTGCACCTGACACTGTCTGTGACTCTTGAGCTGCCCACCTTTACACAACTGTGATGCCCCTGGCCAACAGTCAGAATGTTAAGTGTGAATGTTAGGTCAGCGCCTCAAGCCAAGGGCCAGAATGACAGGCCTGTGCTGCGAGGCAAGGGTTAGAACATCAGGCGAGAGCCAATGGTCAGAACTTTAGGTCTACTCCATGAGTCAAGGGTGAGAACGTCAGGCGCAAGCCAAAGGTCAGAACTTTAGGTCTATTCAATGAGCCAAGGGTCAGAATGTCAGGTGTGAGCCAAAGGTCAGTACTTTAGGTCTACTCCACGAACCAAGGGTCAGAACATTAGGCGCGCGCCAAGGGTGAGACTTTTAGGTCTATGCCACAAGCCAAGTGTCAGAACGTCAGGCGTGAGCTAAGGTTCAGAACTTTAGGTCTAGCGCAATGAGCCAAGGGTCAGAATGTCAGGCGTGAGCCAAGGGTCAGTACTTTAGGTCTACTCTACAAACCAGGTTCAGAACATTAGGCGTGAGCCAAGGTTCAGAACTTTAGGTCTAGCGCAATGAGCCAAGGGTCAGAATGTCAGGCGTGAACCAAGGGTCAGTACTTTAGGTCTACTCTACAAACAAGGTTCAGAACATTAGGCGTGAGCCAAGGTTCAGAACTTTAAGTCTATGCCACGAGCCAAGGGTCAGATTGTCAGGCACGAGCCAAGGGTGAGAATTTTAGTTCTCTTCCATGAGCCAAACGTAAGAACGTCAGGCACGAGCTAAGGTTCAGAACAGGAAAGGCCTGTCACTCCCTACAAACTGCTACGCACACCTCTCATCTGAGAGAGTGATCTGACAGGAGAGGCTAGTCCCTCCACACTTAATACTACACACGCTTGACATCTGAGAGACAGATGTGAAAGGAGAGGCTAGTCCCTCCATACGCTCTACTATGCACACCTGCCATTTCAGGAAAGGCCTGAAAGCAGAGGCCAGGTCCTCCTTACACCATATGAAGCACAGCTGCCATCCGGGAGAGATGTCTGACAGAAGAGGCTAGCCCCCTACACACTTACTGTTATGCACACCCATCATCTGGGAGAGATGTCTGACAGCAGAGGCTAGCCCCTCTACACTTACTGTTATGCACACCCATCATCTGGGAGAGATATCTGACAGCAGAGGCTAGAACCTCCACACTTACTGTTATGCACACCCATCATGTGAGAGAGATGTCTGACATCAGAAGCTAGCCCCCTCCACACTTACTGTTATGCACACCCATCATCTGGGAGAGATGTCTGACAGCAGAAGCTAGCCCCTCCACACTTACTACTATGCACACCCATCATCTGAGAGAGAGGTGTAACAGGATAGGCTAGCCCCTCCACATTTACTGTTATGCACACCCATCATCTGGGAGAGATGTCTGACAGCAGAAGCTAGCCCCTCCACACTTACTACTATGCACACCCATCATCTGGGAGAGATGTCTGACAGCAGAGTCTAGAACCTCCACACTTACTACTACCCACACCCATCATCTGAGAGAGAGGTGTGACAGGAGAGGCTAGCCCCTCCACACTTACTACTATGCACACACATCCTCTGGGAGAGATGTCTGACAGCGGAGGCTAGCCTCTCCAAACTTACTACTACGTACACCTGTCATCTGATGCGAGGTGTCAAAGCAGAGGTCAGTCCCTCCCTGCAGCCTACTACACACACTTGTCATCTGACGGAGAGGTGTCAAAGGAGAGGAGACTATGAACACCCGTCAACTGAAAGAGATGTCTGATAGCAGAGGGTAGTCTAGCCACATACCCTACTATGCACCCCCATCATCTGAGAGAGACATCTGACAGGAGAGGGCAGCCACTCACTACACAATAAAACTCACACACGTCGTCTAAAGAGAGGTCAGAAATTGGAAGTTGGTCCTCTCTGAGAGAGATGTCTGATACCAGAGGGCAGTCCATCCACACACTCTACTGCACACACCCATCATCTGAGAAAGAGAGGTCTGACAGGAGAGGATCATCCATGTACACACTCTAATATGCGTAAATGTCATCTAAGAGAGAGGTCTGAGAGGAAAGGGCAGTGCTTTTCGACTCACCACTATGCACACTCATCATCTGAGAGATGTCTCAATGGAGAAGTCACTCTCTCTTCGCACACAGCCTAATAAGCACACCCGCCAACTGAAGAGAGGTCTGTCAGTAGAAGCCAGTCCATATACACCCCCTACTATGCACACTGGCCATCGGAGAGAGAGGTCTCAGAGGAAAGGGCCGCCCCTCTCCGCACACCCTACTACGAACACTCGTCATCTGAGACAGAGGACTGAAATTAAGCAGTGATAGTGAGCAGAACTAACTAAACTTGCGCCCCCGCCATGCACTGCTTATGACCTGACATATTACATCACTTATGGCATGTTCTATGACATTATTTATGTCATCACTGATGTCACGTCAAGTGACATCATTGATAACATCACTGATTACATCAATGATGACATCATCCAATGAGTGTGATCATTTGTTTTATTGTTTGCAGCGTGGCTGGTAACTACCATGTTACTTTTCTACCGAATTTTGTACAGCCTCTGTCCAGCTAATTTGTATGAGTGTTTACAAAATGCATGCTCTCATAAAGCATTATAGATTTGTAGAGGTATTAAACACAATATAAATCTTTGTATTGAAGAGTAGCTCTGTGTGCAGGTGACAGCTGATCACTTGTGTTCATTATCTTCCGCACAAGTTTTTTTGTTACTGCAGAAAACGTTTCCAGCAGGGCAAAGATTCTACGCACTACTTACTAAGTATTGAAAGCAGCAGTGAGTTATTAGATAGAATCGTCTCAGCATGACAATTTCTACTTAACATAAAAGACTGTGTGCACCAATCTCTGTGTGTGCATCTAATCTATGTACACAAGCTTGTTTTACTTCACAAGATAGGCTACTTGTAACGTTTTCACCATAATATGAAGGCTGCACGTAATATGACCTTTAAAACCTTCAGAGCTTGTTTTTTTTAAGTGAATCATCGCTCTTTGGACAACATTTGCATAGAGTGCACACTTTTCTTAGTGGATACTTTTTAATACTCTGTGGTGTATGTCTCATGAGAGTTTTACTGTCTGAAAACTGTGTAGTACACAGTAAACTCTCTCCACAGAGTAAACAACATTACTATTACTCACTTTTCTATTTATATCCACCTCATTTCTCAAGTAGGTTCAGTGACTGTCAGTGGTTCGATACAGGTAAGTTCCTGTAGTTGGGCATTCGTTATGTAACAGGGCTTCAGTATCTGGAGGAACCTGGTTTTCACAGAACAGATGTATACAGGTTGAACACCATGTGCAGGATAGAGTACCCTTTTTTGTGTAGTTCATAGTCAACATGAACTCAGCTACCCATGAAGTGGATGATATAGTTACAAATACAACAAGCTTCCTTTACCTATGGGAGTTGTGTGTATGATAGCAGTAATGATGCTTCAAATTATTCTGAGCTTTTTTGCACTTGCTTTCGTAGCAATAATGCTACTGTTGCTTCTCGAACAATGAGTATTAAAGAGGCTTGGATGATGTCATCAGTGATGTCATCAATGATGTTATTGGAAATGTCATCAGTGATGTCATAAAACATGTAATGAGTGATGTAATAAGTGAGGTAATTCGTAGTGCATGCAGGGGGCACAAGTTAGCGTTGCTAACTTTAACTGGTGAATTTCTGTGGTTTTTCTAAGATCAAGGCTTTAATGGTATCACTGACATATTCACTTAACTATAATGTTACTTTAACTTTTGTTTCTTCAGTGAATTTTTAAGGTTTAATTTAAATGAAAACAAAAAAAGTATATATAAATTTCCTTTCCTATTTATATATATTTACTTAAAAACACCAAAGGTTAAAGTGACGTTATATTAGGTGAATACCTCAGTGACAACTTTAATGTTTAGAACTAAAAAAAAAGACAGAAATTCACCTGCTACAGTTACCAGAGCTAACTATAATATGCTTCCTGCCATACACTGCTTATGACCCCACATATTACATCACCCATGACATATTCTATGACACTATTTATGACCTCAAGGATGACATCTTAAATTACATCAGAGATGACATCACTGATGACATCATCCAATGAGTGTGTTCATTTGTTTTATAGTTTATATAGTGGCGGGTAGCTACCATATTAGTTTTCTATCTTATTTTGTACAGCCTGTATCCAGCTAATGGGTGTAAGTGTTGACAAAACACATGTGCTCCTAACACATCATAGGAGTGTAGAGGTACTGAACACATTATAAATATTTGTATTGAAGAGTAACTCTGTATGCAGATGACAGTTGACGACTTGTGCCAGAATGGTCCACAAACATTTTTGGTTCTGCAGAAAAAGTTTCCAACAGGGCAAATAGTCTACATTGCACATACTAATTATTTTAGGCAGCCTTGGGTTATAAGACAGAATCTTCTCAGCATGACAATTTCTACATAAAATAGAAGACCATGTGCATGTGCTTCTTCTGCTTCAGAAGATGGGCCATCTGTAAAGTTTTCACAATAGTATGAAGGCTGCAGGTACTATGATCTTTAGTACCTTCAGACCTTGGTTATTTTAAGTGAATAGTGTCTTTGTTGACAAGTGCTGTACAGAGAGGACACTATTATCAGTAGATACTTTTTAATACTATGTGGTGTTTTTCTCATCAGATTTGGGAACCAGTTCAAAGACTTTATACTCATGTGTATCACAAAAATGGATGAACAGATTGTAATTAAATTTGCCATGAACGTTGATTGGGCTGTATGGATGATCCGTTTTGTTGTCTGAAGTGAATTGCTTCAGGAGTAGATAAGCTGTAGGGCAGAAAAGCTTAGTTGTTGCTGTGGTAGTACTGTGGTACTACTCTGGCGATGACTAAACACAATATGGTTCGTTAATCCAAGCCCTTCCAAAATTAAATGGGTGCCATCTAGATCAGAGCACAGTTCGACTGAGTTCTGTCTTTACATAGGAAATACAACACATACCTATGCTGTACAGTCCAGGTATAAATAAGCCACTGTAACAAAGTATGTGACAGTAGGATACATTTGTTTTTAAAGATTTGTACATTTTAAAAAACAATTTAGACAATACCTACAAAATGATACCTCATGAAAGAAAAATGGACATTGTACAACACAGAGAGAAACATTAAAAATATACAAAACAGAGAAGAAGGATGCCTGCTGAAAAATAATATTACTGGTAAGTGTAATTACTGGATCTGGCCCTCTCTACAGGGTCGCCCCTAAACCTTTTGCCTTTATCCGACACTTTTTTGCTGAAATTATTTTTGCAGGCCTAGGCCTCTGTGCACTTTACCACTGCTAACCAGTGTGAAAGTGCTTGTTCTCATTTCTTAAAAAAACAGTAACATTGGCTTATACCCAAATGGCATATTTAATTTACTTGAAATTCCCTAGTAATGTTGTACTACGTGTACCCAGAGCCCGCAAATTAAATGCTGCTTGTGGACATCTACCCACTTAAATAGCCCTCTAAACATGTCTCAGGCCTGCCTGTGTACTTTTAAACTGCCATTTCAGTCTGGCATCATACATGTTTTGCCAGGCCCAAACCTTCCTTTCTAATACATATAAGTCATCCTAGGGTAGGCCCTGGACAGCTAGAGGGCAGGGCGCAATGTACTGCACCTTTTAGTTTTACATGTCCTGGTAGTGAAAATATCTCAAATTTGTTTTTCATTACTGAAAGGTTACCTCTCCCATAGGATAATGTTGGAGTTATCTTATTACATTCAATAAGCAGTAATGTCCAAATGAGAGCATGTAACCAGTTCATGTTTGATAAGTCTTTGGAATTGTAATGAAAAATCCTCTTTTGTGTTAAAGTTGGATTTTAAATTACAATTTTGAAAATGTCCTTTATAGAATGTTGGTATTTTCCTGCCTTAGTCATTAGGGCCTCATTACGAGTTTGGTGGAGGGGATTACTCCATCATAAACGTGACGGATATCCCGCCCGCTGTATTACAAGTTCCATAGGATATGATGGAACTTGTAATACGGCGGGTGGGATATCCGTCACGTTTGTGATGGAGTAATCCCCTCTGTCAAACCCGTAATGAGGTCCTAAGGGTCTATAGTCTATCTCTGGGTCACAAGACTGGGTGTAGCTTACAGTTGGGCTTTGTGTATTTCTTCTAGACAGCCACACACAATAGAGAGCTTAGGTGTGGCTGGATGGGACATCACTGGCATGATGGGAGAGGAGAGCTGTGCACAGCACTAAATACACTTGAATAAGCTGTGTTCTGCATGCCCCCAGTAGTTAGTCTGCAGCCAGGACAGGGAAGGCAGGATGACTTCGGACTTCAAAGGGAAATCTCTAGACGCTTCGCCCACTTTCCATAGGAAGGGCACAAGGTATAAATATGGGGCCTCAGACACATCCTCTTTAGTGCACTTCTTGATCTTTGAATACTCTGCCAGGAAGAAGGACTGCTGTGCTGCTGCAAGAACTGCCACTCTGTTGGACTGCTCACTGCTGCCCTTTTGCCTGGGTGAGAAGCACTGGACCTGCACCTATTGAACCCAGGACCACATAGTGACTCCAAGGTCTAGCTGGCTAGCCTCCTGATCTGAAGTTTCAGGGACACGAAAGGCTTTCATCCAACTTGTACATGCACCTGGACTATTTCATTTGTGGGTCTACCCTGCCAAGTGGTGCCGCCCCAGACCTGGACCCTTGGAAGTGGGCTTAAAGTACTCTCCCAGTCTCTATGGATCATGCCTTTGTCGATGGGATCCTCAATAGCAAAGACCTTGCATCCCAGCCCTTCTGCACCTCGGAACCAACATATAATTTCAGCTGTGCAACACATATTTGAGGTTGATCTTCACAATGGTCTGCATACCAGTATTTAAGGTACACTTGTTCAGTAAGCCTAACTGAGTCCCAATAGCCTGCTCTTACTCCATCGCATTTGGCCTCAACCTGTGACTTTTTCCTAGTGTGATGCGACCAGATATCCACAGTAGGCACTTTGTGCTTTTTAGGGCTATTGTCACTGAAAAGTGTAAAATTGCATATCTCCGGTTCTACAGATTGGATTTTTATAATTTTGGTCTTGTTTTATTTATTACATATAATTCTATATTTCTAAAATGGTGTGGGATCTTTTTGTGATATGTCTTCACTGTGTTACTGTTTGATGTGCTGCACAAATACTTTACACTTTGCCTCTGAGTTAAGCCTGACTGCTCTGGCCAAGCTACTCGAGGGAAGAGCACAGGTTAATTTAGAGTTTGCATGTGACTTTACACTGAGAAGATCTGTGGTTGCTGCTTGAAAAGGGTTTCACCACCTCAAACAATAACCCAATAACCCAATTTGTTACAGTAATGCACAATATCTATTACACAATAAGAAAAATTGTGTGCACAATTTTTTTTGTGCAAACCCCATCAAAGCAGTTGAAACAACTACATTCTGCTCTATTGCACTGCAGTCCGTCGTAAATTAACAGTATTATGGACTACACAGAATCTAAATACTTTGATGCACTTTCTTAAACTAATATTTGTCAAGAGGTTGTTTTCACTCAGAATGAACGAAAAAATGCTTTGATTGACTACACCAATTATAAAGACAGAGAATAGCATGGAAAATGTACTTCTCTATTTATGGAAGAAAAATATGATGTTTGCGGCTATCAGATAATCTGCAATTACTGTCTAGGAAAACTGCCTAGGAAAACTAGACCATAGCTGAATGCCTTCTTGTGTGATTCACAACAATTTGGAATGTATCTAATTCCATCAGAACAAATGCAATTTAATTTATAGGAAAACATTTTAATTCAAACTGTACATCTTTCCAGGCTATTAGGATGCAAACAAAATATGGAAGAATCCAGACACATGAACAATGACATTCACTCAAAGGAAAAGTTATTTTCCTTCCATCCATTCGATTTTACCAAAAGCATAAAACCTCTTTGGATACAACACAAATTAGAGTAACCTTTAAGTGGTTTTAGTCAATGGAGTACTTAAAAAAGACAAAATAAATTGGCAACAACTAGTAGGCATTGACAAAGCGCAGAAAGCAATATCTTGCCTTCAGAAAAACAACATGCACTATAAAGATTTGGACATTTCTCACTTCATCACTTCTACCTACTTATCGTTTCAGAAAGAAATTGGTAATGGACAATTTGAACCAATTAATCAGGACAAAGTAGAACAAATACCTTATAGTATACACCCACTATAGTCAAGAGAAATAATGGGTGATGCTGTAGAACTTTATTGATGAAGGAAGGTAGAGGAGAGACTATTAGTGTCTGGGAAAAAACTTTAGAAGCCAGATGATATCCACATTGATTTCCTGCTGAGAAAGGTGGCCAGTATGATAATCATTCTGTCCAAATATCTGCATTAGAATAGAGAACAACCAGATTATATTTAGAAGATCCACATTTTTGTCAAAACATTTCTCACATTTCACACTACTCTATGAAAGTGAATTTTCCATCACTTCTTATGCTGTTGCACGTTATTTGAACTGCATATGGGACAATTTGTATCAATTTCTACTGGAAGCAAATGCTAATATTGACACCAAAACACCTGCAGAATTATGTTTTTTTAGATCCTGCTAATGTTTGTAAACAATGCTTCAATAATTAACCAACAAAAACAAAAATCCTGTTGGAGTGATACTTGATTGATTTTGCAACAAGGAGTATCACACAGAGGTGCACCACATATTCATATGTTTCTATGGGTAAAGGATGCTTCTCAGCTCGGATATGACTCTGATGAATCTCTTATATATGAAGTGAATGTTATGTTACTTGCGATATCCCAAAGAAAGAAGATAATCAGAAACTCTTTGACCAAGTGTTCAATTATCAATCACATAAGTGTGGCAAATACTGCTTAAAGAAAATATCAGAACAAACCAAAACATTACTCTAAGTGTTGGTTTGGATTTCCCAGACCAAGCCTTCAAAAAGGAAGAGTCAACAATTTCAAGTCACCTGTAAGACACGCAGTTAGAGGGATATCAGCAAAGAATACTAACAATCTTAGGAGATAACAAAGATCGCAACAGAGCAATGACTACAACACTTAAATTCTACATACGTGGGATGCTAACATGCCTATACAATTTGTTGTAGATAACTCTACAGTGGTTGCACATCATGTTACTTCCTACATTACAAAAGCCGAAAGAAAGTAATGAAGGAAGCATGGAAAGAAATATCTGCAAAGCAATCTTCAAATAAAAGGTTGTACCAATTTAGCCTTAAAATGTTATCCCACCAAGAGGTTATTAGTTATGAGTTCTTCAAGCTCATACAATAAATCCCGGACTAGTCTGTGGCTTGGTTTAGGACTGTCATCAGTATGCTGAAGAGTTCTGAAAAGCCAACCTGAAACTGAATATCTTGCACATTTTGATTTGGTATCAAAGGCATTTTAAAAACCAATATGTTTGCTTCATATTACCCAAACGGAAGCCCTTTCTTAGAAAACCTATCGCTATATGAAGTTGCTCAGTTCCACATGTATAAATATAATGCAGCAGAACATATCAACACTGGATTAATCATTGAAAATTCAGTTGTGACACAGGACAAAAAAAGAATCTACTATTTAGCACCTGTACAACTATTTAAGCTGTGGCGCAAAGGAAAAGACAATATAGGGCCCTTTGAGTCCTAAAAAACATAATTCAATGTATACAAGAATGCAATTGTAATCCCCCAATTTGACATATTTATAAATGTTTGAGCAGGAAACAGTAAAGAGAATAACATTAATGCCAAAGTACAATGCAATACTGCATCAACTAATAAAAGTTTCGCTTCTAGGATTGACTGATGACTAGGCCTGGGCAGAAATCGTAGAGTGCCACAAAAACTCTGCAAGATTCTGTGGAATTTCATGAACAGGTGAAAATAGGCATGTCACCCTACTCACACAGTGATTTAGCATGGGAAGCTCATTCTCCAGCGTGAATGGCACAACACAGCTTCTCAAGTTGATTTTGCTGCCCCTCAAGTAGATTTCTACTTGCAGTTTTGTGACCGTGAACAGTTGTGACCACCCGTGTTAGAAAAATCTCACCAGGTGCTCTCCTAGTGACCGAAAATCACTCTGGGGGATACCAAACCTTGCTCGCCAACTTACAGTTCACGAGCTGCACTGAGAAAACTCTGCTGTGTGGTGATTGGTAGAATTTGGCTTGAACTCCGCATTACAAGCATACTGTGGAGTGGCCAAAACTCTGACAATCCCACCGGTGGAGCAGAGTATATCACCCACCCCTACTGATGACCCACTTGGACACCAATAACTGACAATGAAACTATGGTTGCCATAGATTTTTTTTTTAAACACAACCATTATTGGCATTTTGACAAGAATTCCATTACCATTGTATTACACAGGTACGCTGGTGTACATAAAAGTGGGAGTAACATGTAGTCCTGATAATCGGACAGTTAAATGGATCAGTCCAACATCAGCGCAATCCAATATTGCCATAAAATATAAAGCCAACCCGCACCCACCAACTCCCCAACTAGCTTCTGCCATCTGATTTGGTAGCTAAACCAATGTAGGTAACAAGTCCAATTTAATCTGGGGAAAAACAAACAAACAAAGTGGGGGCCTGTGTGCTTATTCCTGCTGAGGCTGCTGAGCCTGTATGAGGCTGTCTACTTGGTAACCACTTGCTGGTATGGGGAGGTAGGCAGGGGTGAGGAGGGGGACCTCCTGAATCTGTTAGTATAAAGAACTGAGGACCTAAGCCTTCCACTTGCCCAGAGCGCTTCGCTAATAGCACCACTAGTTTCAGTATTCCGACCCCTCAGTCTCACTCTGTGTTCTAAATGTTTCCAACAATGTATCCCAAAAGCTAAAAGCGTAGCAAGGTCCACCAAGTGTGAAGTCACTTTAGAGCCTTGTGGTCTAGGGTATAGTCCTAATAAAAAATAATCGGGTATTAGCTCCATAGCAACACCTGTGATATCTGTTAATGGTGCCTCTATTCCAGACCAGTACTGTGAGAGCGAAGGGCACGCCCAGATCATATGAAGGCAGTCAGTATCAGGAGTATCATACCGAGGACAGTGAGCCCATGCCGTGGGGTGTATTGTGTTAAGTCTGTGCTGTGTGAGATGTACAATATGAAAGAGGAATAATTGGGGGTCATTACGAGTCTGTCAGTTCCAAGACCGCCATGTCGTCTGCGCCGGTGGTTGTACCACCAATGGGCTGTCAGAGAAGACTGTCACATAATGAGAATGGTGGTCTTTCCAACAGAAGAAAGCCAAACTACCGCCAGTGCTGGCATGTCGCCACGGACAGCGGTAGACACCTTCAGGCTGGCGGGGACCATGTTTCCGCCGGACACATTATGAGGCTGCACGCGGCCAAGGTTTCCGCCTCGGTCGAACCACCACGAAAACCCTGGTGGACACCATCTCTATAAAATGAGATACTCACCTTCAGGAACACATACCAGATAGGAGCCGCCATGGAACCCGAACTGGAGGCCCTCCCAATGCTCCTGCTCGCACGACAACTCCGGAACCAGCAGCGGTGACAAAGACAACAACCGTGAGTACACACACCTACCTGACACTTTAGGGAACACCCAAAGTACACATGCACACACAACATACACATCCGGGGTGGCAGGCGACATGATACACACATGTAACTACACCCCCATACACACATACCCGTTCTACACACACCACGGCCAACACACACATGCAAGACACACAGCAACTCTCAGATAAACAGTACCGGCACAGTTGAACACAACAATAAACAACAGCACTGATACACACAGCAACACAACCGTAACTACACAAATGTTTCGTCAAGCAATTTCAGTACACACCTCTACATGACACCACATACATACTACAACACGCAACTACACCTAACATACAATATACACAATCACACAGCCATACAACGAAATATGTCATACCACGCTAACACAAAGGCCCTCATTCCAACCGCGGCGGTCAATGACCGCCGGGTTGGTGGACCGCGGGAGCACCGCCGACAAGCCGGCGGAGCTCCAATGGGCATTCCGACCGCGGCGGTAAAGCCGCGGTCGGACCGGCAACACTGGCGGTCTCCCGCCAGTGTACCGCCGCCCATTGGAATCCTCCAAGGCGGCGCAGCTAGCTGCGCCGCCGAGGGGATACCGACCCCCCCTACCGCCATCCAGTTCCCGGCGGTTCTCCCGCCGGGAACCGGATGGCGGTAGGGGGGGTCGCGGGGCCCCTGGGGGCCCCTGCAGTGCCCATGCCAATGGCATGGGCACTGCAGGGGCCCCCGTAAGAGGGCCCCGCTAGTATTTCACTGTCTGCATAGCAGACAGTGAAATACGCGACGGGTGCAGTAGCACCCGTCGCACCTTCCCACTCCGCCGGCTCGATTACGAGCCGGCTTCATGGTGGGAAGGTCGTTTTCCCCTGGGCTGGCGGGCGGCCTTTCGGCGGCCGCCCGTCAGCCCAGGGGAAAAGTCAAAATACCTGCCGCGGTCTTGCGACCGCGGTACGGTATTTTGACGGCGGGACTTTGGCGGGCGGCGGAGGTCCGAATGAGGGCCAATGTGTCTGACATATCCATCACACGCACACACACACAACAACCACAAAAGGACACACAACACAATTGTACATCTCAACACAAACAATACACAATTAACAACACACATGCATGTACCTACCACAACCATATCCTAGACACAATACACAGCCATCGAGCAGCACAAACGCCAGGGCCACATACACATGCAGACCAGACACTACAGACACCACAGCTAGCACAAACCCCCCCCCCACACACACACACAAACAAACCGAAGAAAGAAAAAAAGAAAGGCAAAACAAGTATGTTACCATTGAAGCCAACAACAGGTTGGCCCAGATGTATTAAAAAGAATGTTCAATATGTGAATAAAATATATTCAACTATTTACATATCTCAGCCCATTGGGCAGTCCAATGTAACAAAAGGCACAAATGGCACCTCTGTGTGCTCCAACTTGACTCCTGACTGCCAAATGACCTCCACAGGGTAGGGGCATCAAGGGGGCAGGCAGGCACCTTGGGGTTTGGGGGCAAAATGGAGGGGTTTGGGTTTGGGAGAGGGGTCTTTGGGTTTGGGCTTAGGAGGAGGGTCCTTGGGCTTGGGTTTGGGAGGGGTTGACTTCTTGGCAGGGGGAGGGGCAATGGTACTAGCAGAGGGGCAGGGGAGGACTTGGAGATGAAAGGGCTGGACTTGGGGAGGGTCCCACACTGTTTGGGGGTATCACTGGGTGGAAGTGGAGTAGGCAACAGGGAAAACTCTAAGAGGAAATGCTTTTTAGACACACAGGGTGGTCATGGCAAAAGGGTTTGTGGAGGTAGAGGGAGTGGTTGTTGGAGGTGTTGATGTAGATGTCTTGGGTGCAAATGCGTGAAATGAATGAGGGTGTCTACTGGGTGGGCGAGTGTGGGCGTTTCTGTGTTTTGGGAGGAGGGGGGTGGAGCTGCTGGAGATGCCATGCTGGATGGGTGACTGTCTGTTGGGATGGTGACTGCAGGTATGGTAGAGGTGCTACAAGTGGGTGTGTCGGTGGTTGTGGTGGCTGTGGATGTGGTGATTGGGGAGGATGTTTGGGGTCTGCTAGTGTGCTGACTGTGGGTGAGATAGGAGTTGTGGCTGGATCTGTCAAAGTTAGTGTGGTGGCTGCAGGTATGTCTGGTGTAGTGTCTGTGAAGCAAGGGGGGTGGGGGAGTTGGTGCAGGTAGTGGATGTTGGTGTGTCTGCAGGTGGGTGTTGTTTGTGTGCATGCCGGTGATGGGTCTTGTGGTGCTTGTGTTTGTCAGTGGTACTTTTGGCTGTTGAGGTGGATGCTTGCTTGTGTGTCTGTGTGCTTTGGCTGGGTTTGGGAAGAGGGGTTTGGATAGAGGTCGGCGGAGGTGGGACGGAGGACAAAGGGTGACTGGCTGCATCAGTGTGGAGGCCAGAGCCTGAAAGGATCTCTGTAGGCCAGCCAGTGCACCGTGAATGCCCTCCAGGAACGGGTTGCTCTGGTGGACTTGAGCTGCCAGTCCCTGGATGGCATTCACGATGGTCAACTGACCCACAGAGATTGACCTGAGGAGGTCAATAGCCTCCTCACTGAGGGCAGCAGGGCTGACTGGGGCAGGAGCAAAGGTGCCTGCGGCAAGGGAGACGCCCACCCTCCTGGGTTAGCGGGCCTGGGCAACTGGGTGGGGAGCTACAGGGAGGGCAGTGGTAGTAAGGGGGTGCCGGACAATGGTCCCAGAATGATCAGCCACCACCAGGGAGTGTTCACTGGAGGAGGATTCTAGGGATGATGGTGAAGATCAGGTCTCCTCCGTGGCATTCCCCTTGCCCTCCGTGCCACTGGGTCCCTCGCTGTTGCTGGTAGCAGCACTCTGGGTCCCGGGGCCTGCAGCATCCCCACTCACCTGTGCCCCTTTTCCTTCACATGCTGATGCACACAAATAGAGAGAGAAAAGGAGGGAAGGAGAGTGATAGGGAGAGAGAGGGTTAACACATCCATCACACACACACTTGTAAGCAAGTACATCTGTCACAATACATATCCTGCCTAGGCAATCTCAGGTGCCAATACACATGTCCTACAGCATGTCACAGCAGTCACCAATACCCACCACTGTGTGCCATCCCTGACATCCACATCAACATCTCAGTAAGTCTGCACCACTGGAGTCATCCACATGATCACCACCACAGAATGTCTGCACACACATCATGTGGTAGCAGATTACCAATATATGGGAACACAACTGTAAAGCCAGTCATACACAAGCCATATATGGGGTGGACATGTAATTGCTGACTCACACCATTACCAGTATCTGATGACTATAGTCACACTTTTGCATATACAGCTGTGCCATACAAATGGGAGTTAAATGACACCTTGATCAACAAATGATCTAATGTCAAGGGATGGAGGAGGTAATACTCAATGGCTAGGGTGGGACACAAGCTCACATCCATAGTAAAGGCAGAATGGAGTCACACATGTGCCATTCTGATGAGACCATCTCCACAATGCAGACATGGAGAGCAGTGGATATGGAAGAGGTACATCCACTGACAGCAAACCATCAAGACACATCTACAAGTAATGCACAGGCCGGGTGGTAACTATCCATTTTCCCTAAGTCTATTTTCATGTAGCATTGAGTAAATTGTCACTATAGCCACAGTGAAGCAGCTAATACCATTAACTCTATGCAAGTCCCAGGTTACAGTCAGTACTTACCCCCTTGTGGCTGCTGTGCTGCCCTCAAAAGCCCATCCACCTCAGGGTAGGCCACTTCCAATATGGAGGCCATTAGGGGAGTTAAGGTCCGACGGGCAGCCCTCCCTCGTTGAGAGGACATCCCCAGCTGGACCTCTGCGGTCTTCCAGGCCCAGCATCTCAGGTCCTCTCACCGCTTGCAACAATGGGTGCTCCGCCAGCTATGGACTCCCAGGGTCTGCACTTCCTTGGCGATGGCACGCCAGATCACTTTCTTCTGATGGGCGTTCACCTGCATGGATGACACAAACAAAAGGAGAAAGTCATGTAGACTGGCACCATACTAACAGGAGAGGCCTAGACAATTCAGACTCACCAAGTGCCCACACATACCCATCCTCACTGCCCACACGCCTTCACATCATGCCCTCTGCTGGCATCTGTACTCCTTCACTGGCACACTTACCACGCACACCGTCACACGCACCCCTTTCACACATGACTATGGCATTGGGCTCACCTGTTCCTCTGGTGCCCCATATAGCTGTCCATACAGGGGGAGGACCCATCCACAAGCTTCTCCAGCTCTTCCAGTGTGAAAGCTGGGGACCTATCACCTACAGGACGTGGCATCATGGCTCCCAGAGACAGTACACAGCAGTTCAGGTCATGGAGGTCTTGCTGGAAACAGTGTCAGGAGTCAAGTGAGAAAGTTTGCAGAAAATGGCGTTCACGGCCACAGTGTACAGGACCGTCACCGCCGGCGGTCATCACCACTAGCCGCAATCCCCCATAGACAGCAATGTTAACCAAAGACAAGTTGCACGCCGATAGCGACCGCCTACCGCCATGATGACATGGGCCAGTGGAGTTAGGTCACTTCTATCTGTCCAGTGCTACAGGACAGGCGGCTGCCATTTTGTGCACTGATGTGCCAATTTATGTCCGCCATATACATATTAAGACAAATTGGGGAGTAAGCCCATATTGTGCCATCATGGTAGTGCTGACACATGTGACATGTGTCCTAAACGACCTACACATTCAGCATTGTGCTGAAAGGCTGATGTCCAAAGCCCATCTGTATTCCCATTTTTGTATATGTCTGCAGTGCTATGCATGTCCAACAGTGTTAGGCGTGTGCAAATTTAGCAATGTTTAGCTGACATGTGTAAACTCCTTTTCTCAATGTTCATTCTCTCCTCTCTACCTAGATTTGATGCCATGAGGAGAATGAGACAACCACCAGTGTACCGTCCACTAGTTGACCTGGCAACCCTGGAGGACAAGCATATCATACTGACCTATGGTCTGAGTCGTCAGACCATAATGGATCTATGTACACAGTTGGAGCCTGATCTGTTACCAGCCATATGCAATCCCTATTGCATCCCTCCCACAGTACGAGTCCTGTCAGTGCTGCACTTTCTTGCCACAGGCTCCTTTCAGAATACTGTGGGTTTGGCGGCAGGGATGTCACAGGCAATGCTCAGTCTAGTGTTGAAGGATGCACGGTTGAAACACATGAACAGATAAATCAGATTTCCCCAACGTGCGGGTTTGGCCCATGTGAAGGCAGACTTTTATGATATGGGACACATCCGTCATGTGATAGGGGCCACTGATGGCACCCATATTGCTCTTGTGCCTTCCAGTGCCAATGAGCAGGTGTATAGGAACAGGAAAGACGACCACTGCCTCAATGTTCAGCTGGTGTGTCTGGCAGACCAGTACATCTCACAGGTCACAGCCACGTTTCCTGGATCTGCACACAACTCCTTCATTTTGAGGAATAGAAATGTCCCACACATGATGGCACAAATACACACAGAGAGGACCTGGCTTCTTGATATGTATCCATGTGACTGTGGTTCATTGTGGTTGCATCTGTCATCATGTTCTTCCCTGTCACTATACCTGTTATATTAAGGGTCCTACATTTGTTCACACAGGTGACTCTGGTTATCCTAACCTTCCCTGGCAGCTGTTGGCAGCTGACACCACTGAGGTACCCTGCCACGGATGGGGATGTCCATTTCAATGAGGCCCAAGGGAGGACGAGACGTGTAATCGAAAGGACATTTGGCCTCCTGAAAGCCAGATTCAAGTGTGTGGACTTATCTGGAGGTGCCCTCCTCTACTCACCGCAAAAGGTATGGCAGATAGTAGTAGCCTGCTGCATGCTCCACCGTCTAGCCCTGAGACGCCTAATACCATTGCTAGCTGATGAAGGTGAGGCAGCTGGACCAGTAGCTGGTAATGCTGACATGGCAAGTGATGAGGAGGCAGAGGAGGAAGGTGCAACTGACCCTAGAACTAAGCTCATCAACCAGTACTTCCAGTGACAAACAGGTATGGTGATTTTGGTTTGGCAAGTGTTGAATGTCCACATCAAATGCTGAAATAGTCCTACAGAGTTTACTCATCAGTGGTGGTGTAATGTGTTCCTATCTCTATGTGTGTGTTGGGGGAGCAGACTGTTTGTATGTCATGTGCACAGTAACATTTTCGCATATCTAACAAGTGTACCCACTGAAGTGTCCTGGATTGTAATCTCCATTGTACAGACCAGTTATGAGCAATGTGGGCTGCATTCTCCTGTAGTCATGACATTCCACCTACTGACTGTGTTAAGGATACACGTGCCTCTGCTACCTATGGCTTGGGCTTTTATGGTCACTTGCCATTGCTGAATGATTAGAGAATTGAGAGCTGTAAATTGCAGATGCAGCTACAGTGCTCCATGATGGATATTCTGTGACTGGTGTACTGTAGGTAATCTCATGGGGACCATGGTTAGGTGGTAATGTACACTGGGGACGACCTCTATATGCTGCATATGTGCTTTGTGTGGCTCCATGCCTTCCATTCTGATAGTACTCTCTGTAATTGTCTTTTTACGGGTTTGCATGCTGACTAGTCTCTTATGTGGCTCAGGATTGTGGACTGTCTGACATGTATCCTGGAACATATCTTATGTAACGTGTCTCCTGCTGAGGATGTCTCCCTCTCCTATCCATTACTCTGCGTGGTGGATGCAGGTGTGCATAGCCATCTCATATATGGCAATCATGACTTTTGGTGATGTTGTAATGAAGACACTTATACAGTATCTGTGTTCCATTGGGGTTTATTGTGCATATATTGAAATGGTGATAACATATATATGGTGCACAGATTGTCCAAGAGGTGATGAGTGGGGTCATGATAGATGAAACCATCAGAGTAGGCGATACAGCTGTTGGCTGCACAGGTCCAGTGTCTAATTGCCAATGGGAAGATGGGGTTATGTCACTGAACAGTCTACAGGCTGTCTCAGTGGCACACAAGGGAGACAAATCAGGTGAGGGTCACTTTCTGCCAGTGGGTGTGGTCTTGCCATCTGCTCCAGCTGGATGTCTGGGTGGACGTCCACGTTTGCAGGGGATTCATCAGCTACAGAGGGTGGGGTGTTGAGGCCTGTGGCTCCCCTGGCAGGGCCTCCATTCCACTGGCTACCGCTGATGTTGATGGGTCTGATGTTATGTTACTAGCAGAAGGGGCCTGCTGGTGGGTGGAGGAAGCACGCAGGGTGGTGTTGATATCCCTCAGCACCCCTGCAATGGGGGCCATGGTGGCATTGTGGGCCAGCCACTGCTACATGACCTCCTTGTGGTATTCCCTCTTCAGCCTTTGGTTTTCCCCCAATATGGTTATGATCTGGCCCATCCTGTCCTGGGATTGCTGGTATGCTCCCAGGACTTAGGAGATGGTAGCCTGGTCAGTCGAGTCTCTTGGGGCCCCATCCTCTGACCCACAGCTTCCCTCTCATGCCCCATGTGCCCATGCCCCTGACATGGTGTGCCCACTCCCAGTCTTCACAGGACCTTCATTGTCTGGGGTGTGAGGGGTCGACTCAGGTCCCTATACTGTGGGGCACACAATAGATTGATCTGCCCTTGGGACACAGGTTTGGGACCGAAGGGTAGACTGTAATGTTGAGGCCACTGGGTTTGGGGGGATTGATGTTGGCCGGGTGAGGCAGGGAGTGGTAGACTGACCAGGTGTCCCGGATGGGCCAGGAAAGTTGTCAGTGTCCAGACATCCAGGTGTGTTGTCCTCACTGGGGCCTTCATCCTGTGGCGGGCTGGTAGTCTCTGGTATCCTCTCCATGGCGGCACTGGCAGGGGTACCTCTGGATGGAGTGTGAGAGGGTTTTACATATAGAAGATGTGTTTGGTTCACTCTTTCTTATCTGCATACAGTGGCTTGACATGATTCCCAGCAATGAAAATGACGGATGCTGCGCAGCATACCATTGGTGCTGGGTAGTGGTGTGTGACATGTGTTCCATACTCCATTTAGGTAGGTGTCATTCAGGTTTGGCATATCAGGCTGTGTGGATGGGTACTGGTACGGACTGATAGTTCACATGACTGGTCTGCACTGTTAGCTAGTGGCTATTCAGCCCTGGTAGTTGCGACTGGTAGAAGGCTGGACATAGCAGCATGATGTCCCAGAGGGTGGAGGGTATGGGAGTGTGCAAGGTTTACTCAGCTGTCTGTGCATGTGCATGGAGTATGCCATCTGACATACCAAACCATGGTGGCTGACTTTCTGGGTTGTCGATCCTGATTGGTGGCCAACTGATTAGTCACAGTGCTGCAGCTATGTTTAGCCCTGTTTGGCATTGTGTTGTTCCATTGCATTGCTGTCATTGCCATGTAGTGGTCCTCTGTCATTTCATCTAGTTAGTATGGCTAGTCCAATTGTCCTTCATGCAAGGGACGTGATGTGCACATTCCAAGTGCTCGGGTAGATGGGCTGGTGCATTGTGAGAGTCGTAGTGTTAGTTTTAGCCCTTGCTAGGCGTGCCTTTGCCAAGACCTGTGTGGACATTTGGGCTGGGTGGAGGTGTGGCATGCAGGAGAGGGGCATTAGGTGGATAGGTAGGATGTGTAGGGAGACATGCAGTACATTGGGGAGTATATGGGTGCTGAAGAAGTATGCAGTACAAGACAATTGTGTGACATGGAGGTTATGTTTACTTACTAGAATCCAGTCCGCCAGCTATTCCAGTCAGGCCCTCAGGATGCAAGATGTTCAAAACCTTCTCCTCCCAAGATGTGAATTGTGGGGGAGGAGGTGGAGGCCAACCGCCAGTCTTGTACAGAGCGATCTGATGTAGTGATGCCATGGAACGCACCTTCCCTCTGAGGTCGTTCCACCGTTTCCTGATGTCCTCCCCTGTGCATGGATTGCTGCCTACTTGACCCTGTTGACTATTCTGTGCCACAACTCCATTTTCCTGGCAATGGAGGTTTGCTGGACATGTGCTTCAAAGAGTTGTGGCTCTACCCTGACGATTTCACCCACCGTGACCCTCACCTCATCATCTGTGAACCGTGGGTGCTTTTGTGTGGACATGGTGGTGGTTGTGTTGTAGGTTGGAGGGGGTTGTGTGTATAAGGGTGCAGTGTGTGGTGATTGGTGGGGTGTGGGTGGTGCTTAGTGGGTGATGGAGGCGTATGGTGTGTTTGTTTTTTGTTGGTAGTGAAGTTGTGTTGTGTGTGCTGGGTGAGATGTGTATCTGCGCCTATGGTGTAACAGTGCTATATGTGTGTATTTGGCTCTTCTCTGTGTATGTGTGCATCGATTTTGTTGCAAAGGATTGTGGGTTGTGTTAGGGTTTGTTATATAGTGCAGTGAATAGGTGTGTCTGGTGTGTATGTGTGTTAGGTACGGGATATTCAAACTATCCAATGTGGTGTTGTGTTCTGACAGTGGTGGATTCTGAGCGCGACGTTTTGCACCGCCAATAGTTTTCCGCCATCAAAGAACCGCTCTGCTGATATGTGGCCCATAATCTGGTGGGTGGAAAAGTGTTGGAGTGGCAGTGCAGGTGGTGGAACTGCCTCTTTTCTGCCCTCCAATGTACTAGCAGTGTCGGATTTGTGGTGTTTTTTGGCGGGCTTCATGGTGTGAGTCATAATGCGGCAGTTGGATGTCTGACAACATGGCGGCCTCTTGGCAGTTGCCACCACCGCGGTCTTCCGAGACAACCACCAAAGTCGTAATGAGGCCCATTGCATCAGCTTTAATCTAGAAATGCAGAAAACTTTTTGAGCGTATTGAAGTAGGAAGGTCCATTCCTTAGGTGTCAGGTCCCTTCCAATATCATTTTGTTTTGAGAAAATCTAAATGTGTGTTGAGATGTGCACAGAGTCCTCGATATAGCCAGCTGACTATATGCCTACCGTGTCCCATCGTATGAACAGCCTGAAGGATCTCATGTGTTACCGGTTCTGAGCCGTCTGGAGCCCAGTAGCTGCACACAAAGGCTAGTATTTTAGCATGGGTTAGAAAAAGAGCACCAGGCAGTTCATGAGCCTATGGTTGCCATAGATGATGTTGAACATGCAATGGACAAAGTTAAAAAGAACATGGAGAATTTGGATCACTTAGTATCACAATTAAATTCAGACCAACTACAAATATACATTAAAATTAAGAGTAGATCATGGACTTCAACATGAAAATGGATTATGTGACAGCAGTACTCTTGAACCTAAATTACAATATGTCAGCAGCCAAGCTGGAACTGGAAAAAGCTTTCTTATCAAAATAATTACTGCTTACGTCCATAAAGTTACAAATTCAAATTTATCATGTGTAGGTACTGCTCCTACATAGATTAGCAGCACATAACATAAAGGCATTACATTACATCATCTACTGCCTGTGGAGCACCACAACAAATTGGAATACTTGGAATCAAATACTGATGCATTTCAAGAACCTTGGAGAGTTTTAGAAAACTGTCAATTGTTTATATTTTAATCACCAATGAAGTCAGCATGGTTTCCAAATAAATACTGGCATTTGTTTTCATGACATCCTGTATGGAGGGAACATGCCATTGCTTTTGGAGATTTATTACAACTTACGTCTGAGAAAGGTGAACCAATTATCAAAAAACTATTGCAGGAGCAAAGTCGCAATTCATTAGAAAGTATAAAGAATGTCGACAATTGGTTGAATTGTAGATATAAAGACGTAACCAAGAATATGCGGCAAGCTAAGGATGAACAATATGCATAAATATTACAAAGTACAACTACATGGTTTCCTAACCCTGTTCACCTCCATAATTAATGCATTATCTTCTTTCACAATCACAATCCTTGGCTGGTTTAATGCTAATTCTTCAAGCATATGCTGAAATGAAATGCTACATCTGGAAAAACAACCAATTGTACTTCTCCCTTGTAAAGAGAAAGTAGAGAGTCACAGAGTAAACACCCCTATTACCAAATGTTTAGAAACAAAATGATGAAATACAGAACTATCTGTGTCACGTTCAGGAGGATTGAAAAGATTTACATCCTTGTAAAAGTTGTTATGTAATTCTTACATCACAATTTACATAGAAGAAAGACTTGTAAATGAAGCCAAGGGATTTGTAATGAACTTTCTGAAATCTGCAAATGATGCAGAGAGTAAATGTATTGTGGTTAAACATGTCCACATTGAAGGCCACAAAAAATCAAGATTTGTACTTATCAAAGGTTTATATA
Source organism: Pleurodeles waltl (assembly GCF_031143425.1). Taxonomy (NCBI): domain Eukaryota; kingdom Metazoa; phylum Chordata; class Amphibia; order Caudata; family Salamandridae; genus Pleurodeles; species Pleurodeles waltl. The sequence continues at coordinate 1,844,658,256 of NC_090444.1, read as the reverse complement.
TTTGCAAAGAATGTTTTCCTGTTCCTGTGGCTTATGTGGGTACAGTAAACAAATCACAGGACTTTGTTTAGATTCTACAATAATTAATATTGGGTCTACAGTATTCAAAGAGGAAATGGCATGCACTGTTCTATCTCGCATAAAAACTATGACTGGTCTAAATATTATAGATTTTGATGACACAACAATTAATGCAGACAGTAGCTGTGTCACCAAATACACTCCTCAGCTGAGTGAATATCCAATTTTTACAAAACTAAAAATGTGTTCAATAGAAAAATTGTATGTGACTACAATTATGAGGAAAATTTGGAACAACCTCAAAAGAAAAAAAAAACAGAAACCAAAATACACAGAAATTACAGAATATCGTTCTAATAATTAAAATGAAGTTAATTGCTATAGCAATGCCATTCTCAATATACTTTTACGGTTACTGTCAGTAAAGAAGTAATAGCAACATGTACATCAAGCTTTCTGCAACACTTCAAATCTTCATCATAAAATAGTGCCAGAGGCACATATATGCCATCCTACAAGTCCCATTAGAGACACGGTAGATATGTGCACTGATGCTATACATTTTTATTCAACAACAAGTTGCTCAGGAAATCTAAATCGTTGTTCTATGAATAATAGCTAATGAAACACACACAAATTTTGACCTCTTCCGTCTAAGCTACATCTGGGAACATGAATGTTTGCATTGCCTAGATTCAACTCCACTGTTACAGATTTTGAAAGATTTGTATATATGCTAATACCTAACTACAAATCAGTTCTATTTAAAAATGACTTCTGGTCAAACTGTTAATGAGAACTAGTGTCTACCCTTCATTTAACAATGGTAACCAAATATTTGATTTTGATGATTCAAAGACGCATAGTGAATAACATTAAAATCAATACATGCATTTCTAACTTTACTGTTTCTCAAACTTCTACTACAGGTTTTACTTTCACTTGCTGTGAGAAAGAAGCATCTTTCTAGCCTTGTTAACCCCACTTTTGGCCTGTTTGTGAGTGTATGTCAGGGTGTTTTCACTGTATCACTGGGATCCTGCTAGCCAGGGCCCAGTGCTCATAGTGAAAACCCTATGTTTTCAGTATGTTTGTTATGTATCACTGGGACCCTGCTAGTCAGGACCCCAGTGCTCATAAGTTTGTGGCCTATATGTATGTGTTCCCTGTGTGATGCCTAACTGTCTCACTGAGGCTCTGCTAACCAGAACCTCAGTGGTTATGCTGCTCTCTCTGTACAAATTGTCACTAACAGGCTAGTGACCAATTTTACCAATTTACATTGGCTTACTGGAACACCCTTATAGTTCCCTAGTATATGGTACTGAGGTACCCAGGGTATTGGGGTTCCAGGAGATCCCTATGGGCTGCAGCATTTCTTTTGCCACACATAGGAAGCTCTGACAATTCTTACACAGGCCTGCAACTGCAGCCTGAGTGAAATAACGTCCACGTTATTTCACAGCCATTTTCCACTGCACTTAAGTAACTTATAAGTCACCTATATGTCTAACCTTTACCTGGTAAAGGTTAGGTGCTAAGTTACTTAGTGTGTGGGCACCCTGGCACTAGCCAAGGTGCCCCCACATCGTTCAGGGCAAATTCCCCGGACTTTGTGAGTGCGGGGACACCATTACACGCGTGCACTGGACATAGGTCACTACCTATGTACAGCGTCACAATGGTAACTCCGAACATGGCCATGTAACATGTCTAAGATCATGGAATTGTCACCCCAATGCCATTCTGGCATTGGGGAGACAATTCCATGATCCCCCGAGTCTCTAGCACAGACCCGGGTACTGCCAAACTACCTTTCCCGGGGTTTCACTGCAGCTGCTGCTGCTGCCAACCCCTCAGACAGGTTTCTGCCCTCCTGGGGTCCAGCCAGGCCTGGCCCAGGAAGGCAGAACAAAGGACTTCCTCAGAGAGAGGGTGTTACACCCTCTCCCTTTGGAAAAAGGTGTCAGGGCTGGGGAGGAGTAGCCTCCCCCAGCCTGTGGAAATGCTTTCATGGGCACAGATGGTGCCTATCTCTGCATAAGCCAGTCTGCACCGGTTCAGGGATCCCCCAGCCCTGCTCTGGCACGAAACTGGACAAAGGAAAGGGGAGTGACCACTCCCCTGACCTGCACCTTCCAGGGGAGGTGCCCAGAGCTCCTCCAGTGTGCTCCAGACCTCTGCCATCTTGGAAACAGAGGTGCTGCTGGCACACTGGACTGCTCTGAGTGGCCAGTGCCAGCAGGTGATGTCAGAGACTCCTCCTGATAGGCTCTTACCTGTGTTGCTAGCCTATCTTCCTTCCTAAGTAGCCAAACCTCCTTTTCTGGCTATTTAGGGTCTCTGCTTTGGGGAATTCTTTAGATAACGAATGCAAGAGCTCATCAGAGTTCCTCTGCATCTCTCTCTTCACCTTCTGCCATGGAATCGACCGCTGACTGCTCAGGAAGCCTGCAAAACCGCAACAAAGTATCAAAGACGACTACTGCAACCTTGTATCGCTGATCCTGCTGCCTTCTCGACTGTTTTCCTGGTGGTGCATGCTGTGGGGGTAGTCTGCCTCCTCTCTGCACTAGAAGCTCCGAAGGAATCTCCCGTGGGTCGACGGAATCTTCCCCCTGAAACCGCAGGCAACAAAAGACTGCATCACCGGTCCTCTGGGTCCCCTCTCAGCACGACGAGCGTGGTCCCTGGAACTCAGCAACTCTGTCCAAGTGACTCCCCCAGTCCAGTGACTCTTCAGTCCAAGTTTGGTGGAGGTAAGTCCTTGCCTCCCCACGCTAGACTACATTGCTGGGTACCGCGTGATTTGCAGCTACTCCGGCTCCTGTGCACTCTTCCAGGATTTCCTTTGTGCACAGCCAAGCCTGGGTCCCCGACACTCTAACCTGCAGTGCACAACCTCCTGAGTTGTCCTCCGGCGTCGTGGGATCTCCTTTTGTGACTTCGGGTGAGCTCCAGTTCACTTTTCTTTGTAGTGCCTGTTCTGGCACTTCTGCGGGTGCTGCCTGCTCCTGTGAGGGCTCCCTGTCTTGCTGGGCGCCCCCTCTGTCTCCTCACGCAATTGGCGACATCCTGGTCCCTCCTGGGCCACAGCAGCATCCCTAACCTCGACCCTTCTAGCTAGCAAGGCTTGTTTGCGGTCTTTCTGCATGGGAACACCTCTGCAAGCTTCTTCACGGCGTGGGACATCCATCCTCCAAAGGGGAAGTTTCTAGCCCTCTTCATTCTTGCAGAATCCACAGCTTCTACCATCCGGTGGCAGCTTCTTTGCACCCTCAGCTGGCATTTCCTGGGCATCTGCCCAATCTCGACTTTGTCGCGACTCTTGGACTTGGTCCCCTTGTTCCACAGGTACTCTTGTCCGGAAATCCACTTTGATTGCATTGCTGGTGTTGGTCTTCCTTGCAGAATTCCCCTATCACGACTTCTGTGCTCTCTGGGGAATATAGGTGCACTTTACACCTACTTTTCAGGGTCTTGGGGTGGGCTATTTTTCTAACCCTCACTGTTTTCTTACAGTCCCAGCGACCCTCTACAAGCTCACATAGGTTTGGGGTCTATACGTTATTCGCATTCCACTTTTGGAGTATATGGTTTGTGTTGCCACTATACCTATGTGCTCCTATTGCAATCTATTGTAACTATACACTGCTTGCATTACTTCCTTTTGCTATTACTGCATATTTTTGGTATTGTGTACATATATCTTGTGTATATTTGCTATCCTCATACTGAGGGTACTCACTGAGATACTTTTGGCATATTGTCATAAAAATAAAGTACCTTTATTTTTAGTATATCTGTGTATTGTGTTTTCTTATAATATTGTGCATATGACACCAGTGGTATAGTAGGAGCTTTGCATGTCTCCTAGTTCAGCCTAAGCTGCTTTGCCATAGCTACCTTCTATCAGCCTAAGCTGCTAGAAACACCTCTTCTACACTAATAAGGAATAACTGGACCTGGTGCAGAGTGTAAGTACCCCTTGGTACCCACTACAAGCCAGGACAGCCTCCTACACTTGCACTGCTATTCTTTTATTAACAACGAGAGACTGAAGCATAAGGACATTATACTGTGAATTTAAATAACAACACAGGTTAGATGGAATGTGATGATGATTGTTTTACTCATAAGCACAGACTAACCAGAAATTTAAATTTAAAGGACAGCTACTTGTTGATTTGACCTATTGATTTGACAACCAACATTCTAAGTCATACTGTTACCATTGTAATAAATGTGCAAACTTATTGTACTATTAGGCTTTTACATTTCAGTAGATTTGTAACTATGTAAACTTGCATGGTTGATTTTGATGACATTAGAAGAAATTTGTAACTGTTAGTTTCTTTGTATGGTTTTGTATTTAGGATGTTTCTTAGATAGAGGTGTGAACAGTTGAAAATGCACAGCATTTCTGGGGGGGGGGGTGTGGGGGGGGGGGTCCACAATCCAATAGTGTTTTTTACTAGTATTTCAAGGTAACTTGGAAAATATGATCATCCTGAACTCCTTATGTTCTAAATATGACATATTTCAGTAACTAGATTGTTACTTATCTCTGAGAAGAAAATAATAGGAAGAAATGGTATAGCTTGACTTATGTTAATGCTATACTTTCTACACTATATTAGTGTCTTACATTTCTGTGACATTTATCTATGCATTGCTTGGGAAAGTACTCCATTGTACACATTAAAACCCAGATGTATTGCACATCACTCAAGTGTAACTCATGCCACTTTACTATTGACCATCATATTCCACTGTACACCATTACACTGTACTTCCGTATAGTGTTACAGAGTATACAACACAGCAGTGTAGTATCCAAAAATCACATATACATGTCAACTACAATACCTGGTGAATGACACCTCTTAAAAGTATACTAAAACATACTTGAATGCAGAAACCATAAGTGATCAAGCAAGAATCACATAACAGCCAGCTACATGACACTTACAACTCTCACTCTTCACTTGGTTAATATTAACACAAGCTCTTAATTGGTGGAAATATTTGGCTAGTTCTTACAAGAATGTTCTTTCTTTATATATTTTTATATTTTTTCCTGTTATTTGTTTTTTTCTTATAACAGGTCAACAGGAACAACCGAAGAAGAAAAAATTGTAGATGACATAGAAAGGGAAGAATGGGGAAGGAAAAATAAAATTAGGGATATTGTGGAGGACATTGGTAAAACTAGAGCTTTAACCTTTGCTTTTTTCAGTGAATGTATATACATACATGTGTGTGTGTGTGTGTATATATATATATATATATATATATATATATATTTATATATATATATATATTTTATTTTTATTTTTTATTTTATTTTATTGTTTTATTTATATATATATATATACATATATATATATATATATATACATATTCACCCAAAAAAACAAAGGTTACATGGACGTTATAGTGAGTTTCAGATTTTACACACACAAAACCATCGAAATTCAGATGTTATAGTTATTTCAAGTAACTATAACTCGTGCCCTCACCATGTAGTTTTCTCATCAATAATTTTACTGCAACTGTTACAGTGATATTATTAATGATGTCATAGAAGATGTCATGAGTGATGTAATATCTGGGGTAATTAGCAGTGCATAGCAAGGGAGTGAGTTATAGTTACCTAATGGCACGAGTTATAGTTATAACAGCTGAATTTCTGTGGTTCTGTGCATGTAAAATCAGAACCGAAATATAACCTCCCCTTTGTTTTATTAGTGAATTTCTAAGTTTAAAAAAAATCTATTTCCTAACTATAACGTCCCTGTAACGTTTGTTTTGTTCAGTGAATTCTACTGTTTTTTTACGTTAAATAAAATGCCTGGACTGGCATTATGCTGACCCCTATCCTAGTTTTCTGCTCCTGCCCTACTTGCCATCCATTGTCCCAGTCTATGCCCCTGCTCCCTCATTAGAGTCCTGTGTGGCTGTTCTTCTGCCACTGCCCTTCCTGCCTGCCCTGAACAGTTGCCTTGCTGCCCCATCCACCTCCTCCCTATCCTCTGTTGTCTCAGTCCATGCACCGGTCCCCTCCCAGTCCCCTCCCTCCTGCCCTGCATGGTCTGATGTGCTTCCACTGCCCTCCATTTGGCTTGATGTCCCTTCCCACTCCTCCTTCTCTCTGTTGCCCAATTCTATGTCCCATCATTGCCCTCCTACCTAGCCTCTGTGCTTAGCTTGCTGCCCCACACCCTTCCCTCTGCCCTTGAAGTCTGTGTGCCTGCCCCTGCTCTCTCCTTTTTGCCCACCATGCTCCTTGGACCTGTCACTGTCACTCCTATCTACTCTGAGTGTTCTGTTGAGCTGCCACTGCCCTGGCCCCCTGCCTAGGACAGTCAGATGACTGCCACCTATCCCTGCAACCTCCACCCTGCCTATCTGAATTCCATGCCATTATGGCCAGAGCTGCAGACTTTGCAACTGGGGAACCAGGTTTGAGTTTTGTCATAAGCTCGACGTTGTTAGGCCGATCTGCCGCCCAGGGGGACAGAAACCACTAGGCACCAGAGATCATTTTTTTTTGTTGTTTTGTTTATTTAGAGTTGGTGAGCGACCCCTTAGGCAAGGTTCGATCCCTAGGGGGCAAATTACATTTAGGCCATTTAGGCCCTTGGGGGCAGATCGGCCGATTTCTGTTACCACTAGACACCAGGGAGTTTTTTTTAATGGTGAATTCACAGAAGGGGAGCGACCCCTTAGGCAAGGATCGCTCCCCTGGGGGGCAAATTTATTTTATGCCATTTCTGCCCCCCCACCCCCGGGGGCAGATTGGCCTATTGTTATTAGGGGGACAGAAACCACTAGGCGCCAGGGATCATTTTTTTTTTTTTTTTGTTTTTTTTTAGAGTTGGGGAGCGGCCCCTTAGGCAAGGGTCGCTCCCCGGGGGGGGGGGATTTATTTTTGCCCATTTCTGCTCCCCTTGGTGGCAGATCGGCGTATTTCTATTAAGCCGATTGCCCCCGGGGAGGAGAAACCACTTAGGCACCAGGGATTGGTGTGTGTGTATTTTCTTTAGGGGCCAGCCCCTTAGGTAAAGGTTGCTCCCCATGGGGGCACATTACTGTTGGCGATATCTGCCCCCCTTCAGGGGGATAAAATGGGACCAAATTTGCTCTGCCCACCAGTGGGCAGATGGGGCAATTACCCCTGATCTACAGCCAGGGGGGCAGAAAGTCTACTAGATGCCAGGGTATTAAAAAAATTAAATATTGGGATGGTGGCTACCAACCAGTATGGGCCTGGTTATGCCCCCACCCCAACTGAAGGGGGTAACAGTATTTCAGCTCTACCCCCACACACTAAAACATCTTATCCCACAGCAAGCAAGAAGACATTTGATTATTTTAGGCTTTGGTTTTACATTTGGGCCATGAGAGCTTGGCTAACTCTCAAAATCGTCCCACTTGGAATGGTGAGGGCTGTACTTTATGGACTATGGGACGCTGCCATGTAGAAAAATCCACAAGACCTAGACACATCTGAAAACTAAACATCTGGGTGATTCCAGGGTGGTGTGTTTCACATGCATCCTGTACCATTTTCGTACCCACAATGCCCTGCAAACCTCCAACTTGGCTGGAAATCACACATTTTTCCCACGTTTTTGTGATGGAACCTTCTGGAATCTGCAGGAATCCACAAAATTCCTAACACCCAGCATTGTCTCATCTATACCGATAAAAATTCTGCTGCACTTGTCAGCCTAAAATTGTTTTTTTTAAAACTGCCCTTTTGGACCCCCTTTGGTTCCCCCTGATTATCGACATGTTTTTGGCTCTTCCCTTTTACAAGCACTTGGCCCACCTACACAAATGAGGTATAATTGTTACCGGGAGACTGAGGGGAACGTTGGGTGGTATGAAATTTGTCCCAGTGCGGTAATCCCAAACAGAAATGTTGGAAAAATGTGATTTTTTTAGCAAAATTTGAGGTTTGCTGAGGATTCTGGGTAAGAAAACATTGGGGGATCCACACAAGTCACACCTACCGGGACTCCCTCGGGTGTCTAGTTTTCATAAATGTCTGGGTTTGGTAGGTTTCCCTAGATGGCTGCTGAGCCCAGGACCAAAAACGAAGGTGCCCCTGCAAAAACAGGTAGTTTTGTATTTGATAATTTTGATGTGTCCAGATAGTGTTTTGGGGCATTTCCTGCCACGGGCGCTGGGCCTACCCCCACAAGTGAGGTACCATTTTTATTGGGAGACTTGGGTGAACGCTGGGTGGAAGGAAATTTGTGGCTCCTCTCTGATTCCAGAACTTTCTGTCACAGAAATGAGGGGGAAAAGTGTTTTTTGGCCACATTTTGAGGTTTGCAAAGGATTCTGGGTAACAGAAACTGGTCAGAGCCCCACAAGTCACCCCATCCTTGATTCCCCTAGGTGTCTAGTTTTCAAAACTGCGCAGGTTTGCTAGGTTTCCCTAGGTGCCGGCTGAGCTAGAGGCCAAAATCCACAGCTAGGCACTTTGCAAAAAATAGCTATGTTTTCTTTGTGAAAATGTGATGTGTCCACATTGTGTTTTGAGGCATTTCCTGTCGCGGGCACTAGGCCTACCCACGCAAATGAGGTACCATTTTTATCGGGAGACTTGGGGGAACACAGAATAGCAAAACAAGTGTTATTGCCCTTGTCTTTCTCTCCATTTTTTCCTTCCAAATGTAAGACAGTGTGTAAAAAGATGTCTATTTGAGAAATGCCCTGTAATTCACATGCTAGTATGGGCACCCCGGAATTCAGAGATGTGCAAATAACCACTGCTTCTCAACACCTTATCTTGTGGCCATTTTGGAAATACAAAGGTTTTCTTGATACCTATTTTTCACTTTTTATATTCAGCAAATGAATTACTGTATACCTGGGATAGAATGAAAACCCATTGCAAGGTGCAGCTCATTTATTGGCTCTGGGTACCTAGGGTTCTTGATGAACCTACAAGCCCTATATATCCCCGCAACCAGAAGAGTCCAGCTGATGTAAAGGTGTATTGCTTTAAAAAATCTGACATCGCAGGAAAAAGTTACAGAGTAAAATGTGGAGAAAAATGGCTGCTTTTTTACCTCAATTTCAATGTTCTTTTATTTCAGCTGTTATTTTCTGTAGGAAACACTTGTAGGATGTACACAAATGACCCCTTGCTGAATTTAGAATGTTGTCTACTTTCCAGAAATGTTTAGCTTTCTGGGATCCAGCATTGGTTTCTCACCCATTTCGGTCACTAACTGGAAGAGGCTGAAAGCACAAAAAATAGTAAAAATGGGGAATGTCGCAGTAAAATGTCAAAATTGTGTTGAAAAATGGGGTTTGCTAATTCAAGTCTGCCTGTTCCTGAAAGCTGGGAAGATGGTGATCTTACCACCGCAGACCCTTTGTTGATGCCATTTTCTGGGGAAGAACCACGAGCCTTCTTCTGCAGCCCTTTTTTCCCATTTTTTTGAGAAAAAAAATACATTTTCTCTGAATTTTGGCTAATTTCCTGGTCTCCTTCAGGGGAACCCACAAAGTCTGGGTACCTCTAAAATCCCTAGGATGTTGGAAAAAAAGGACGCAAATTTGGCGGGGTAGCTTATGTGAACAAAACGTTATGAGGGCCTAAGCGCAAACTGCCCCAAATAGCCAAAAAAAGGCTCGGCACAGGAGGGGAAAAGGCCTGGTAGCGAATGGGTTAATGAAATAGAAGAGGAAGATTATTGAGAACTCACTTAAAATGTGTCCTAATTTTTCTTTCTACAACACTAACCATAATTTGTATGACAAAATGAACCCCCTCATTTTGTTCCTTTCTAAATCTTTTAGGTTTTACCAGTTTGACTCAAGGCAGATGGCTCCAGGTGTGCCACACTTTTGTCATAAGTAGACTGTAAGCGCTATAGTTGTTCTTTATAACACTCTGGGAGGCTGCAGTAGGACTCAAGCCAATCAACTGATAGGCTGCTCCTGTTGTAAGTTCATGTTTTTACTGAGAATGTCAGACTTCATTCTCATATGGCTGAGAAAGCTAGTGTGAATTTACATAAAATATATTCTCATTTTAGCATCTGGAGCACCTTCCATAACCTCTGTGGAAAAATCATGAGAAAACAGTTTTCTCTCAAACATGATTCATGAAATCCCAGCAGAAGTCGTTTTTACGGGATAAAATCACCTAGCAACAAATGATTTATATTGTGATTAAAATGTGTTATCACCCTTTCTATGTTCTCCTTTTTGTGACCCTCAAAACTTGCCATACATTACAATGCATTTCAATGAGTGCTAGCATGTACATTGGTCCCAAAATGGCTGCCAGCACTTCCTGGTTTAAGTGCCAACACCCAATCAGATCTCACCATGAGATCTGTGCTTAGGCTCCCCCCAGATATACAAATGTATTTTTCCTTTAATAGGTAAAAAACTACTGAAGAAACTTAAACCAAATTATAGAAAGCATGTTCTCGGACCAAGAGCTAGCCTTCTGCCAAATTTGGTGTAATTCCGTCCAGCGGTTTGGCCTGTAGTTGTATTCAAAATCCCTATGGGAAAATGCATGGGGAAAACGCATTTTAGGAGCCCCGCACCCCCATTTTATCTGTTGCCGCTTGACAGGCCACTCTGGAACTTTCAAGAGAGCAGCTAAACCCACTGTCATATTAGTTTTGAAAATTTTGTGAAGATGCGTCAAATGGCGCAAAAGTTATTGGCAAAACAATTACGCTTTTACATTGCCAGTAGGTATTTATAATTAGGACCTAGTTTCCATAGGAAAAGGTTTTTTGATTTGGCTATATCTTTGGTGCCGTTTGATGCATCTTCATGAAATTTTCTATAAAAGTGTCAAGTTGGGTTTTGTTGTGCAAGGAAAGTTTTGGGATGATCTGTCAAGCGGGGGCTGAGAAAAAGGGGGGAGTCAAAAAAAGTGTGTATCTCATGTTGATTCCCATAGAGAATTTAGACTTGACTACAGCCCGTACCGCTAGACAGAATTAGACCAAATTTGGCAGAAAAGTAGCTCTTGGTTCAGAAAGCATGCTTTTTCTCATTTGGTGTAAATCCGTTCATTAATTTTTGAGAAATTATCCAAATTTGTATATCCAAGGTCATGACAAATTCGCGAATGCTCCCAATCATGTGCAGAGATCTGATTCACTGCCAATATTTCAACTAGGAACTGTTGGCAGCCATTTTGGGACTCAACTTCCTCCGGGTTCCCCAAAAATTAAAAAAATGCTAAAAAAAGAACGGGGGGCAGGGTACGGATACCCTAATCCGCTAACCATGTTCCCAGAGTCCCCCTGGAGTCCCACCAGGGCAAAACAGCATTTTTTTAAAATTCATGACAAAGTTTGTGGATTTCTGTGAATTTCTCAGAGAATAAAAAAAAACAAATCATGGTCTACCGGGCTCCCGCAAGCGGTCTCCCGCGATTGTCTTTAATGTAGCCTCCTGGTGGGCCAGGTCCCGGGGGCATGCACAGTTTATAAAAAATTGTAGGGGGGAGTATGGAGCTCCTTCCAAGGGCTTTTTAATGCCTCGGGAACCACTAACTCCCTATGGCTACACATAAAAAATATATGGGGGGCTGTGAGGACCCCCCTCAGGTCCCGGGGACCACCACCTCCTGGGGCTTTTTGTCAAAAAGGAGAGGTGCCACACAGACCCCCCCTCCTGATGCTTTCAAATGCCTCAGTCACCACCACCTCCCTCGGGCAAAATGTGGGATGAAGAAGGGGGTTCATTCAGTCCCCTGGCTCCAGGAACCACCACCTCCTTGGGGCCAAATCCTAATTTTAAAAAAGAAGGGGACCGTGTGGCCCTCCCTCCCGGGCCATATACCGGCCTGTAGAACAACACCTCCACGGGGCTGACCCGTGCAAATCAAAGAAGAGGGCCCCCTTGTGAAGCCATTTATGGCCCTGAGGACCGCCATCCCCACAGGGCCAGCTCCTGCTGTCTCCTGAGGTGCCCACCCTCGGTAAATAGCTGTTTGCTTTTGCTTGGCAGGAGCTGTGATAGCTCCCGCCAAGCAAAAGCAAACAGTCCACTTCCAGCTTACTGGAGCTGTGAAAATGTTCCCCTTGCTGGAAGCAGAGTTTTGATTTCTTTCCCTGCCCGCATGAAAAATATGAAAATATTGCTCTGGCACACACAAAGCTGCATGTGGGAGCAATGCCTTGAGGCTCCCCCCACGGTCCCTGAGATGTGTAAACAAAACTAAAGTGGCCTCTTCTTATACAAATATGCAGGGCAGGATTCATTGTGGAACAAAGCACATTTCACAAAAATTACGGGAAGCACCTACAGATATAAATAGAGCATGTGCCCAAGTTGAAGCTCCACTTCTGTAAAGTAGTTATCATCCTACTTTCTTGCACATGGTCAAGGCAAAGCAAGTGTTTTTCTCTGCATTCCCATCTTGAAAAGTTATCTGTAATCCTTGATGGAGGTGTTTGCATCCTTGCTTTTTTTCGAGAGCAGGATCTCATGTAATGATTGTGACAATTAGGTTATTTCTTAACATGTGCCAGAGATCATGTTCTCCCTTTTAAAAACTACAAGTATGCAAAATGGCCTAGCTTCCCGCCCTTTTGGCACCACCCCATATACATTAGTGGTATGCAATGTCTTCCTGTCATTTTTCCAGGATGATGGGCAGCTTACTAAAAGGACCCCCTGAACGCATCTCCTGCCCATTTTGGAGAAATGTTCTTGATGCACAGGAATATGACCACATCTCCATCAAACAAAGAAGCACTTCATGAGTGGTATGGGGTTGGGTGGTTATAGGGGGTAGGCTGCAGGCCAGGCCAGGCCAGGCCCTGTGGCCAGCCCCGCTGAACAAGGCTAGGCACAAGTTTGAGTGGTTAAAGGGGGTTGGCCATCTGGCTTGGCTGCAGGCCAGGCCTTGCGCACAATCCTTACACGTACGGCCAAAAGATGTGTGTTGTACTGGGTTTGTGTTTATAGGGGGGTTGGCCAACGCCCACCTCTCTCGGCCTTTGGATTAACATAAACTAATTAGAATTAAGATTACTTAATCTTTTAAAAAACTGAAATTCACTGAAAAAATCAGTTACAGGGGCATTATAGTTAGGAAATAGAATTTAAAAAATAATAGAAATTCACTTAAAAAATTAAAGGTTACAGGAACGTTATAGTTAGGTTCATATTTCAAAAGTACAAACAATAGAAATTCAGCTGTCATAGTTAGAGTTACCTCAAGTATCTATAACTGGTGGCCTAATGTAACTATAGCTCGCTCCCTCACCATGCACTGCTAATTACCCCAGATATTACATCACTCAAGACATTTTCTGTGACATCATTGATAATATCACTGTATCATTTGAAGTAAAATTATTGATGAGAAGACTGTGCATGGTGACGGTGCAATGTATAGTTACCTTAGGGCAGTGGTTCCCAACCTGTGGTCCGGGGACCCCTGGGGGTCCGGGAAGACTTCTCAGGGGGTCCGCGAGAGCCTAGAAAATTAAAAAATATTAACAAATATTGACAAATTAGGTCCCCAGCTTCCAGTAATGACTCAGGCGGATGTCCCCGGATTCCCATGATGATTCAGTGGGGGTCCCTGGGTTCCATTAATGTTAAAGTGGGGGTCCACAGAAATCAAAAGGTTGGGAACCACTGCCTTAGGGCATGAGTTATAATTACTTGAAATAACTCTAACAGATGAATTTCTAGGGTTTTGTATGTTTGAAAGGTACTATAATGTCCTTGTAACCTTTGGTTTTTAAATTGAATATATATATATATATATATATATATATATATATATACATACACATGCAAAAAAGGGTTCAAAAGTGCCACCCACACAGAGCTGAAAAAAACCGAAATCTATCTGATGAGCTCTAACTAGATTGAAAACACGTGTCAGGGGTTTCAGTGACCCTCGCCATCTAGTTTTGTCAGCAATAATGCTATTTCGAATGGTGCAGTGATGTTATCAATTATGGCATTTTACATGTCATGACTGACATAAAATGTGGGGAAATTAGCCATGCCTGTCAAGGGTGCGGTCTATAGTTACCTTAGAGCTTAAGCACTAGAGATAACTAAAACTGGTGAACTTCAGTGTTTTTTTTAGTATAAAACATTACCTTGTCACTTAACTTTTCACCTAACTATATTGGCACTTTACCATTTGTTTTTTTTCAGTATATATACAAACCCCCATGTGCGCACACACACACGCATGCATGACCGCATACACTTGTGCATGCGCACACAAACACACACATACACATATATTCACAAACCTGTAGTCACTACTAGAGGTCTTTCTTCAGTCAGATCCAAAATCTTCCAAATTCTTTCGCAGACCTGCAGTTCCTCAAGATGCAAAAATATTGAAGGTGGGATTTACTAACAGGTGGCACACCTGAGCGCGTCAAGCAAAGTTGCTGCACTTCATTGTGTCACGCGGAGAAAGTAAAACTGCATCATGTCTTCAAATAAATGGGCTGGCACACTTTGTGCCGTACTGCTGGTGCTGGCACAATTTTTTATGCCTAGCACCAACAAGTGCAAGGGTCTCTGCGGTATGGTCAGGGTCATTTCTGTGCAGGAAGGGGTACTGCACTAATGTTCTTGAGCCAGGTTTGTGCTATATAAAACTGCAAAAATAATGTAAATACATGCAGGGCAAGCAACAAGCCAAGCAGCAATTCGGCCTGGATGAAATTAAGACAAAAATCATAGTTTTCTTAGCACTGTTATAAAGCTTAAATGTGACTTCACTCCAAATATAAGTTGTGCATTTACATTTGACATGCTGTACAGATGTAAACTCTCAGGCATATTTACAAGCCCGTGTGCCACCGGAGCGTCACTATTTTTGACACTCCTGCGGCACAGACTGCAGACCCATATCTATGAGGCCACACAAAGCCAATTTGCCTGGTTTTTCATGGCCTCGTAGATATGGAGTAATGCAAGGCAAATCAAGTCGCTGAGTCGCCTTACTCTGCATCAGGAGGGACTTTCCATGGGTGTTGCGATGGGTTTCCCCATGCAACACCCACAGGTTTTGACGCATTCCCAGACTTACAAGGAGAAGTAAACCTGGGAATGCATCAAAATCATATGCCTCCCCAGGGGAGGCGTTGTGAGGAGAACTATCTTTATTTCTCCTAGTTTTTCCTCTTCTATGTGTGCTGCATCCACTTAGGAAAAAGGCTCCATGGATTGTTTTTGTGCAGGAAGGTGTCCCTGTGTGCACAAAAATAATCTTGCATGCAACGCAGGCACCCTTGCACCGTGGTGCAAGGGTACCTGCATTGGTGCTAGGCAGCCAAGAGGACTCCAGCCCAAGGAAAAGGAGAGAAATGCACTGTATTTTGTAAATATCATGTATTCTGCCCTTTCCCTGTGATACAGGGAAGCCAGGTAACTTGCTGCGCAGCCCTGCGCCACTATTCTTGTAAATATGCCCCCCTGCCTCCACCTCAGCTCCTCTAGCCCTCCATTAATTCTATGTAATCAGATGTTTGTGTTACTGTGCACGATTGTCGCTCACTTGCAGAGTTCCCTTCATCGATGGCTGTCCTGCATCCATACGGTACACATCATCTTTCACGCACGCACGCACGCGCGCGCAGCTTGTGTTATGAGTGATGCGGCTGCCGTGCAGGGATCTTCCATTGCTGCAGGCTCTCCTCCGCCATGTGCTGCATGACAGATAGTCCTCTGGCAGAGGGGTTTTCACTGCCACATTTAGCGATTCAGCTTTGTTTGTGTCTCGATGCTCACTCCGTCCATCATCCCTGTCTTTAACTGAGACCGTTCTGTTCCTGTGCCTGCTGGCTCTCACAGAAACACAATATTTGTTACAGATCCACAGGGATTGCAGAATATTTGGATAATGTGTGGCAAGGCTTCCCTTCTGGTTTACGCAGCATGTTCTCTATTTAATTTCATGTTTGAAGCTTCATCAACAACGCAACTCTGAATTATTCTTCAGCCAACACAGTGTTGAATCAAAACCCTATAGTAACCAGTTTGGGAATTTTCTGGGTAAAGGTCTGAGAAAAGCACACAAGAAAGTTCTGCTTTAAAACAACACATTATTTCATATAACCAAGGGCAACACCTCTGGAATGGGGGAGGAGCATCGCGCCCCTGGCTAAAACCCAGGAGATGAAAAATGAAATGATACTTTTACATTATTTTGTTTTTAATCTGATGCCTCAGCCAGCATTGAAAGGAGGGGTGGGGCTTGGCCACGGAAGGTGGAAGGGGGAGGGGGAGTGGCGTCTTTGCAATTCTAAGTGTGCATGTGTGTTTGGCCAACCATCTTAGGCTGGCGAAACACACATGCGCACTTATGTTTCTCCAACACGGCTCTGTTGCACAGCCCCCAGGGCAGTGTCTGAGTGGCAGTCCAAGCCGCTCAGACCAATCCTGATGCTGCTTTCATGCTAGGTTTAGCACGAGAGCAGCACCAGGATAGTTGGGGAGCCTGTGCAGGTGTCCCAGTGAATGCTGGGACACCATCAGAGCAGAGGAGCGAGGCGGCAGGAGACAATGGCGGCGGGAACAGCGGAACAGTAAGTAATTTGTTTAATTATTGTTCCCCCCGTCCTCGTCATCCCTCTGACCCCGTTTTGACATTTGCGGCCACCTCTGCATATAACAGATTAGAATGTAGTACGGGTCTGTTCCCTGGAATTAGTTTGCAATTGGTTGGTAAGAAAGAATCAAACGCAGTGGTGCAGGAATCTATCCGATGTGTGCTGGCTGTGGTCTCTGTGTTACACCTCTCCTTGTATTACTGTGATTTATTGGCAGTAACAATTGATAGCAAATAAAAGATATAAACGTTTAGAACATAATCATGTATTTCTATCGTCTTTAACGTTAATGTTCCCTGCATCTATATATCACAACATCCCCAATATGCGAGGATATGTTTTATGACGTAATATAGATATCATTTTCTATTAATCAGGAGTGTCCATTAGCTTCAAATGCTAAGTTTCATGACTCAAAAACCTAGAAGACATTTTAGTTAAGGTAGTACATTTGCACATGTCCTGCATCTTGTAATAAAGCATAGCCTTGTTTTCAGTATTGGGAACCAGAAATGTGATTTTAGGAATTTATTGAATTCAGCAGTGTGTTCATATACTTGTATCTTAGTTTCAAAGATACCTCACACTTTCTCCACCAGAAGGTCCTGCCATCTGCTCATTAGCTGAAGTAGCAAGTTTCTGTAATGCGGTGATGCTCTATAGACTTGCATGGAGGGAAAGGTGTGTTATACTCTCCACAGTCACATGCATTTTAGCATGACGTGCTCCAGCTGACCTTTTAGGGTGAGAGCTCTGGTTGGTTATTTGCTGTACTGGTTGCTATAATTACCTTAAACGTATGTTAGAATTTTGGGCTTCCCAGTGTGCTATTTTTTATTTAACAAATGTATATTCCTTTAAAATCAGTAACCCAAAAATAACGTATCATAAACACCAAATGTATGTTTGGCCCATAAAAATTATTTAAAATGTGTAGTGTTGTCTTTCATTTTAGGTGCTGGCTGCAGGCAGTTTGTTTGAAATACACAATATATACTTAGAAAGGGCTTTGGGTCAACCGCTTGATAATGATTGGACGTCTGTGTTGCCTATTGTAGTTGTCTGCTCCTGATTTGACGGTTTCCTCCTTATTCTTGTGATAGCCTGCCCATTTGGCTCTCAAAGTGTTCTGATTGGATGAGTTGTATCCTGCTACTGAATATTTCAGAGAACTCTTTGAAAAGTAGTCCCTCTTTACAGTTGTTTTTTGCAGCTGTGTTCCTCATAAAAATAACACGCAGTGGGCATTGAGCACCAACTGGTCTATGTTGTGCCATTGTGTGTTCTGGTGAGGTCGCGTGTCGGCGCGGGTGCCCCTACATTGTTGACTTGAGTGATGACTTCTGATTGGTGCACGGCTCCTCTAGTGATGCTCTATCAATACTGCTGTTCGGCTTGGATTTATTCCCTGGAGTTGTACACATTTTGCCCTTTCTTTATACATAAATTCACTCTTTGCAGGGCTGCGAGATCTCTTGGCACTAATTACAATGACATGGCTGGTGACGAGCAATTAGAAAGGAAGGGGAGATGTGCACGGGGGATTAGACTCAATAATCCGGAACTGGCAACAAACGCTGCTCCCCAGAGGTGGTGTGTTGTTAATGGTGACCTTTACCAGTAGGGATCTCTCCCGCTGGTACTTTCATCTTCTGCTCTGTTTGTTTACAACACAAGCATTGTCTCTGCAGACACACGAGGGCCACTGTACTGAGACGAGGGCTGCGAACATTCTGTGCCTCTGTTTTACTCTAATCCTTCACACAGCTCTTCTAATGCACCTCACCGTGTTCCACGTCCCTACAGGCCCAGCTCAGATATGTACCCCATTCCTCATCTCACCCCTGCTCCTACAGGCACAGCTCAGATAATGTACCTGTAGGAAAGTACCATCTTGCCTGGCATGTTACCCCCATTTTTCACTGTATATATGTTGTTTTAGTTGTATGTGTCACTGGGACCCTGGTAACCCAGGGCCCCAGTGCTCATAAGTGTGCCTGAATGTGTTACCTGTGTAGTGACGAACTGTCTCACTGAGGCTCTGCTAATCAGAACCTCAGTGGTTATGCTCTCTCATTTCTTTCCAAATTGTCACTAACAGGCTAGTGACCATTTTTACCAATTTACATTGGCTTACTGGAACACCCTTATAATTCCCTAGTATATGGTACTGAGGTACCCAGGGTATTGGGGTTCCAGGAGATCCCTATGGGCTGCAGCATTTCTTTTGCCACCCATAGGGAGCTCTGACAATTCTTACACAGGCCTGCCACTGCAGCCTGAGTGAAATAACATGAGTGAAATAACGTCCACGTTATTTCACAGCCATTTTACACTGCACTTAAGTAACTTATAAGTCACCTATATGTCTAACCTTTACCTGGTAAAGGTTAGGTGCAAAGTTACTTAGTGTGAGGGCACCCTGGCACTAGCCAAGGTGCCCCCACATTGTTCAGAGCCAATTCCCTGAACTTTGTGAGTGCGGGGACACCATTACACGCGTGCACTACATATAGGTCACTACCTATATGTAGCTTCACAATGGTAACTCCGAATATGGCCATGTAACATGTCTATGATCATGGAATTGCCCCCTCTATGCCATCCTGGCATAGTTGGCACAATCCCATGATCCCAGTGGTCTGTAGCACAGACCCTGGTACTGCCAAACTGCCCTTCCTGGGGTTTCACTGCAGCTGCTGCTGCTGCCAACCCCTCAGACAGGCATCTGCCCTCCTGGGGTCCAGCCAGGCCTGGCCCAGGATGGCAGAACAAAGAACTTCCTCTGAGAGAGGGTGTGACACCCTCTCCCTTTGGAAAATGGTGTGAAGGCAGGGGAGGAGTAGCCTCCCCCAGCCTCTGGAAATGCTTTCTTGGGCACAGATGTGCCCAATTCTGCATAAGCCAGTCTACACCGGTTCAGGGAGCCCTTAGCCCCTGCTCTGGCGCGAAACTGGACAAAGGAAAGGGGAGTGACCACTCCCCTGACCTGCACCTCCCCTGGGAGGTGTCCAGAGCTCCTCCAGTGTGCTCCAGACCTCTGCCATCTTGGAAACAGAGGTGCTGCTGGCACACTGGACTGCTCTGAGTGGCCAGTGCCACCAGGTGACGTCAGAGACTCCTGCTGATAGGCTCCTTCAGGTGTTAGTAGCCTATCCTCTCTCCTAGGTAGCCAAACCCTCTTTTCTGGCTATTTAGGGTCTCTGTCTCTGGGGAAACGGTAGATAACGAATGCAAGAGCTCATCCGAGTTCCTCTGCATCTCTCTCTTCACCTTCTGATAAGGAATCGACTGCTGACCGCCCTGGAAGCCTGCAAACCTGCAACATAGTAGCAAAGACGACTACTGCAACTCTGTAACGCTGATCCTGCCGCCTTCTCGACTGTTTTCCTGCTTGTGCATGCTGTGGGGGTAGCCTGCCTCCTCTCTGCACCAGAAGCTCAGAAGAAATCTCCCGTGGGTCGACGGAATCTTCCCCCTGCAACCGCAGGCACCAAAAAGCTGCATTACCGGTCCCTTGGGTCTCCTCTCAGCACAACGAGCGAGGTCCCTCGAATCCAGCGACTCTGTCCAAGTGACCCCCACAGTCCAGTAACTCTTCAGTCCAAGTTTGGAGGAGGTAAGTCCTTGCCTCACCTCGCTGGGCTGCATTGCTGGGAACCGCGACTTTGCAGCTACTCCGGCCCCTGTGCACTTCCGGCGGAAATCCTTTGTGCACACCCAAGCCTGGGTCCACGGCACTCTAACCTGCATTGCACGACTTTCTAAGTTGGTCTCCGGCGACGTGGGACTCCTTTGTGCAACTTCGGCGAGCACCGTTTCACGCATCCTTGTAGTGCCTGTTTCTGGCACTTCTCCGGGTGCTACCTGGTTCAGTGAGGGCTCTTTGTCTTGCTCGACGTCCCCTCTCTCTTCACGTCCAATTTGCGACCTCCTGGTCCCTCCTGGGCCCCAGCAGCGTCCAAAAACGCCAAACGCACAATTTGCGACTAGCAAGGCTTGTTGGCGTCCTTTTGGCGGGAAAACACTTCTGCACGACTCTCCAAGGCGAGAGGGATCCGTCCACCAAAGGGGAAGTCTCTAGCCCTTTTCGTTCCTGCAGAAACCTCAGCTTCTTCTGTCCAGTAGAAGCTTCTTTCCACCCGCAGCTGGCATTTCCTGGGCATCTGCCCATCTCCGACTTGCTTGTGACTTTTGGACTTGGTCCCCTTGTTCCACAGGTACCCTAGATTGGAAATCCACAGTTGTTGCATTGCTGGTTTGTGTCTTTCCTGCATTATTCCTCTAACACAACTACTTTGTCCTTAGGGGAACTTTAGTGCACTTTGCACTCACTTTTCAGGGTCTTGGGGAGGGTTATTTTTCTAACTCTCACTATTTTCTAATAGTCCCAGCGACCCTCTACAAGGTCACATAGGTTTGGGGTCCATTCGTGGTTCGCATTCCACTTTTGGAGTATATGGTTTGTGTTGCCCCTATCCCTATGTTTCCCCATTGCATCCTATTGTAACTATACATTGTTTGCACTGTTTTCTAAGACTATACTGCATATGTTTGCTATTGTGTATATATATCTTGTGTATATTTCCTATCCTCTCACTGAGGGTACACTCTAAGATACTTTGGCATATTGTCATAAAAATAAAGTACCTTTATTTTTAGTATAACTGTGTATTGTGTTTTCTTATGATATTGTGCATATGACACTAAGTGGTACTGTAGTAGCTTCACACGTCTCCTAGTTCAGCCTAAGCTGCTCTGCTAAGCTACCATTATCTATCAGCCTAAGCTGCTAGACACCCTATACACTAATAAGGGATAACTGGGCCTGGTGCAAGGTGCAAGTACCCCTTGGTACTCACTACAAGCCAGTCCAGCCTCCTACAGTACCCCATTCCTGATCTGCACCCCTGCTCCTACAGGCACAGCTCAGATAATGTACCCCATTCCTCATCTCACCCCTGCTCCTACAGGTACAGCTCAGATAATGTGCCCCATTCCTGATCTGCACCCCTGCTCCTACAGGCACAGCTCAGATACTGAACCCCATTCCTCATCTCACACCAGCTCCTACAGGCACAGCTCAGATAATGCACCCCATTACTCATCTGCACCCCTGCTCCTACAGGTACAGCTCTTCTAATGCACCTCACCCTGGTCCATGTCCCTACAGGCACAGCTCAGATATGTACCCCATTCCTCATCTGCACCCCTGCTCGTACAAGCACAGCTCTTCTAATGCACCTCACCCTGGTCCATGCCCCCACAGGCACAACTCAGATATGTACCCCATTCCTCATCTGCACCCCTGCTCCTACCAGCACAGCTCAGATAATGTACCCCATTCCTCGTCTGCACCCCGCTCCTACAGGCTCAGCTCTTCTAATGCACCTCACCCTGGTCCATGCCCCCACAGGCACAGCTCAGATATGTACCCCATTCCTCATCTCACCCATGCTCCTACAGGCACAGCTCAGATAATGTACCCCATTCCTCATCTCACCCCTGCTCCTGAAGGCACAGCTCTTCTAATGCACCTCACCCTGGTCCATGCCCCACAGGCACAGCTCAGATAATGTACGCCACTCCTGATCTGCACCCCTGCTCCTACAGGCACAGCTAAGATAATGCACCTCACCGTGGTCCATGCCCCCACAAGCACAGCTCAGATATGTACCCCATCTCACCCCTGCTCCTACAAGCACAGCTCAGGTAATGCACCTCATCCTGGTCCACGCCCCCTTCTCCTACAGGCACAGCTCTTCTAATGCACCTCACCCTGGTCCATGCCCCCACAGGCACAACTCAGATAATGTACGCCACTCCTGATCTGCACCCCTGCTCCCACAGGCACAGCTCAGACAATGTACCCCATTCCTCATCTGCACCCCTGCTCCCACGGGCACAGCTCAAGATAATGTACCCCATTCCTGATCTGCACCCCTGCTCGCACAGGCACAGCTCAGACAACGTACCCCATTCCTCATCTGCACCCCTGCACCCACAGGCACAGCTCAGATAAGGTACCCCATTCCTCATCTCACCCCTGCTCCTACAGGCACAGCTCAGATAATGTACCCCATTCCTCATCTCACCCCTGCTCCTGAAGGCACAGCTCTTCTAATGCACCTCACCCTGGTCCATGCCCCGAGCTCCTACAGGCACAGCTCTTCTAATGCACCTCACCCTGGTCCATGCCCCGTGCTCCTACAGGCACAGCTCAAATAATGCACCTCACCCTGGTCCATGCCCTTACAGGCACAGCTCAGATAATGTACCCCATTCCTCGTCTGCACCCCGCTCCTACAGGCACAGCTCTTCTAATGCACCTCACCGTGGTCCATGCCCCCACAGGCACAGCTCAGATATGTACCCCATTCCTCATCTCACCCCTGCTCCTACAGCCACAGCTCAGATAATGTACCCCATTCCTGATCTGCACCTCTGCTCCTACAAGCACAGCTCAGATAATGCACCTCACCCTGGTCAATGGCCCCACAGGCACAGCTCAGATGCGTACCCCATTCCTCATCTCACCCCTGCTCCTACAGGCACAGCTCAGGTAATGTACCCCATTCCTCATCTCACCCCTGCTCCTGAAGGCACAGCTCAGATAATGCACCTCACCCTGGTCCATGCCCCCTGCTCCTACAGGCACAGCTCAAATAATGTACCCCATTCCTGATCTGCACCCCTGCTCTTACAGGCACAGCTCAGATAATGCACCTCATCCTGGTCCATGCCCCCTGCGCCTACAGGCACAGCTCAGATAATGCACCTCACCCTGGTCCATGCCCCCACAGGCACAGCTCAGATAATGCACCTCACCCTGGTCCACACCCTCCTGCTCCTATAGGCACAGTTCAGATAATGCACCTCACCCTGGTCCTTGCCCCCACAGGCACAACTCAGATAATGTACCCCATTCCTGATCTGCACCCCTGACCTACAGGCACAGCTCAGATAATGCACCTCACCCTGGTCCATGCCCCCACAGGCACAGCTCAGATATGTACCCCATTCCTCATCTCACCCATGCTCCTACAGGCACAGCTCAGATAATGTACCCCATTCCTCATCTCACCCCTGCTCCTGAAGGCACAGCTCTTCTAATGCACCTCACCCTGGTCCATGCCCCACAGGCACAGCTCAGATAATGTACGCCACTCCTGATCTGCACCCCTGCTCCTACAGGCACAGCTAAGATAATGCACCTCACCGTGGTCCATGCCCCCACAAGCACAGCTCAGATATGTACCCCATCTCACCCCTGCTCCTACAAGCACAGCTCAGGTAATGCACCTCATCCTGGTCCACGCCCCCTTCTCCTACAGGCACAGCTCTTCTAATGCACCTCACCCTGGTCCATGCCCCCACAGGCACAACTCAGATAATGTACGCCACTCCTGATCTGCACCCCTGCTCCCACAGGCACAGCTCAGACAATGTACCCCATTCCTCATCTGCACCCCTGCTCCCACGGGCACAGCTCAAGATAATGTACCCCATTCCTGATCTGCACCCCTGCTCGCACAGGCACAGCTCAGACAACGTACCCCATTCCTCATCTGCACCCCTGCACCCACAGGCACAGCTCAGATAAGGTACCCCATTCCTCATCTCACCCCTGCTCCTACAGGCACAGCTCAGATAATGTACCCCATTCCTCATCTCACCCCTGCTCCTGAAGGCACAGCTCTTCTAATGCACCTCACCCTGGTCCATGCCCCGAGCTCCTACAGGCACAGCTCTTCTAATGCACCTCACCCTGGTCCATGCCCCGTGCTCCTACAGGCACAG
This sequence comes from Pleurodeles waltl, assembly GCF_031143425.1. Taxonomy (NCBI): domain Eukaryota; kingdom Metazoa; phylum Chordata; class Amphibia; order Caudata; family Salamandridae; genus Pleurodeles; species Pleurodeles waltl. Next base: position 1,844,633,837 of record NC_090444.1, on the reverse strand, counting down.
CTCAAATAATGCACCTCACCCTGGTCCATGCCCTTACAGGCACAGCTCAGATAATGTACCCCATTCCTCGTCTGCACCCCGCTCATACAGGCACAGCTCTTCTAATGCACCTCACCGTGGTCCATGCCCCCACAGGCACAGCTCAGATATGTACCCCATTCCTCATCTCACCCCTGCTCCTACAGCCACAGCTCAGATAATGTACCCCATTCCTGATCTGCACCTCTGCTCCTACAAGCACAGCTCAGATAATGCACCTCACCCTGGTCAATGGCCCCACAGGCACAGCTCAGATGCGTACCCCATTCCTCATCTCACCCCTGCTCCTACAGGCACAGCTCAGGTAATGTACCCCATTCCTCATCTCACCCCTGCTCCTGAAGGCACAGCTCAGATAATGCACCTCACCCTGGTCCATGCCCCCTGCTCCTACAGGCACAGCTCAAATAATGTACCCCATTCCTGATCTGCACCCCTGCTCTTACAGGCACAGCTCAGATAATGCACCTCATCCTGGTCCATGCCCCCTGCGCCTACAGGCACAGCTCAGATAATGCACCTCAGCCTGGTCCATGCCCCCACAGGCACAGCTCAGATAATGCACCTCACCCTGGTCCACACCCTCCTGCTCCTATAGGCACAGTTCAGATAATGCACCTCACCCTGGTCCTTGCCCCCACAGGCACAACTCAGATAATGTACCCCATTCCTGATCTGCACCCCTGACCTACAGGCACAGCTCAGATAATGCACCTCACCCTGGTCCATGCCCTCCTGCTCCTACAGGCACAGCTCAGATAATGCACCTCACCCTGGTCCATGCCCCCTGTTCCCACAGGCACAGCTCAGATAATGTACGCTACTCCTGATGTGCACCCCTGCTCCTACAGGTACAGCTCAGATAATGTACGCCACTCCTGATCTGCCCCCCGTTCCTGCAGGCACAGCTCAAATAATGCACCTCACCCTAGTCCATGCCCCCTGCTCCTACAGGCACAGCTCAGATAATGCACCTCACCCTGGTCCATGCCCCCTGCTCCTACAGGCACAGCTCAGATAATGCACCTCACCCTGGTCCACGCCCTCCTGCTCCTATAGGCACAGCTCAGATAATGTACCTCACCCTGGTCCACACCCCCCTGCTCCTACAAGCACAGCTCAGATAATGTACGCCACTCCTGAACTGCACCCCTGCTCCCACAGGCACAGCTCAGATAATGCACCTCACCCTGGTCCATGCCCCCTGCTCCTACAGGCGCAGCTCAGATAATGCATCTCACCCTGGTCTATGCCCCCACAGGCACAGCTCAGATAATGCACCCCATTCCTGATCTGCACCCCTGCTCCTACAGCCACAGCTCAGATAATGTACCCCATTCCTGATCTGCGCCCCTCCTTCAGGGCACTGAACAGCTCAGATAACGTACCATATTTCTCATCTGCACCCCTGCTTCATCGTACTGCACATCTCAGATAACGTACCTCATTTGTGATCTGCACCCCTGCTTCATCGCACTGCACAGCTCAGATAACGTACCCCATTTCTCATCAAAACCCCTCTTTATCATACTGCACAGCTCAGATAACGTACCCCATTTGTGATCTGCACCCCGCTTCATCGGACTGCACAGCTGAGATAACGTACCCCATTCCTGATCTGCACCCCCGCTTCATCGCATTGAACAGCTCAGATAATGTACCCCATTCCTGACCTGCACCCCTGCTTCATCGCACTGCACAGCTCCGATAACCTACCCCATTTCTCATCAGCACTCCTGCTTCATCTTACTGTACAGCTCGGATAACGTACCCCATTTGTGGTCTGCACCCCTGCTTCATCGCACTGCACAGCTCAGATAACGTACCCCATTCCTGATTTGCACCCTGCTTCATCGCACTGCATAGCTCAGACAACGTACCCCATTCTTGATCTGCGCCCCTACTTCACCGCACTGTACAGCTCAGATAACGTACCCCATTCCTGATCTACACCCCTACTTCACCGCACTGCCAGCTCGGATAACGTACCCCATTCCTGATCTGCGCCCTTGCTTCACCCCACTGCATAGCTCAGATAATGTACCCCATTGCTGATCTGAACCCCTGCTTTATCGCACTGCACAGCTCAGATAACGTACCCCATTCCTGATCTGCACCCCTAATTCATCACTCTGCACAGCTCAGAAAATTTACCCTATTTCCGATCTGAACGCCTGCTTTATCGCACTGCAGCAACACTGCACCCCAACTCTGAGCTGCCTTCCCCAACCACCGGTCTGCATACACAGCTCTTCCCGATTCTCATGTGCATCACCTGTTAGAAATCACAGCTGTACAGCTACACCTCAGCTCAGACCTTCATCCTCTGTTGTACACAGCTCCACCAGTGTACATTATTCCAGACTTTCATTCTGCTGCTTTTACAGACAGCCCTACCACTGCATCTCTATCCTGTCCGGAACACAACAGCTCCACTCTGTCCTGTCCTGAACACCACAGCTCCCTCTATCCTGTCCTGAACACTACAGCTCCCTCTATCCTGTCCTGAACAGCACAGCTCCACTCTATCCCGTACTAAATACCACAGCTCCATTCTAGCCTGTCCTGAACACCACAGATCCACTCTAGCATGTCCTGAACACCACAGCTCCACTCTACACTGCCCTGAGCACCTCAGCTCTACTTTATCCTGTCCTGAACACCACAGCTCCACTCTATCCTGTCCTGAACACCTCAGCTTTACTCTATTCTGCCCTACACACCACAGCTCCCTCTATCCTGTGCTGAACACCACAGCTCCACTCTACCCTGTCTTGAACACTACAGCTCCCTCTATCTTGTCCTGAACACCACAGCTCCACAGTTTTACCAGTACGTGCTAGCCTTGACCTACCCACCCCGACATACAGCTCTACTTGTGACCTGCATTCCTCAGATCAGACACTTAGCTCTATTAATGCACCTCTACCTTGATCTAACCTTGGCCCTACACACAGCTCTGCTAATACACTTGAAGCTGGGCCTGACACCATGGCTACCTGGGCTAATAAGCACATGAATGAGTACGTACAGAGGGTCTCTGCCTGCTGCTGAGGATTTAAGGAGAGGACAGTGAGTGCAAACTACAGGAAGTGACCAAGGCTCCTGGAGACCTGTTTACTTTCTGTCCCTCCAGCTGACTCTATAACCCCTGAGACCTGGAATGACCAGGGCAGTGCCAGGGGTTCTTCGGATGAGGCCTCTCCCCTCCCCCCCCAGCGCCTTGAGACCCTCACGGGTGAGTAGCCGTGCTTTACAAATACTGATTGATTGATTGATTGGAGAGGTACCGAGGAGCAAGTCAGTCGTAGCAGCTGCTAGGCCTGGCTATCCCTCATTGATGCCAATTTCAGCATTTCTTTATTTCATAGTTTGAAATTTCAGTTTTGTTCCCTTTTTAACAGCCCTATTCTGAACCTGAGCCCGGTTAACTGCTAGTTACTATATATTGGATGCTCAAGCAATAAAAGTGTCTGCCATCTGATTCGGCTTATTAAGAACAATCCGCAAGATACTGGATCTTATCCCAGAGTACTCGGAAGAACAGTGGTACTATCTCTTGGGGTATCCCCAGGGACGGCTCCTCCTTAAGGGCGGAGGAGCGTCGCCCCCCCACCAGCAGTCATTTTTGGGTGCTAGTGCATCAGGAAATGACACTAGGCTAGCATATTTATTGCTGCTAACCAGCCTAGTGTCATTTCTGACCCCCTGGCGCCTTCTTTCCTACCGCCACCCCCCCCAGGCTAGCGTCTTCTCTTTAGACGCTAGCCTATCCTTAGCGCCGGCATGCACCATTCCATAGATATGGCGCACAGCTGCCGCTACTGAATGGTGCTAACAGGCGTTAAGAATTTTGCCGCAAAACTGCGTTAGCAAAGTTTTGTGGCAAAAAGTATAAATATGCCCCATAGTGTTTTATATAGGCCGCCTATTGACTTGATCGAATCTGCACCTAATTGAAGCTGTGGTCCTTTCAAATTGCTAAATACATTACTAATTTCCTGCATTTGCTTCCAATGCACTGGTAAAGTAAATAGGTCTTGCTTTAAAAAAATATATACATTTTGTCAAATACATTTGCATAGGCTTAAAGCTGCAATCAACATTTGCCTGTAACAAGCTGCAGTACCTTAGACTCCTAGCAGAGGCCCCTCCATCCAGATGCAAGTAGACTTAAAGGCAGAAACCAGCAGGGGGTGTGCTCTGTAAACAGCAAGATGGCTCTGTCGGGTAATGGGCCTGCTGCAGAGGGAGGTGGGAGGGGTTTGTGTGTGTGTGAGGGTGTGTGTGTTTGAGAGTGAGTGTGTGTGGGTGGGTGTATGTGTGTGTGTGTGTTTCAGATGTCATAAAGTCTGCACTACCTCCTTTAATTAATCTGAAAATATGACATTAATCATATATATATATATATATCTATATATATATATATATATATACCTCCCAAAACTGAAAACTTCTTTTTGAATAGCTCAATACGCCTAGAAGGTACTGTTTTGAAAAGTTGTATTACCAGTGCTTAATTTGAGCCAGTGGTTGTCGGTGGGAACCACCGGCACTCATTTTTAAGCAGCAGCACTTATTTTCCTTCATCAGACATTGGCCGGGGGAAGAGAGGGAAAATCAAACACACAGGAAAGGCGGAGGAAGAGACAAACTGAATAACCATCACAAATGGAGAAAGCAGGAACCAGCAAGAGAGATATAAGGAGCAGAGTGTTTCTGGTAGTAGATTGAAGAGATTTGGATTCTAGACTGCACAGCCTTGGTGTTCAGCGCACCAACTTTTGATAGCGCCGGCTGTGGGCTTCTGAGCAGAGCTTTGGGCACTGGCACTCTTTATTTTACAAATTAACAAAAAATTGCATCTATTTCAGATTCCAAAGCAACCAATTTTACCTTCAAGTAAGTGCTCATCAATCAAATCGGATTTATAACGTGTGCAGCTGGCCAGCGGGTATCCCGTCGCTGGAAGAAGACTCATAGTCAGCATTCCTTATACAAAATAAAATATGCCACTGTTGGACTTGGCCCTAACTACAGGGTCACCCTCAAACTTTTTGCCTTCACCCTCCTGTTTTCTGAACCCGTTTTTGTTGGCTTTTTGGGACTTGGCACACTTTATCACTGCTAACCAGTGCTAAAGTGATTGTGCTCTCTCCCTTAAACATGGCAAATCGGCTTACACCCAATTGGCACCTTATATTTACTTGTAAGTCCCTAGTAAAGTTGTACTACATGGTCTGTGCTAATAGTCAGTCTGCAGCATTGATTGTGCCACTTACTTAAGTAGCCTTTTAAACATGCCAGGTCTGTCATTGCAGCCTGCATGTACAGTTTTCAAATGTCCTGTCAGTGAAAATGTCTTAAATTCGTTTTTCACTACTGCAAGGCCTAACTCTCCCATGGGATAACATTAGATTAACGTATTGCATTCAATAAGTGAGAACTTTCAATTGGAAGGATGTAGGAATATGTAGACTGGTGTCTAAAATAATTGTAAATCAAAACCCTCTTCAATGGTAAAGTTGGATTTTAAGCCACACTTCTCATAATGTCACTTTAAAAAGTTGGTATTTTCTTGTCTTAGCCATTTAGTGCATGCAGCCTGTATCCTGGGTCACATGACTAGGCGTAGCTGGTAGTTTGTCTTAGTGTATTGCCCCCAGAGAGAGAGACAAAGAGCAAGAGGTGTTGGCACAATGGGCCAGTTCTGACTTGATGAGGGCGAGGTGCTGTCACCTACCATACTTGAACATCACAGTGGCTTTGCCTGAGCGCACTCACAAAGGGTTTGATACTACTCTTTTGTGCCCCCGACAATCTGGGACCAGGGCAGGGAGGCAGGAAATTCCAGACACCTCTGGGGGTAGAACCTTCCAGAACTTTCTCGAACCTCAAAGCTGGCACCAGGTATAAATAATGGACCCTCAAACCCAACTCTTTAGTACACCTCTGGACCTGGGGAAGAGTCAGGATTGCTGTGCTGCTCTGCAAGAAGGACTGTGTAGGAAGCTGGCTTTGTATATAGTATATCAAAATGAGATATAGTGTGCACAGAGTCCAGGGGTTCCCCAGAGGCTTAACAGAGGCTAAAGTAGATAATACTAATGCTCTCTTTTGTGGGATTGTGGTGGAGCAGTTAGGCTTATCAGAGGGTAGTGCAAAGCATTTGTTGTACACACACAGAAAATAGAAGAAACACACACTCAATGACTTAACTCCAGACCAATGGTTTTTATGTAGCAAAAATATATTTTCTTAATTCATTTTTAGAACCACAAGATTCAATTTGCAGGAAAGTACTTAAATAGTTTTGTATTGCACACATGTATCATTAGCACTTTGTTTGAAATGTATAAGATATACAGTATTGGCAACTAACTGTTTTAAACATTGACAGTGCAATTTTCAGAAACAGTTCCGGGGGGAAGAAAAGTTAGTTTGATTTACAGGTAAGTACAACACTTACAGTTCCAGTCTCCGGGGGTTAGGAAGTCCACATGTCGGGGTTCAAGCTAATCCCAAACACCCACCACCCTCAAAATGGGGCCAGCTGGGTGCAGAAGTCAAACCGTAGGCAAAATTAACATGGGCTCCTATGGAGACGGGGGCACTCGGTTTCAGATCTGCAGGCAGGTAAGTACCCGGGTCTTTGGAGGGTAGACCTCGGGGGTTTAGAGGAGCACTGGGGGGGCACAAGTAGGCACCAAACATACACCCTCAGCGGCGATGGGGCGGCCGGGTGCAGTGTGCAAACAAGATGTTGGGTCTCCAATGATTCTCTATGAGGGGATACTGGGGGTCACTCAGAGGCTGCAGGCGAGGTCCAGGAGGTTGTCTCGGGCACCCCACAGGCTGAACAGTAAGGAGGGCCGCCTGCTGATCATTGCTGCACCAGAGGTCGGGTTCTCCAAGGCTTGGGGGCTGCTGGTACAGTATGTCTTTAGGCGTCAGAAATCTTCGTCCAGAGCTTTCGTGGTCAGGGGGTTCCTTGGGATTCCCTCTACAGGCGTCGTCGTGAATGGGTAGAGAGGTCAAGCCAGGGTGGGCACTTGCTCAGAATAACCTGGGGATCCTCTCTACCTGGTTGGGCCACCTGGATACGGGCCGTGGGCACCGGGTGCAGAGTGGGCAGGACTCATGCATTCGGAGTGAGGCTGGAGTCCTTGGTTGTTGGTTTCTTTTTGGACAGGGCCACTGTCCACAGGAGTTCTTGGTCCTGTTGGGTGCAGGGCAGTCCTCTGGAGCTTGGCAGAGGTCGCTGGTCCCGCTGGATGCGTTGCTGTTCTTGTGCAGCTTCTTTGAAGCAGGAGACAGGTCGGTAGGGCTGGGACCAAAGCAATTGTAGTCTTCCTTTTCTTTGCTGGGGGTTTCAGTTATGCAGTCTTTCTTGTCAGGTCACCAGGAATCTAGTGAACTGGGTTCAGGGAAGCCCTTAAATACAAGATTTAGTGGCGATACAGGGGTCAGAGGGCAGTAGCCAATGGCTACTGTCCCTGAGGGTGGCTACACCCTTCTTGTGTCCACTCCCTTTGGGGGGGGGCGGGTCACAGACCTAACCCTATTGGTCCCTGTCCTCCAAACTATGATGGAAGATTCTACAGGGAGTGGTACTTCAGCTCTGGACAACTTAGGGGCAGTCTCAGATGAAGTGGTCACTCCTCCTTGTTTTTCTTAATTTTCCCGCCGAATTGGCTGTCAAAAGTGGGGCTTTGTCCGGGTGCGGGCATCTCCACTAGCTGGAGTGCCCTGGGGCACTGTAACACGAGGCCTGAGCCTTTGAGGCTCCCTGCCAGGTGTGACAGTTCCTGCAGGGAGGAGGTGTGAAGCACCTCCACCCAGAGCAGGCTTTGTTTCTGGCCTCAGAGAGCACAAAGGCCCTCACCCCATGGGGTCAGAAACTTGTCTGCTAGTGGCAGGCTGATACAGACCAGTCAGTCCTGCACTGAATGATTTGGTAAAAATACAGGGGGCATCTCTAAGATGCCCTCTGCGTGCTTTTTAGAATAAATCCAACACTGGCATCAGTGTGGGTTTATTGTGCTGAGAAGTTTGATAGCAAACTTCCCAGCCATTATGGAACTGTGGAGTTCGTAATGACAAACTCCCAGACCATATACTTAATATGGCCACACTGTACTTACAATGTCTAAAAATGGGCTTAGACACTGTAGGGGCAATTGCTCATGCAGCTATGCCCTCACCTGTGGTATAGTGCAACCTGCCTTAGGGCTTTAAGGCCTGCTAGAGGAGTGATTTACCTATGCCACAGGCAGTGTTTTGTGTGCATGGCATCCTGAGGAGTATGCCATGTCGACTTTGCCTTTTTCTCCCCACCAACACACACAATCTGCAATGGCAGTGTGCATGTGTTAGGTGAGGAGTCCCTTAGGGTCACACAACACAGGCTGCAGCCCTTAGGGACCTTCCCTGGTCACAGGGCCCTTGGTACCTGTTAGAAATGGGGTCTTTGGTTGGCAGTCAGGTTACCCCCTGTCTAAGCAAGGACCCTCACTCTAGTCAGGGTAAGTCACACACAATCCAAACTATCCTGTGCCCATCCTCTGGTAGCTTGGCACTGAGCAGTCAGGCTTAACTTAGAAGGCAATATGTAAAGTATTTGTGCAATAAATCATACAATAACACCATATAACACCACAAAAATACACCAAACAGTGTTTAGAAAAATATATAATATTTATCTGGATATTTGCAGCTCAAAACGATCAAAGATGCAATAAGTAAATGTAGAGATATCACTGAAAAGTGATATAAAGTGTTTTAAGTCTTTTTAAAGCAAACAAAGTCTTTTTCAAGCAATAAGTACCTGGTTTGCGTGAAAAATCCCTGCAAAGGGCCACAGAGGAGGAGAAGCATGGAAACAAAGTTGTGTGCGTTGATTTCTCAGGCTGCACACGGCGATGCGTCATTTAGTTTCCACGCAGGGATGGCTGTGCATCGATTTCCGTCGCTCAGTCATGGATCCTCTTCGGGTTGCGGTGTTTTCAGACGCCCGGGGTCTGTGCGTGGAATCCTGGGCTTGCGGAGCAAAGTCACAATCGCTGCGTCGACCGGGTGGGCGTTGCGTGGAATTTTCTCCCGCACTGCAGGTGCTGCGTCGATTGCCCTCTGGAAGTCGCGCTGCGTCGTCCCAGGTCGGCTGTGCGTCGATCCGGTGGGCCGTGCGTCGAAGTTCCAATCGCAACGCATCCGCTGCGTCAATCTTCTCTTTGCGAAGTCGCGCTGCGGTGTTCCGGTTTGGCTTGCGGTGAATTTCAGTCCAGTTGCAAGAGTGAAGTCTTTTTGGTCCTGAGACTTCAGGGAACAGGAGGCAAGCTCTATCCAAGCCCTTGGGGAGCACTTCTTCATCACAGCCAGAGAGCAGCAAGGCAGCAGGGCAACAGCAAGGCAGCGGTCCCTCACAGAAAGTAGTCAGGTGAATCCTTTGGGCAGCCAGGCATTTCTTCTTGGCAGGATGCAGGTTCTGGTTCCAGTTTTCTTCTCCAGGAAGTGTCTGAGTTGGAAGGGGCAGAGGCCCTGTTTATATACTCAAACGTGCCTTTGAAGTGGGGGAGACTTCAAAGAGTGGCTTAGAAGTGCACCAGGTCCCCTTTCAGTTCAATCCTGTCTGCCAGGGTCCCAGTAGTGGGTGTAGCAGTACTTTGTGTGAGAGCAGGCCCTCCACCCTCCCAGCCCAGGAAGACCCATTCAAAATGCAGATATATGCAAGTGAGGCTGAGTACCCTGTGTTTGGGGTGTGTCTGAGTGAAAGCACAAGGAGCTGTCAACTAAACCCAGCCAGACGTGGATTGTAAGGCACAGAAAGATTTAAGTGCAAAGAAATGCTCACTTTCTAAAAGTGGCATTTCCAAAATAGTAATATTAAATCCAACTTCACCAGTCAGCAGGATTTTATATCACCATTCTGGCCATACTAAATATGACCTTCCTGCTCCTTTCAGATCAGCAGCTACCACTCAAACAATGTATGAGGGCAGCCCCAATGTTAGCCTATTAAGGGAGCAGGCCTCACAGCAGTGTAAAAACGAATTTAGGAGTTTTACACTACCAGGACATGTAAACTACATAGGTACATGTCCTGCCTTTTGCCTACACAGTACCCTGCCCTATGGGTTACCTAGGGCATACTTATATGTAGAAAAAGGGGAGTTTTAGGCTTGGCAAGTACTTTTAAATGCCAAGTCGAGTTGGCAGTGAAACTGCACACACAGGCCTTGCAATAGCAGGCCTGGGACAAGGTTAAGGGGCTACTTAAGTGGGTGGCACAATCAGTGCTGCAGGCCCACTACTAGCATTTAATCTACAGGCCCTGGGCACATATAGTGCACTCTACTAGGGACTTATAAGTAAATTAAATAGTCCAATTGGGTATGATCCAATGCTACCTTGTTTAAAGGGAGAGAGCATGTGCACTTTAGCACTGGTTAGCAGTGGTAGAGTGCGCAGAGTCTAAAAAACAGCAAAAACAGTGTCCAAAAAGTGGAGGGAGGTAGGCAAAAAGTTAGGGGTGACCACCCTAAGGCTGTCAGGTCTAACAGTACCACTGGTACCTTTTACAAGGGACTTATCTGTGTGCCACGGGTGTGCCAATTGTGGAGACAATAGTACATTTTTAGAGAAAGAACACTGCATGGTTAGCAGGATCCCAGCACACTCTCAGTCAAGTAAGCATCAATATTGGGCAAAAAGTGTGTGTGTGTGAGGGGGGAGGGTATTTGCAACAAGGGCCAGTTTCCTACAGACTTCTACTCTGTTGCCCTGCTGACCTGCATTGTGATCCCAGGACCACCAAAGTGACTCCAAGGGCTAGATGGATGGCCTCTAGATCAAGGACAAAAAAAGGATCCAATCACCTTGAACCCAGCACCTGGATTCTGTCTGCTGTGAGTCCTACTCCCAGGTTTTGCCACCCCATTCCTGGACCCTTGAAAGTGGGCCTGAAGGTGCTCTGCCAACCCAGCTGTGGTCCTGTAAGGAGAACTAATGCAGGTGACACATATTCTTGCATCCGCTTTGGAGCTGCCACGGAAACACGCATCTCCGATGCCAGACCTCGAATCGCAGCCTGCGATCTCCTTAGAACTGCCGTCGTGCAATGCATCCTCAATGTAGGCCTTCGTACACAAGCCCCTCATCAATGGCATCCTCCATGATGACAGAGGACTCATCAATGCAGCTTCGCAGCTCCTCAGAACCACCACTATGCACCGCATCTGCGACGTGGGATCTTGCAGCGCTATGCACATAAGGATGTAAGGTGCTTTGTTTAGCAGACCTAACGTGGTCCCTGTCTCCAGCCAACGCTCCATCGTAGTTGGCCTGAATTTGTGACTTTGTCCTGGTCTTGTGCAATCAGACACTTGGCGCTCTGTGCTTCTAGACACTATCTTCACTTAAAAAATGTAAACTGCATATTTCAAGTTCTACTGGTTGCATTTTGTGGTTTTGATCTCAAATAATTTATTAAATTGTACTCTAGTTTTCTAAATTGGTGTGGGATTCTTCTTGTGTTGCTTTTGTACTTTATTACTGTTTGAAGTGCAGCATAAATACTTTACACATTGCCTCTAAGTTAAGACTACTTTTAAGCTAAGTTACCAGAGGGTTAAGCAGGATCATGTGTGTGATGCATGCTGAATTTGATACACAGCAGCTCTCTCCGTCATGGAAAGCCATGTGGCAGTAGGGCAGTTGATGGCCAACCTCCTTCCTCATCAGGATATAAAATAATCTGAAAACGCGAAAGTTGTTAATCTCAGCTGCCCACTGTCTACTCTCAAGTCAAACAATGATGGAAAAGACCTTAAAGAGTTTGTGTAGAGTCAGCATCCATGATCTTACAAGCGCTGGAATCTTGAAATCTGTGTAGAAAATGTGCAAGATATTTATACCCCACTGCCTCTAGTACAGAGTGCGCCACTGTTCCCATCTCACAAGCACTGCAAAAGCCTCCGGGGCTGGTGTTTTTATATTTGGATTCGAGTTTGTGTGTGGTTGTGTGGTTGTGTGGAAGGGTGTATATGCGAATGAGTCAATGGGTGGACGCATGAATGGATGGATGATTGCATAGATTGTGTGCATAGATCAATGCTTTCTATAATACAACCCTTCCTTCATCAATCCATGGCCATTCAATCATTCATTCATTCATTCATGCATTCATGTAGCTATTCATTAATCCATCCATTCCCTCATCCAACTATTCAGCCATTCTTGCATTCACCCACTAATCTGCACAAGTTCACATAAAGTTGCCAATCAATGCACTTTCTTCTTTGAAGATTGGAGGCTCCAGGAGATGGGATTCTGCATTCATTTCTCAAACCCCCTTCTGTGCCTGAGATTTGAATTTTTTCAGTTAGGTAAGTGAGTGAAGAGGAATGCAGGGCCTTGTGCGTGTGGCAGTTAGTTTTAAATTGATCCCTTGCATCAACAGGAAGCCATTCGAGGAATAGTAACAACACGGGCTGCAGCATGTAGAACTGCTTTGATAGTAGTTAAGTGCGTTCTGGGATGCCTAATAGGAGTGATTTCCCATTGTATAGTCTGGAGAGAACCAACACCTCAATAACTGATTCTGAGCCCTGTTACAGAATGAGCTGATCCCCCAGACAAGCTTTAGTTTGAAATGGGTGCTCTTGGCAATGGTCACTATTTGCCACTCGTGGTTGAGCCGACTGTTGAGGATGAAGACACACGACTTGGCGTTCTGAGCAATGGTGGCCTGGCACTCCGAGGTAGGGAGGGGTTCTATCCCCATTGCACTTTCTCAGGAGTCCTCGTGTATTGCCCTCCTGGTTCCGTACAAAATGTTTTACAATCATTTTCTGAGCAGGCCGCTGAATTAACATGCAAAAAATCCAACTTCTTCCAATCCTTCTAATCCTTGGTGACTTTAATATTTGTGCAGAAAATCAAGATAACGCTGCTGCTAAAGTTCTTCTGACTGACATGGCCGCTTTGGAGCTAACACAGTTGGTCAGAGGTGCCACACATAACGAAGGTCGCACCATCGATCCAGTCTTCATTAGTGTAGTTGGCCTAACTTCCTTGCCCCCTATTTCTCTGGCCTGGTCAGATCACTTCTTAATTTACCTTAATTTGGCCACCTCTGTCATGGGTAGATCTTCCCAAATTATAACCCAACCTTATAGGCGCTGGCATACACTCAAAGCCAGGAACTGAATGATCACTTTGGAGAGTCTGAAACCCTCCTTACTGGAGAATAAGGCCTGTCCTTTAGATTTATTTAACGACTGGATCATCAAAAGCTTAGACACTCTCCTTCCCTATACTACTAAGTCTGGGGGCCGTCTGAAAAAAGGCGCCCCTTGGTTCTCCCATCTTCTACAACTTAAGAGGGGATGCAGACGCCTGGAAAGAAGATGGAGAAAATCATCGGATATTTCTCTGAAAGAAGAATATAGGAAAGCTATGAGACTGTTTCATGCGGAAATTAAATTAGCTCAAAGTACATACTATGCTACCAAAATAGAACAGAGCTCCAACTCTCCTAAAGAGATTTTTCATCTACTCAGAGAAATTGCTTATCCCTACTCTCACAGTGAACTTGTTGAAGCCTCCGAAGAACACAACAACAATCTGGCATTATGTTTTCAGCAACAAACCTCAGACATTTATTCTGACTTCCCGACTGGCACCCTCTGCTCTCAATCCCTTGGAGAGGAATGTTTTAATGGCTCTGTGGTGCTTTCACAGTTTTCGCCTCTCTCCTTGGACTTGGTTTCTGAAATACTTTCTACCCTCAAGGCTGGTTCCCCACTCGATCCTGCTCCCCCTGCAATATTAGCACTAGGGTCCTCTGTCATAGTTCCAGTTTTAACCGACCTTCTGAACTCTTCGCTATCTAGTAGCATTATCCCGGACCAGTGGAAACATGCTATCTTCAAACCCCTGCTGAGTAAACCTCATCTAGACGCAACTGTGCTCAATAATTATAGGCCCATCTCCTTGCTGCCAGCTCTTTTTAAGATAGTTGAAGAACATGTCAATGCACAACTCTCAGATTTCCTTGAAGACAACAATATTCTTCATCCCTCTCAAATGGGCTTTAGCTCTCTACACAGTACAGAATCAGCTCTAATTGGAGTTACGGAAGAGGTGAGGAAGCGTCTTGATCAGGGATCTGTGTCGGCTATTATTCTTCTTGATTTTAGCGCTGTGTTCGACACTGTCGATCACAACATTTTACTTCTAAGAATGAGGGAGATTGGAGTTACAGGCAGCACACTAAGATGGCTCTCCTCCTTTTTAGAGAGATCATTTCAGGTACTAGATCAGTAATGTTTCTCCAGCTGCTTTAAGAGCAGCTGTGGAATGCCTCAGGTCTCTCAGCCCCATGTTATTTAACATCTATATGTCTCCACTAGCAAAGATAGTGGAGACATATGGTCTTTCGTTAGTGTCATATGCAGACGACACCCAGTTGGTGGTCTCATTCTCTACTAGGCACAGTTCTTATGAGTCGTCACTCTCCCCCTGCCCACAGGCAGTGTCGGAATGGATGTCCGAATGTAAACTTAAGCTAAATGGAGACAAGACAGAGGTAATGATTCTAGGACATTGCTCTCGGCCAGGTCTCAATTCCCTTTGTTGCACTTGCTAGGGGATTTCCCCCCTCACAATCAAGAGCCTAGGTGTTTGGCTTGATCAATGGCTTACCATGGATCATCAGGTTAAGAAAATGTATTCCATTTGCTTTGGTGCATTCAGGCTCCTAAAGAAGGTGTTTAAAATACTTCCACCCACTGCAAAGAGACTTATCATCCAGGCGCTCATTATTTCCCGTTTACACTATGGTAATACCTTGTATCTTGGTGCCCTGAAATATGTGAAAAAGAAGCTACAGGTGGTGCAGAACACTGCTGCCCGTCTCCTCTTTGACATAGCCAGGCATGAATCTGCCAAATCGGCCATTTCTTCTCTGCACTGGCTCCCAGTGGAACAACGTATAAAGTTTAAAACGTTTTAAACGTTGTGTTGTATCCACAGGGCACTATACAACAAAGGCCCCCCTTTTTTAAGGCCCCTTGCTTCTTTCCATAAGCCCATCAGATATCTCAGGTCCTCATCAGCTGCCTTAGCCTTAATCCCCATAGTAAAAAAATCCAAATGGGGCCGAAAATCTATGACGTATCTCAGAGCCAAATTGTGGAATTCTCTTCCTCTTGGCCTTTGAAGAACTAGCCATGAACTTACCTTCTGTCGCTCACTCAAAACTTAGCTGTTTTAAAGCTTTTTCCTCAGTCTGTGTCTTTAAGGTCTGCGACTAGCGCTGGGAGGCTTATGGGAAGCCATGCGCTCTACAAGTTCCTATAACATAACATGACATAAGATCCATTCTTGTACAGGTTGTTTGAATTTCTTCAGATATATAACAAGGATTTCTGTTTTCACAGGATCAAGATTAAGGTGGTGAGTTGACATCCATGTTTGAAGGTTTGTAACGCCATTGGAGAGAAGGGTAATGTCATCTAGGGACTAGACTTTCAAATGACTCAGGGTATCATCAGCATACATGTGAAAGAGGATTCCAGAGTGCCCAAGGGTCTCACAGAGTGGATTAAGATAAAGGTTGAATCTGGTTGGTGACATGATAGAGTCTCGAGGAACCTCTTCTTGTAGGCTGACTTGATTAGGGACAGAGCTCCTATCTTTCACATCTTGTGAACGGTCCATCAGAAAGGTAAACCAATCAAGATCTACTCCATTGATGTCCATTTGATTCCAAAAGAATGCTGTTAAAAGCATGGTAGTTGACTGTACAAAAGGCAACCGAGAGATCATGAACAAGACATGAGTTTCTATGTCAAAGATGCTGAGCGAGTCATCAATGATGATTTTTAGTCTTGGTGCTGTAACTCTGTATAATGCTGACATATATAAGTAAGACCACACAATCAGTAAAAGTGCGTATTTTGCAACACATGTCTAGGATTAGATGTGAAGTACGGAGTGCACCACTGGTTGGCCACTATATAGAAAAAGGCCACAAAGATGAAGATATAAGATGGTCAATTCTATATGTGGCAGAAAAAGTACAAACAGCAAATTAGCTAGAATGGATGCAATATTAATTGAAAAGCATGGTAATGCCAGAAGAGGTATGAATGACCTTAACAAGATGTGGGCACTAATTAAGGATTAACAACAAAGAAATTTTAGGGGTTGCCTTCATTCCAGTTTATTTCAATTTAATTGGGTTCTGCTGGTTCACACAGGTCTCTTTATTATTATTAGTATTACTATTTGTACTTGATTTTTACATTTGGGACAGAGGCAAAGTGGCAAGACTTTAGCAGTGAAGCTTATAGTTTTGAGAAACGACATGCTAAAATGGCCGCCACGGTAACATAAGTGTGGTTGGCACACGAAAGGAAGTGCTCCTTCTTTCCTTTCTTTGCCAGATATAATTAGTTCCAATTGCGGTAGCTGAAATGCACATGCGGAACTAAATACAAGTGATTCGCATAGCTTAGTGGCAAAACCGGTGGAAAAGGAAGGCATCCACAAGTGGAGTGCTCTCATATATAAAAAAGAAATCGAGTGCAATCTGTAAGTAGAAATTGGGCGTTACTGAATTTATAAGTATAGTATGAATTGAGACTTATGAAAATAATGATTTTTAACATTCTAATGATGTTTCTAGCGAAAAAGAAATATATATTGAAGGAACGGCGACCGCCGTCAGCAAAAGTTGTATGAAAATGAACTCCACTTTTAAAGGATAAGGTCAGCTAATGTCTTGGTGTATTGGTTAAATAATAATAAAAATAAGGAAGAGTACAAGGACAGCTTGATATATAAAGGAGGTGTGTTGGCAAACACTTGGAGGTGTTTGATATGGGTTATAAAGCATGTACTCATTAAGTTGGGCACTTACTAGGAACGCACATCATTGTAGTAGAATGTAAATCAAATGAGCATGATTTGATGGGAATGTCACAGTCCTTTTTGTGTTTCTGTGGTTTTTATGGTTATATGTTTTTGTGGTTGGATATATGGCTAAGGATGGCAAACACATGGTATAAATGTAATGGTGAACAGGGTTTTTTAGTAGCCCTGGTGGCAATGATTGTTACATGATCCTGACTTTTTTTGATCAGTGAGTAACATATTGTAAAATTGTATATATAGGCACTGTCTTTGATGTCCTGAAGAGGCCAGAAGGTGAAAGGCCGAAACGCGTCGACTATACTTTTGAGGAATGTTTTTGGAATTATGGAACAATGAGACAATGAAAATGGGATTGTATTGTATATAAGCATCAGCAACAAAGAACCTAGGAAAGGCGATACTAAACATCATTACCTCATATTACAATAATTCCTGCCGGGAAAAGGTTTTGCAGCTTATAAATTGAAAGATTTCAGTGCAAAAAATACTTTTTTTGAATATTGTTTTAGAACACTGTATGTTAAGTGTTATATGTTTATTATTTGTGTATGGGTAATTGTTTGTATATATTGTTTGTGATTTAGTCATGTGTATTGTGTTGTAATGTTCAAATTTTATTTATGAGAGCAAGACAAAGAGAGACAAAAAACTAATAAATAATTGGAATGGTAAAGATAGTAATTGCTTCCAGTGATTAATTGATTTTTAAATATATATTTATCCCCTCTGTATAGCTATATGTTGGATTGTAACTCTGTATAATGTCAGACTGGAGAATGTCTAGGATAATTTTTGCATAGTTGTCCGATGACAGGTGGGAGTCTGTGCACCTCTCTACCACCTTACTTAAGAAGCAAAGATTGGAAACCGGGCGAAATGTTTTTAGGTCATCGGGCACAGTGATCATTTCTTTAAAAGAAGATAGATTTGGCCAACCTTTGGAGAGTCTGGGAAAGAAACTTGTTGGAGAGTACAGTTGACCAGGGTGGACCAAATGTGGAGGGCCCATTTAGTGTGATCTTTACTGATTGAACCAGGAATAGCATCAGAAAGGTGTTTCAACAGTTTACCCTTAGTTATGGTCTTCACTGGTTCTAATTCTGAAACTGGTGCAAAAAAGACACCAGGACCCCTGTGCTTTGCAAGTTAAATGATCCCCGACTATAGTGTCAGAGAAAACTGACTGGGAAATGTCTATGGCCTTCGTATGTTGTTGAAAACCTCTATGGGCCTCATTACAACCCTGGCGGCCAAAGACCACCGGGGCTGTTTTGGTGACTGTACCGCCAACAGGCTGGCGGTACAATCTGCCGTGCTGCGGTCGCACCGCCGGGACCGGCGGTTTCCCGCCATGGTTGTCCCAGTGGTTTTAATCCGCCAGGACAGCGCTGCTTGCAGTGCTGCCCAGGGGATTACGACTCCCCTTCCCACCAGCCTATCCATGGCGGTAGAGACTGCCATGGAAAGGCTGGTGGGAAGGGGAGTCGCGGGGCCCCTGGGCACATCCCCACCCTACTTTTCATTGTCTGCACGTCCGCAACATTGACAGCTCCATTAGGAGCCAGCTCCAATGTTACGGCCGACATCCCCGCTAGGCCGGCGGGCAGAAACTCTGTTTCCGCCCGCCGGCCCAGCGGGAATGCCGTAATGCGTCCAGCGGGATTGCGGCCGCTTAAGCGGACGCTCAGCGGTCCAACCTTGGCGAGCGGCCTCCCCCGTCTGCCAAGGTTGTAATGAGGGCCTGTATGTCTTTGCAGAGGGTATCAGAGAACATCTTTTTTTTAGATCAAGGGTTGTTTTCCTGCTCACTTGCCTCCAATAGAAGTTTAGGTCTGTTCTTTGCTGTGTCTAAAGTGTGTTGACTTGGCTGTGAAAATGTGGTCTTTGTAGCTTTTTCTCATGGTTCTAGGCCTAACCAGACTCAGCAAAGTGAGTGATTTTCTCTATACTTTCGCAAACTCTATGAAGTACTTCCTTTCCTCACTAAGGTCTTTTGAAAACCAATGTAGAGAAGGTTTGGGTCACCTGTGCTTGCATTTGAGGGGTGTACATTCCTCTACCAAGGTGCGAATGCAGGTCTAACATTTTTCTGTGGCAACTAAGGGAACTACAGAGGTGAGATTAAGGCACAAGGACCTTAATATTGAGGTATTCTGTGTCCCTAAACCAGATTTTCTCCTTATTTGATTGACCAGAGATGTTTGTGTAGACAAAAGCTACTGTGGAGCAGATTCAGGCCAGAAAGCGGTCAGACCAATCCACCGGAATGGGATCTTCGGTTGTTTGGTGTGGAACTTTGTATATGATCAGATCCAGATTGAAATCCTTGCAATGTGTGGGTGTTTGGCAATGTTGCAGGAGATCATTTTTGCTAAAAAGAGGGTGCCTATTGATTAGCTGCCCTTGGTACCCCAGGGAAGATTGAAGTCACAGAGGAAAGATGATAATGGCAGAGCTAAATAACTGGGATGTGATAAACTCCATGCATTCTTTGATAAAAGTGTTCATTTTGCACAGAGATGATAAACAATGTTCACTCTGAGATTGGAGGCAGTGCGGGAGGCGTGAAAGTGGTTCAAGGGAAGAGGCCTGTAACTCAGCGACTTTTAGTGAATAGCTGCTAAAAAACCCACTGTGCCTGTCTTCCTGGTCGCAGGGAAGAATAGAGGAGAATGGAGGCAAAAGAAGGTCCAGAATATTGTTTGCTGGAATCATTTAGCCAGGTTTCAGTGAGACAGATAATGTCCAGGTTGAAGCTTGTGATGCTTCTGAAATCTCAAGGCAGTGTTTAGCTGCTGAGCTGCAGTTATCAAGCATGCATCTGAAAGAAGAGCTGGTGAGATTACGCACAGGGTGACTAGGCGTGGCACCCTGGATAAGGTTTGGGTGATTTTGGGTGCTTCAGGGGATCTGTGTTTGTGATGGTGGTGGAAACGGGGAGGTTGCCTTGGACTTGGTTGTGTGGCTACTTGTCAATGGATTTGGGATTGTCATTGCTTTCAGTGCGTGTGCACAGGCCTTTCTGTTCGAGGGAGGAATACGTCCGACTGGGTTAAAGGAAGCGGTTATCTCTGACATTGTCTCTGAAAATACTGAGCCTCTGTGGGCTGTTATTCAGAGGAGGTGTTGATGATGTTGTAGGCAAGTGAATCACTGAGCAGAGAGAAGGTTTGCATAAGGATGAGAACTTTCTTTGCCAGATGGAAAAAAAGGACAGGAGTTCTGAGATGGGGGCACGGCATTTGGGAGAAGGTGTTGAACTTTCAAGTCAGGTCTCAAGTTAAGCGTATGCTTCAGATCTACTGTTGGTAGAACAAATGAGGAGGAAAAGGGGAAGAGCCCAGCATGGGAGGTGAGAACCAGAAGAGGTTAAATATTGGGAGCGGGTGGTTGGCGACAGGAGGAGGGTAGGAGATGTAGACAGAGTGCTGGGGTGGGGAGGCTGGCTAGTTAAAATCTGGTAGTTGGGGAGAGATGTCAGAGTGGTTGAAAGGGGTGGAGGGGTTGACTGGGTAATACTGGATTGTTGGGGGAAAGATGCTGTAATATGGGAATAGAGGCCGGGAAAGGGGAGGGTCAAAGAGTAAGAGTAAGAAATTGGGAGAGTTTTGTAGGGACGAAGCCAGTACAGTGCCATGAGGATAACCCAGCAAGTGGGGTGTGGGGAGAGAGGAATGTGGAAGTGGGAGGTAAATGAAAGGGGGTGCAGGGCAATATGGGATAAGGGGTGGATAAGGGAGGCATGTTGTTGGGGGTAAAAATAAGCTAATCAAGATGTTCTGATGGGGGAGTGGATTTGAGAGTGTTGAGATAGAGCAGCTCCGAAGGAAGGGAGTTGTTGTTAGTGACTGTCAGGCCATGGAGTGAAGAAGTCTAGTGAGCAGGGAATTAAGGGGGTGTGAGCAGAGTGGGTTGGTTATTGTCTAGAGTAGGATGTTTGTGAGTCAGAGAAGAAAGAGATGGTCGATCATGACCAAGCTTGTGTCATTTGCAGTCATGGCTCGCGGAAGGGAAAAGAGGCAGGGCGGTGAGTAAGGGGGAGACAACAAAAATAAATATATGTAATAATTTTAAAAAACGTATATTTCTCGCCGCTCCAATACGCTCTGGTCCTCCACTGCAGGCACAGGCTTCCAGCCTGCCCTGCGTCCAATCCTAATGCTGCTTCCATGCTGCTAGCATGAAAGCAGCGTTAGGGTTGGGCGGAGCGCTCGGCCTGGATGCTGTGAGGCAAAGTGAGAGTCTCTGCCTGCTCTCTCCCACCCGGCAACACAGTGCTGAGTTGGAGAGAGCCTACTGCGCATGTATGATTGGCTGGCAGAGAGTTTTGCAGTTGCTGCTGCTGGGGGTTGGCGGAACAACACTCCTCTGCCATAGTGGAGGTGCTGTCCCTTGACATTTGCTTGGAACGTGATGTTCCCATTGATAAAGATGGAGATCGAAAGGTTAACATTTAAGCGGTTGGGTGGTTCATCTCCAAAGCAAATGTTTGTCAGTGAGGAGACGTGGATATTTTTTTGTAAAGAGCTGGACTATAGTTCTGTGTTGAGCCCGAAGAGGAGGAGGTCGGGTTTTCTTTCTGAATGAGATGGTATTACTCTGCGAATAGGGTTTCTGAAATTTCTCTCAGGGACTCGTGTTTAAAGTATTACATCAAGTATTTTGAGAGATTCAGAGGATAGGGGATCTTAAATATATTGACTTCAGATTTGGAGAAGTGATTTGCGAGCAAGGTGAGAGCAGAGTGAGCCATCACCATAGTAATGGGGTGGGAATCTTGCTACTAAGAGGCACTGAGGAAAGCAGGGATAAGAGGAAGATTCAGAGCTGGTGCCCTATATGCCTCCCTTCTATCTTCCAGCCCGCACTATTTTTCACATTACTGAGTTAACCCTCTTTTTTCCTTGCTACTGCCCTCCTCCCCTCTGGTGGCACCGTCAGGGTCTCAGGCGGGGAGGCCCCTGCTGAAGAGACGATGATGCCCCATGGCAACTCTCTTGTTCCTCTGTTCAGGCCCCCGGGTGGGTTCCTAAATGGCAGTGACTGTCGGCCAGCCTGGTTGGTCCAGCTCAAATCATCCTCCATAGGTTATTGTGTATGTATACCTTTAGTGAACCTTCAGTGCAGTGCAAGTGTTTGTAGCATCACCACTTGCTGTTGATCTTTTGTGGGTCACAATTCGCACTGTGAGCGGTTGGGTCCAGAGTCGCACGATGAAGATACCGCAGCCTGGACATCTGGGCCAACAACCATAAAAAAGAAAAAGAAATGCAGGACTCAAAGAAACATTATAGATATATGATAATGCAGAAAACATATCAAGGGCCTTTTATGTATTTGCAGTTTAAGTATTGATGGGTTTCACGCACTATAAAGACACCAAATACTTTTTGTGAATTGTAGTCCTATTTCTAGGACATGACCTGGTTCTGGGTTCTTGGGCTCTGGTATGATTAGTTATTTATGTTTTGTTACCCCTCAGTGTGTTTGCTGGCTGCAGCTTTAAATTCTCTCATGAATGTAAGACACAGGGCGGTGGTGCTGCACGAGCTGCTCGTTGGGGCTGGGCTGTGGCTCCTTCACTCCTCACCACAGTACTGCGAATATAGAGCTACAAGGCCGCCAGTTTCTCTCTTGAGGTGAATATAAATTTTGGTTTGCTCCTCAGGTCACAACAAAATGGCACTCTGTCTTAATCCAATATCCTGTTTACTGAACCTGCTACCAGATCAGTGACTGGGGGTGAAAGATTGATTTGTTCTGCATTCGTCCATCACCTGTTGTTTTTGCATTTGTTGCCCTAAGTGGGAAGGGTATGCCCAGACGTGGGTCCCATGCTGGCTCTGCCACCAGATTCAAACTAGCCTGGCTGCTGAAGGGAAACACCCTGAAACCAGTCCCAGGATGCGTGTTTCTGGTCCAGGGAAGACCTGGCCTGGCAGTTCGGGCTGGACTGTTGCCATGGGGAACAGGGTCAAGAATGATTTGCATATGGCTGGGTCCAAACTGAAATGGCATGGCAAGCAAAAAAACTGATGGATTAAACCCAGATCTGTGACTGGGAGTGAATGTTTGATTTGTTCTGCATTCCGTCCATCTTCTGTTGTTTTTGCATTTGTCACCCCAAGTGGGAAGGGTATGCCCCAACGTGGGTCCTGTGCTTGCTCTGCCACCAGATTCAAACTATCCTGGCTGCTGAAGGGAAATACCCTGAAACCAATCCCAGGATGCGTGTTTGTGGTCCAGGGAAGACCTGGCCTGGAAGTTTGGGCTGGTCTATTGCCATGGGGAACAGGGTCAAGAATGATTTGCATATGGCTGGGTCCAAACTAAAATGGCATGGCAAGCAAAATAACTGATGGATTAAACCCAGATCTGTGACTGGGAGTGAATGTTTGATTTGTTCTGTATTCCATCCATCATCTATTGTTTTTGCACCAGCTGGTATCGGAGCACATGGCTGTCATTAGGTCAGCCACTAATGTATACGAAAGGGTACATGTAGCTGACAAAAGCTGCAGTAGCAGCCCAAACATAACCTTCAAATTAAAACGAGCTTGCTACCACTCATATATATCATCAAGAATGCCTTTCCCTCCTGTCTCAAGAGAGCAAAAAAAACAATAGGGGGCAGATTTAAGAAAAGTGGTGCTGCACCCAGAGCAGTGCCACTTTCCTTGCGCCCCTTAGAGCCCCCTACTGCCACCATGTGTGCGTCGTATTTAAATTCGGCACACCATGGCACAGGGTAGGGGGCAATAGCATCATATTTTTGGCGCTAACCCTGAACATAGTAACCAATGGCGTGCACCCTTTTAACGCCTGCTCTGAGCAGGTGTTAAAAATGCAGGAAAAAATCTTTTTAGATTTCTTTGCGCCATTTTTTTGCCCCCCCCAAAGGACCTGGCACAGGCATAATGTGGCCCAGGTAGTTACAAAGTGGTGCACAGCATGCATTGCACCACTTTGAAAATCTGGCACTGTGATTTTGGCCTCGTTGGGCCACAGTAACTTCCGAACAATTGTGCTAATGTGGTGCAAAGCTGTGGTAGGCCCTCTTAAATCCGGGCCTAGGTTTGTTAAAAGAACCCTCACCCAGCAACCTAGTTAGTGGCATGCTTCATCACTGGGTTCCCACCCAAGACACCTAGTCCATCTCAGGTGTGCTGCCATGCCTGAATTACAGCAGAGCAGGTTTTCGATCGTGGATACCTTGGGTAGGGGGTAAAACTGGTGATAGTAAATGTGATGTGAGATTATCATGGTCTTCCACATCCTATGTCAATATGTTTCAGCCAAATAAACATCCTGGCTGGGTCCCAATATCTTTCTTCAGGACAAGGTTGCTAGGAAAAAACCTAGCCAATGGTGGCTAAGAGGCATGGTGGTAAGGCATGCGATATTGGTGCTCATGGTTCGTAACATACGATTTTTACCAACCTTCTCAATACTCTAGGGTGAACATTAAAAGGCCATATTCAAACATCACTGCATTATATACGTAGAAATTACATTGCAGCGTACTAGTGCCATGCAACTGTGCCCATCATGCTTGTGCACTTTCTCCACATCAAATATGCACACGTGTGGTAACTACACACTATCACCCTTCACGAAGAATATCATGCAGTAAGGTGTTGTTTATTTATGCCTCCATGTGGGGGGAGGTAAGTGCCTCCCTGAGAAGCTCGTTCATGTGTGGGATATGGCAGGGATAATGCAACACATGCGCTCGTGCATCGCAACCTGAGGCTTAAGGTGAAATAAAAACATTTGTGCAAGTCGAAATGTCACTGTCCTCCTGAACCTACATATATCGCTTTTATCTTTGGCGACATGGATCATCCCACGGGGGTGGAGCTTGCAGTCACACACTGCGAGATTAATGGTAATTATCACGTAGTGCCCCAATAATTGTGCCCAAATATTGCCGGAATCTAAATCATGTTCTGCTCCGGCAATATAGGTCAAGTCCCTGCAGCCCTCACACCAGACTTAATTCATCAAGGTAGTCTCGCCTATCTCAGTACCTTTACTGTCCTAAAGAGATCTGGATGTTACTCACCCTGTAACCGGAGTGGGCTAGATAGTCCCACCGGCATATCAGAGCTGAACATGTCAGCGTCTGCGTGTAGATGCTGGTATACACCATGCACTGGACAACGTGTGTCCAGCAAAGGGTTATAGGTGTGACCAGGGGCAGGTCCTCCGCTATGGAACATTACCCCCCAACCCACACCAGCAGCAGCAGGTACAAAACTTTTACAGTAAACCCATAATAAACTATGTTTATTATTGTTTTCTTGAGAAAGGGGCAGGGCCACGGGCATGGACAGGGACTGAGGGGGAGTACACAGCACTCCTCCTCAGTGCGCATGTATGTTTGTCCAGCCGGCATGAAAGCAGCATTAGGATTCGACGCAGGGCAGGCTGGGAGCCTGTGCCTGCAGTGGAGGAGAGAAGTGGATCGGAGTGGCCCGAATGGTACGTTTAAAAACAAATTATTAAATATTTTTTAGTTGTTGCCCCCCCCCCCCCCCCCACAACGCACCACCCTGCCCCTTTTCCCTCTAGCAAGCTGCCAATGGGTGTGGCACGCTCCTTGTGAGCTTGCTCACCCGCCCAGAGGCAGTGTGGATATGGGGCCTCCTTTGTTTTCTGACCAATGTGGCAACAGAACATAGGAACAAGGGGTAAAAATGCAGATAGGCATTCACAGGATGCATGTATCATGTGAAATAATTGTGCCGATTATTGTTAGTTTTTGCTTGTAATTGTCAGTATCCAAAATACACATTATTAGGGACGAGGGCGATAGTAATGTATGTATCAGTATGTCTGTTGGTCAAAGAACAGCTCATGTGTTGTAAGTCTCAGGCTACCTTGTACCACTGTGTATGACTGTAGACAGCACTTTGGTGATGAGTAGTGTTGTAATCTCACCTCCTGACTCAGTCATTGGGAGGGATGAGGGCTCATTGATGGCAATGCATGTGTAAGAGGGAGTGATTACTGATGGGGTACCCTGATGTTCCAGGGTATAGTAATTCTGTTCTGGGAGTGGACAAGTGGTAAATCCACTGCTGTTCCTTCTCGAACAGGAGGTCCTCTGGATTATTCGAAGGTCCTTTGACAGCCCACCTCATGTGGTTGGTTGTGTGGCCTTCTCTGAGGAAATCGTCTGCCATCTTGGTGGTGTTGCTCTTCATGGGATGCTGCTCCGGTGCTCGCAGATCCGTGACTTGTGACGCCCACGTGGCGGAGCTCGCAGGGCCACGCTGTCACGTAGACCACGTTAGTAGAGCTTCAGTTGGTGTCTCTGTTTGTTCCCCACGCTCTCCCTGCTTCCCTGATTCTAGGTTGAGCGTTTTTGTCATTGAAGTAAGAAGGTGCACGATGCAGCTCCCACACGCGCAGCCCAACATAGCAAACAACTGTGACTAGTCCATGACCCAGTACAAGCCTCTTTAAAACACTCCTTAAAACTTAAACTTAAAACACACCTTAAGCCACTCTACAGGACACTGCAGCAGCCCCTGCAGCTTCAAAGCTTCTGTCAGTACCAGGTGCATGAAGAGCCTGTATTTATTCAGCAGGATAACTTGGCATTTCCTGGGACAGTTTAGCATTGCAGTAACGTTTATGTGCTAATGTAGCGCTGAATTACAACAGGCAGTCTAAATTTGTAAATAAAAGCGTGCTGGCGCCCGAAGCTCTCCTCTGAAACGCTCGGCTGCTGCAATTAAATGTGCGAGCACTGAATACTGAGGCAGCGTAATCCTGAAGCCACCTCGGGCCTCTTTGATCCATTTACAGCCACTCCCTGCCCCTTCAGCTCACTTTTGCAGCTCTCTTCCTTTCAAACGCTTTTTCGTTTTTCTTTTCCTCCATCTTACTCAAATGTGTCTTTTGTTCACAGTAAATGATTGAGGTAGAAAAATAAGTGATGGTGCCCCACACCGGTAACCACCGGCTCAAATTAAGCACTGAGAACAGTCGCCACAGCAAAGGGCATCACAGCGCTACATGCTGAAGTACAACACAAGCCATCCACTGTGCATTCAACACCAAAAATCCTGGTGAGTCTTTAAACATGCACATACCTACATTTCAGACCATGTCCTATATGCACAAAATTTAGGTTGATCCCGATGTTGGAGCTAATGCATTAGGATTTGTCCATGAACCAAGTTTGTTCATTGAGGACACACTGAATGAGATTTGAACTCAGGGCCAGCTTTGGGGCAGTGCGACAGGTGCGTCCGCACTGGGTGCTGACCTGGAGGGGAGGCACTGATCTGGGGGAGTGCGAGGGGGGCGCTGTGTTTAGGAATAACTTATGATTTAAAAGCAGCTGCTTCAGAGTTCTTTGTGCGCCCAGCTCTCAGGCAGCCATAAAAATGTCAAGATAACGCATGTGATGAATGTTCCTGCTAAAGAGAGATATGGGAGGATTGTCTATTGGCAGTTTGGACTCGCCATAAAATAGCTTAGAGGGCTAATAAGCCTGCTGCAAAGAACAGATCTGTATTTTATGTGGATATCTGAGTGGATTAGTAAAGCCAGCCTTTACCAGCGCTTTAAAACAAATGAAATATATCTGAGAGAGGGGCTATGGAGGGATGAGGGCACCGTTGCCTGGTGGTAGTGAGGGAATCCGAGGAGGTGAGAGAGCCAAAAACGATTTTCGCTAAAGCTGGCCATGCTAGAACTATACCTCAGACGGAAGAGAGAAAACACGGGATCTTTTCTGCACAACTTGAGTAAATTAGTTGTGTAGGGATAATCTTTATAGCAAACACAGAAATGTGTTTCTGTAACTACCTGCCTGTCTGAAATATCTTGGCATTTGCAAAGCAGTGAGATGCATCATGTGATACAAGGAATACTAGATTAGTTTCCCCTTTGGGTGCAATATGTAAACCCTCTCATTTGATACACATCGTCATGGCTGCCACTATACTTCAGAATTTAAATGTATCTTCAGAATTGGCACAGCACGTGGACAGCCTGATTCCAAGAGTAAAACCATGATGCTGGAGGTCTATGACATTTGGGAACCTAAACCCCTGCTGCTCTAGAAATGCATTACTAATTACAAAATTAGAACACGAGATCCTAGCCATAATATTATGAGTGAATACGAGCCAAGATGTGTACAATATTTAGGAAATTACGTAACCTGATAGCTCAGTGACTATGAATGAAAATGCTAATATTTACACAAAAATCTGTTATGTTGCTTTCTGTCTCTGTGACGTAAATTCAGATTACTTTGAAATATTTTAGAAATGCCAGAGACAGGTTGGCATGCTGCCACATTTTTTGTGTCATTGCCTACATTGCTGATTGCACTATGGCCCTGCCTTCAAAGTAAACAGAGCAGAGAGGCACATGTATCAGAGCTTATGCTGATAGTAGCATAAAAATGATTCTAAACATATGGAAATATTGGTGGTTAAGTTGTGGAGAGCTGTGATCATCAACTACTTTACAGTAAGTATTATTTGGAGAAGGGGGTCTGTAAGATGTTGGGTTACTGATTGAGGGGGTGAAACCCCTACTCAAACAACAGCCACAATCCTTGTCAGGGGGAACCACAAAAGTCACAAAAAAATCCTGTCCGCAACCTTTGAGTAGCTTGGCTCAAAAACAGTCAGGCTTAACTCAGAGGTAATGTGTTAAATATTTATGCAGCACACAAACAGTAATACAGTGAAAACAAAGCATAAGAAAATCCCACACCAATTTAGAAAAATAGAGTACAATTTGTTAAATAAAATGATACCAGAATGACAAAAATTAAATCAGTAAAACCAGAGATATGCAATTTCAAAGTATTAAGTAGATATAGGACCTAAAAGCACAAAGAGTCACTTGTGGTCATCTAGTCGTGCTAGACTAGAGGAAAGTCACAAATTCAGGCCAACAACATGGAACGTGGCCACATACAGGGACCAGGTAAGTCGCGCTTCAAAAGTTAACTTCTCAAAGTGTGGGCAAAAAAGTCCAGTTTACGGTGGAGGAAGCCGCGAGGATCAGGGAGAGTGCTGCAGATGGTCATTGCTGTAGAACGAAGAGGAGGTCTGGCATCGTGAATGGTTGTCACTGTAGTGCAAAGATCCATTCGGGAGTCACAGATGGTTGTTTCTAGAGCTTCATATTGGTGGTCACCGTGGGTGTCATTGCTGCAGCACAAAATACAGATCTCCTGTTGCCAGTCGTTGATGGCAGTCACTGTAGCACAAAGAGTCAGGTTCTCCAGTGCTTTATGTTGGTGGTCATCGTGGTCTCGGCACAAACGGGTCAGTTCATGGTCATAAAGAGCCAAAAACTTCAGGATATCTTCTTTCTTCAAAAGGAGGCGTTCACTCTGATACCAGCCAATAGTCCAGGACTGTAGGAGGCTGGCCTGGTGTGTGGTGGGTACCTATGGTACTTACACCTCGTACCAGGTCCAGGTATCCCTTCTTAATGTAGTGTGGGTGGTCAGTGTCTAGAAGCCAGGCTCTCTAGGGGTAGCTGCGGATGAGCAGCCAACGCTTATCTAGAAGACATGCAAAGCTCATGCAATACCACTGTAGTCACACAGTACTCACACACATGAAAGAAAACACTCAGTGTTACAAAAGGTACTTTATTCTGGTGACACAAATACCAAAAATACCATACTCCCTTAGAAGGTACGTAATACACAAACTATATAAAGTAGTATGCGGAAAAAGGCATAAAAACAGTTAAAAAACAATAATGCAAAACCCAGAAGAGACTGCAAGACACCAACAGTGGATTCCTGAACAAGAGGACCTGTGGAAAAGGGAACGAAGTCCAAGAAGCACAGCAGAGTCCAGGAAGGGCAGGAGCCCCTACCCACCAGGATAAAGGTGCAGAAGTGAACCACCAGTGTAGAAGAAGAGTCAGCACTGCACCCAAGAAGACGAAGTCGGGTTCCTGGAGGATGCAGGTGATGTCCCACGCTGGAAGGAGGATTGCAGTCTGGTTTGTGTCTAGGGGCCAGATGTAGCAAAGCATTTGCGCCTCGCAAACGGCGAAAATCGCTGTTTGCGAGGCGCAAATGCCTCTTTGCTATGTAGAAATGCATATTGCGAGTCGGGACCGACTCGCAATATGCATTTCAGAATCGCAAATAGGAAGGGGTGTTCCCTTCCTATTTGCGATTCCGAGTGGTATGCAATACCATTTGCGACCGCATATGCGGTCGCAAATGGTGCCGCAGTTACCATCCACTTCAAGTGGATGGTAACCCACTCGCAAATTGGAAGGGGTCCCCATGGGACCCCTTCCACTTTGTGAATGGACCCACAAATATTTTTTGAGGGTAGGTAGTGGTCCAAGGGACCACTACCTGCCCTGAAAAAAAAACGAAACTAAAGGTTTCGTTTTTTTTTTTAAGTGCAGCTCGTTTTCCTTTAAGGAAAACGGGCTACACTTAAAAAAAAAAAACTGCTTTATTGAAAGCAGTCACGAACATGGAGGTCTGCTGACGACAGCAGGCCTCCATGTTTGCGAGTGCCTAGACTCGGTATGGGGCCGCAATTTGCGACCCACCTCATTAATATTAATGAGGTGGGTCTTTGCGACCCCATAGCGAGTCGCAGAAGGTGTCTGAGACACCTTTCTGCATAACATTTTGCGAGTTGCAAATTGCGAGTCGCTAGTACTCGCAATTTGCAAGTCGCAAAATGTTATTTTGCTACATCTAGCCCTTTGTGTTTTGCCAACAAGCCTTGGCACATGCAAAACTTGAGGTTAGCAGAAAGTGGAACTGCCGGGGACCAGGAAGGACCAGCTGGATTCTACCCCGGAGAGGGAGTCAGAGGGGGCCCTCAGCAACACAGAGAGCCCACAGAAGCCAGGCAGCACCCACTGGAGTCCCACAGGACAGGAGAGTCGCAGAGGAGGCCCACGCTGCACTACGAAACAGACTCCCACGCCGCCGGAGATCCACTCAGGGAGCTGTGCGTCACAGGACTGAGTGCTGGGGGCTGGAGCTTCAAGATACCTGAAGATCTTGTGGAAAGGATGCCAACAAGCCTTGGCAGCTGCAAAGGACATGGTGCACAGGGGTAATGTCCTATGTGGGCAGGCAAAGGCTTACCTCCACCCAAGTTGGACAGCTGGAAGGGAGGACTGTTGGGACCACTTCAGTCCACCACCCATGATGCAGGTTCCACGCAACTAAGCAGGACAGGGGATCCACACAGCCAGTCATCATCGCAGTTGGTGCCTGCAAAAGCAAGGGAGTGACTCCTTCACCCCAAGGGAGATTCCTTCTTCCTTCTGATGTAGGCTGAAGATGGGCTGTCCTCAGAGGATGCAAGACTGGAAACATTTTACAGTTGCTGGAAGGAGCCATGGATACAATGTTGCAGAAGGCATATTGCTTCTTTGTTGCAGCTTGCTGGGCCCTGGAGCATCCAGATGCAGTTTCTTTGGTCAGGCGTTGAAGTTAGGAGGGCACAGGATTCCTGCTGGAGTCTTGCAATCTGATTCTGAGGAACCACCCAAGAGAGAGACTCTAAATAGCCCTGAAAGGGGTATTGGTCACCTAGCTAGGTGATCACCTATCAGGAGGGGGCTCTGACATCACCTCCTGGCACTGGCTCCTCAGATGCTCCCAGAGTTCCCTGCCAACCTTGAACCCAGGATGGCAAAACCCAGGGTCCCTCTGGAGGAGCTCTGAGCACCACCCCTGGGGTGGTGATGGACAGGGGAGTGGTCAGCTCTCTTTCCTTTGTCCATTTTCATGCCAGAGCAAGGACTGCGGGTACCTGAACCGGTGCACACTGGTTTATGCAGGGGTGCCCACACACACAGGTACTTTGCACCCTGCCCTCTGGGCTGGAAGGCCTGCTATAGGGGCGATTTATAAGTGACCTGGTGCAGTGAAAAGTGGCAGGGAAAGGGTGCTTGCCCCTTTTCATGCAGTCTGCAATAGTAGTCCTGCAGAACCCTTTGCTTAGGCTCCCTATGGGTTGCAAAAGATATGCTGCAACTGGTAGGGATCCCCTGGAACCCCAATGCCCTGGGTACATAGGTACCGTATACTAGGGACTTATAATGGGGCACCAGTGTGCCAATTGTGGATGAAATACAGAGTTTTGGGAAAAAGAGCATTATCACTGGGGTCCTGGTTAGCAGGATCCCAGTGAACACAGTCAAGCACACTGATATCAGGCAACCATGCCAAGAAAGAGGGTACTTTCTGACAAGGACCTGTGAAGACACCTCTTGGGGCTAAAGATTCACTCTAGCAGAGGCCAGCAAGGCTCCAGCAGGTCCAGTTGGTGGTCCAGGCAGGTCCAGTTGCAGCAGGTCAGCTGGGCAATTGCAGGAAGGGCTCTGGAGCTTGTTGTTTTCCTGTAGTTCATAACAAGAGGTCAGCCAACTGACCCTTAAAGCTGCTCAGGAGGGAAGTCCTCTGGTAGCAGCAGGACAGTCCTCTGAAGAGCAAGGCAGGCCTCAGCAGTAGAGCAGCCCTCTGGGGGACAAGGTAGTCCTTCTCCTGTATTCCACAAGTCCAGGAGTGTACTGAGAAGGTAATTCAGGAAGGCCAATATTTATACCTCATGGCAACCTTTGAAGAGGGGTGACATCCTGGTTTCCCCCACATCTGGTTCTGGAAAGTTCTTCCCTTTGCCTGCCAAGGTTCCATGTAGTCTGGGGTGAGAAAAGACTGGTGTTGTGTCCCACTGTGTCTGTGTGCTGGAGACTGCCCTTTAAAATCGAAGTGGGAGAGGTAACAGCTATCCTGGAAGGATGGCCCATCCTGCCAACCACTAGACCCCCTTTGTCTCACTGCCTGGGAGGAATACACAATGGTCATCTTTCAAGCTATTTACAGTCATGTGACCAGGACACAGGTAACAGGCAGTATATGGTTAGGACAAGAAAATGCCAACTTTCTAAAAGTGCCATTTTTGGAATTGTGACTTGTAAGGAAATGCCTCCTTGGCATGGTTACCCCCTGACTTTTTGCCTTTGCTGATGCCAAGTTATGATTTGAAAGTGTGCTGAGGCCTGTCTGAGTGTGCTGAGGAATTGTCATATGCACACATCCCCCCAGGTGTGTGCCCCCCGAGTCTGTGAAATACTGACACCTAGAGATCAAGGAGGGAAGTGACACCTGCTAACCCTCTCAGGTGGGTGCCACCCCTCAGATTGTGAAAAAGGGGCACAAAGAGGTCATGGAGGGAATTGTCATATGCACACATCCCCCCAGGTGTGTGCCCCCCCGAGTCTGTGAAATACTGACACCTAGAGATCAAGGAGGGAAGTGACACCTGCTAACCCTCTCAGGTGGGTGCCACCCCTCAGATTGTGAAAAAGGGGCACATAGAGGTCATGGAGGGAAGTGGCATATGCATACCTTGTCAGGTGGGTATCCCTCTCAGTGTGTGAAAGAAGAGTACCTAGAGGTCAAGGAGGAAAGTGACACCTACTTACCCTCGCAGGTGGGCGCCATCCTCAGTGTGGGAAAGAGGGGCACCTACAGGCCTAAGAGGGAGATGGCACCTGCATACCCTCCGTGACTTGTGACGCCCACGTGGCGGAGCTCGCAGGGCCACGCTGTCACGTAGACCACGTTAGTAGAGCTGCAGTTGGTGTCTCTGTTTGTTCCCCACGCTCTCCCTGCTTCCCTGATTCTAGGTTGACCGTTTTTGTCATTGAAGTAAGAAGGTGCACGATGCAGCTCCCACACGCGCAGCCCAACATAGCAAACAACTGTGACTAGTCCATGACCCAGTACAAGCCTCTTTAAAACACTCCTTAAAACTTAAACTTAAAACACACCTTAAGCCACTCTACAGGACACTGCAGCAGCCCCTGCAGCTTCAAAGCTTCTGTCAGTACCAGGTGCATGAAGAGCCTGTATTTATTCAGCAGGATAACTTGGCATTTCCTGGGACAGTTTAGCATTGCAGTAACGTTTATGTGCTAATGTAGCGCTGAATTACAACAGGCAGTCTAAATTTGTAAATAAAAGCGTGCTGGCGCCCGAAGCTCTCCTCTGAAACGCTCGGCTGCTGCAATTAAATGTGCGAGCACTGAATACTGAGGCAGCGTAATCCTGAAGCCACCTCGGGCCTCTTTGATCCATTTACAGCCACTCCCTGCCCCTTCAGCTCACTTTTGCAGCTCTCTTCCTTTCAAACGCTTTTTCGTTTTTCTTTTCCTCCATCTTACTCAAATGTGTCTTTTGTTCACAGTAAATGATTGAGGTAGAAAAATAAGTGATGGTGCCCCACACCGGTAACCACCGGCTCAAATTAAGCACTGAGAACAGTCGCCACAGCAAAGGGCATCACAGCGCTACATGCTGAAGTACAACACAAGCCATCCACTGTGCATTCAACACCAAAAATCCTGGTGAGTCTTTAAACATGCACATACCTACATTTCAGACCATGTCCTATATGCACAAAATTTAGGTTGATCCCGATGTTGGAGCTAATGCATTAGGATTTGTCCATGAACCAAGTTTGTTCATTGAGGACACACTGAATGAGATTTGAACTCAGGGCCAGCTTTGGGGCAGTGCGACAGGTGCGTCCGCACTGGGTGCTGACCTGGAGGGGAGGCACTGATCTGGGGGAGTGCGAGGGGGGCGCTGTGTTTAGGAATAACTTATGATTTAAAAGCAGCTGCTTCAGAGTTCTTTGTGCGCCCAGCTCTCAGGCAGCCATAAAAATGTCAAGATAACGCATGTGATGAATGTTCCTGCTAAAGAGAGATATGGGAGGATTGTCTATTGGCAGTTTGGACTCGCCATAAAATAGCTTAGAGGGCTAATAAGCCTGCTGCAAAGAACAGATCTGTATTTTATGTGGATATCTGAGTGGATTAGTAAAGCCAGCCTTTACCAGCGCTTTAAAACAAATGAAATATATCTGAGAGAGGGGCTATGGAGGGATGAGGGCACCGTTGCCTGGTGGTAGTGAGGGAATCCGAGGAGGTGAGAGAGCCAAAAACGATTTTCGCTAAAGCTGGCCATGCTAGAACTATACCTCAGACGGAAGAGAGAAAACACGGGATCTTTTCTGCACAACTTGAGTAAATTAGTTGTGTAGGGATAATCTTTATAGCAAACACAGAAATGTGTTTCTGTAACTACCTGCCTGTCTGAAATATCTTGGCATTTGCAAAGCAGTGAGATGCATCATGTGATACAAGGAATACTAGATTAGTTTCCCCTTTGGGTGCAATATGTAAACCCTCTCATTTGATACACATCGTCATGGCTGCCACTATACTTCAGAATTTAAATGTATCTTCAGAATTGGCACAGCACGTGGACAGCCTGATTCCAAGAGTAAAACCATGATGCTGGAGGTCTATGACATTTGGGAACCTAAACCCCTGCTGCTCTAGAAATGCATTACTAATTACAAAATTAGAACACGAGATCCTAGCCATAATATTATGAGTGAATACGAGCCAAGATGTGTACAATATTTAGGAAATTACGTAACCTGATAGCTCAGTGACTATGAATGAAAATGCTAATATTTACACAAAAATCTGTTATGTTGCTTTCTGTCTCTGTGACGTAAATTCAGATTACTTTGAAATATTTTAGAAATGCCAGAGACAGGTTGGCATGCTGCCACATTTTTTGTGTCATTGCCTACATTGCTGATTGCACTATGGCCCTGCCTTCAAAGTAAACAGAGCAGAGAGGCACATGTATCAGAGCTTATGCTGATAGTAGCATAAAAATGATTCTAAACATATGGAAATATTGGTGGTTAAGTTGTGGAGAGCTGTGATCATCAACTACTTTACAGTAAGTATTATTTGGAGAAGGGGGTCTGTAAGATGTTGGGTTACTGATTGAGGGGGTGAAACCCCTACTCAAACAACAGCCACAATCCTTGTCAGGGGGAACCACAAAAGTCACAAAAAAATCCTGTCCGCAACCTTTGAGTAGCTTGGCTCAAAAACAGTCAGGCTTAACTCAGAGGTAATGTGTTAAATATTTATGCAGCACACAAACAGTAATACAGTGAAAACAAAGCATAAGAAAATCCCACACCAATTTAGAAAAATAGAGTACAATTTGTTAAATAAAATGATACCAGAATGACAAAAATTAAATCAGTAAAACCAGAGATATGCAATTTCAAAGTATTAAGTAGATATAGGACCTAAAAGCACAAAGAGTCACTTGTGGTCATCTAGTCGTGCTAGACTAGAGGAAAGTCACAAATTCAGGCCAACAACATGGAACGTGGCCACATACAGGGACCAGGTAAGTCGCGCTTCAAAAGTTAACTTCTCAAAGTGTGGGCAAAAAAGTCCAGTTTACGGTGGAGGAAGCCGCGAGGATCAGGGAGAGTGCTGCAGATGGTCATTGCTGTAGAACGAAGAGGAGGTCTGGCATCGTGAATGGTTGTCACTGTAGTGCAAAGATCCATTCGGGAGTCACAGATGGTTGTTTCTAGAGCTTCATATTGGTGGTCACCGTGGGTGTCATTGCTGCAGCACAAAATACAGATCTCCTGTTGCCAGTCGTTGATGGCAGTCACTGTAGCACAAAGAGTCAGGTTCTCCAGTGCTTTATGTTGGTGGTCATCGTGGTCTCGGCACAAACGGGTCAGTTCATGGTCATAAAGAGCCAAAAACTTCAGGATATCTTCTTTCTTCAAAAGGAGGCGTTCACTCTGATACCAGCCAATAGTCCAGGACTGTAGGAGGCTGGCCTGGTGTGTGGTGGGTACCTATGGTACTTACACCTCGTACCAGGTCCAGGTATCCCTTCTTAATGTAGTGTGGGTGGTCAGTGTCTAGAAGCCAGGCTCTCTAGGGGTAGCTGCGGATGAGCAGCCAACGCTTATCTAGAAGACATGCAAAGCTCATGCAATACCACTGTAGTCACACAGTACTCACACACATGAAAGAAAACACTCAGTGTTACAAAAGGTACTTTATTCTGGTGACACAAATACCAAAAATACCATACTCCCTTAGAAGGTACGTAATACACAAACTATATAAAGTAGTATGCGGAAAAAGGCATAAAAACAGTTAAAAAACAATAATGCAAAACCCAGAAGAGACTGCAAGACACCAACAGTGGATTCCTGAACAAGAGGACCTGTGGAAAAGGGAACGAAGTCCAAGAAGCACAGCAGAGTCCAGGAAGGGCAGGAGCCCCTACCCACCAGGATAAAGGTGCAGAAGTGAACCACCAGTGTAGAAGAAGAGTCAGCACTGCACCCAAGAAGACGAAGTCGGGTTCCTGGAGGATGCAGGTGATGTCCCACGCTGGAAGGAGGATTGCAGTCTGGTTTGTGTCTAGGGGCCAGATGTAGCAAAGCATTTGCGCCTCGCAAACGGCGAAAATCGCTGTTTGCAAGGCGCAAATGCCTCTTTGCTATGTAGAAATGCATATTGCGAGTCGGGACCGACTCGCAATATGCATTTCAGAATCGCAAATAGGAAGGGGTGTTCCCTTCCTATTTGCGATTCCGAGTGGTATGCAATACCATTTGCGACCGCATATGCGGTCGCAAATGGTGCCGCAGTTACCATCCACTTCAAGTGGATGGTAACCCACTCGCAAATTGGAAGGGGTCCCCATGGGACCCCTTCCACTTTGTGAATGGACCCACAAATATTTTTTGAGGGTAGGTAGTGGTCCAAGGGACCACTACCTGCCCTGAAAAAAAAACGAAACTAAAGGTTTCGTTTTTTTTTTTAAGTGCAGCTTGTTTTCCTTTAAGGAAAACGGGCTACACTTAAAAAAAAAAAACTGCTTTATTGAAAGCAGTCACGAACATGGAGGTCTGCTGACGACAGCAGGCCTCCATGTTTGCGAGTGC
The DNA here is from genome assembly GCF_031143425.1 of Pleurodeles waltl. Lineage (NCBI taxonomy): Eukaryota > Metazoa > Chordata > Amphibia > Caudata > Salamandridae > Pleurodeles > Pleurodeles waltl. The sequence goes on along the minus strand of NC_090444.1, from coordinate 1,844,596,014 downwards.
CTAGACTCGGTATGGGGCCGCAATTTGCGACCCACCTCATTAATATTAATGAGGTGGGTCTTTGCGACCCCATAGCGAGTCGCAGAAGGTGTCTGAGACACCTTTCTGCATAACATTTTGCGAGTTGCAAATTGCGAGTCGCTAGTACTCGCAATTTGCAAGTCGCAAAATGTTATTTTGCTACATCTAGCCCTTTGTGTTTTGCCAACAAGCCTTGGCACATGCAAAACTTGAGGTTAGCAGAAAGTGGAACTGCCGGGGACCAGGAAGGACCAGCTGGATTCTACCCCGGAGAGGGAGTCAGAGGGGGCCCTCAGCAACACAGAGAGCCCACAGAAGCCAGGCAGCACCCACTGGAGTCCCACAGGACAGGAGAGTCGCAGAGGAGGCCCACGCTGCACTACGAAACAGACTCCCACGCCGCCGGAGATCCACTCAGGGAGCTGTGCGTCACAGGACTGAGTGCTGGGGGCTGGAGCTTCAAGATACCTGAAGATCTTGTGGAAAGGATGCCAACAAGCCTTGGCAGCTGCAAAGGACATGGTGCACAGGGGTAATGTCCTATGTGGGCAGGCAAAGGCTTACCTCCACCCAAGTTGGACAGCTGGAAGGGAGGACTGTTGGGACCACTTCAGTCCACCACCCATGATGCAGGTTCCACGCAACTAAGCAGGACAGGGGATCCACACAGCCAGTCATCATCGCAGTTGGTGCCTGCAAAAGCAAGGGAGTGACTCCTTCACCCCAAGGGAGATTCCTTCTTCCTTCTGATGTAGGCTGAAGATGGGCTGTCCTCAGAGGATGCAAGACTGGAAACATTTTACAGTTGCTGGAAGGAGCCATGGATACAATGTTGCAGAAGGCATATTGCTTCTTTGTTGCAGCTTGCTGGGCCCTGGAGCATCCAGATGCAGTTTCTTTGGTCAGGCGTTGAAGTTAGGAGGGCACAGGATTCCTGCTGGAGTCTTGCAATCTGATTCTGAGGAACCACCCAAGAGAGAGACTCTAAATAGCCCTGAAAGGGGTATTGGTCACCTAGCTAGGTGATCACCTATCAGGAGGGGGCTCTGACATCACCTCCTGGCACTGGCTCCTCAGATGCTCCCAGAGTTCCCTGCCAACCTTGAACCCAGGATGGCAAAACCCAGGGTCCCTCTGGAGGAGCTCTGAGCACCACCCCTGGGGTGGTGATGGACAGGGGAGTGGTCAGCTCTCTTTCCTTTGTCCATTTTCATGCCAGAGCAAGGACTGCGGGTACCTGAACCGGTGCACACTGGTTTATGCAGGGGTGCCCACACACACAGGTACTTTGCACCCTGCCCTCTGGGCTGGAAGGCCTGCTATAGGGGCGATTTATAAGTGACCTGGTGCAGTGAAAAGTGGCAGGGAAAGGGTGCTTGCCCCTTTTCATGCAGTCTGCAATAGTAGTCCTGCAGAACCCTTTGCTTAGGCTCCCTATGGGTTGCAAAAGATATGCTGCAACTGGTAGGGATCCCCTGGAACCCCAATGCCCTGGGTACATAGGTACCGTATACTAGGGACTTATAATGGGGCACCAGTGTGCCAATTGTGGATGAAATACAGAGTTTTGGGAAAAAGAGCATTATCACTGGGGTCCTGGTTAGCAGGATCCCAGTGAACACAGTCAAGCACACTGATATCAGGCAACCATGCCAAGAAAGAGGGTACTTTCTGACAAGGACCTGTGAAGACACCTCTTGGGGCTAAAGATTCACTCTAGCAGAGGCCAGCAAGGCTCCAGCAGGTCCAGTTGGTGGTCCAGGCAGGTCCAGTTGCAGCAGGTCAGCTGGGCAATTGCAGGAAGGGCTCTGGAGCTTGTTGTTTTCCTGTAGTTCATAACAAGAGGTCAGCCAACTGACCCTTAAAGCTGCTCAGGAGGGAAGTCCTCTGGTAGCAGCAGGACAGTCCTCTGAAGAGCAAGGCAGGCCTCAGCAGTAGAGCAGCCCTCTGGGGGACAAGGTAGTCCTTCTCCTGTATTCCACAAGTCCAGGAGTGTACTGAGAAGGTAATTCAGGAAGGCCAATATTTATACCTCATGGCAACCTTTGAAGAGGGGTGACATCCTGGTTTCCCCCACATCTGGTTCTGGAAAGTTCTTCCCTTTGCCTGCCAAGGTTCCATGTAGTCTGGGGTGAGAAAAGACTGGTGTTGTGTCCCACTGTGTCTGTGTGCTGGAGACTGCCCTTTAAAATCGAAGTGGGAGAGGTAACAGCTATCCTGGAAGGATGGCCCATCCTGCCAACCACTAGACCCCCTTTGTCTCACTGCCTGGGAGGAATACACAATGGTCATCTTTCAAGCTATTTACAGTCATGTGACCAGGACACAGGTAACAGGCAGTATATGGTTAGGACAAGAAAATGCCAACTTTCTAAAAGTGCCATTTTTGGAATTGTGACTTGTAAGGAAATGCCTCCTTGGCATGGTTACCCCCTGACTTTTTGCCTTTGCTGATGCCAAGTTATGATTTGAAAGTGTGCTGAGGCCTGCTAACCAGGCCCCAGCACCAGTGTTCTTTCCCTAACCTGTACCTTTGTCTCCACCCACAATTGGCACATCCCTGGCACCCAGGTAAGTCCCTTGTAACTGGTACCCCTGGTACCAAGGGCCCTGATGCCAGGGAAGGTCTCTAAGGGCTTCAGCATATCTTATGCCACCCTAGGGACCCCTCACTCAGCACAGACACACTGCTTACCAGCTTGTGTGTGCTGGTGGGGAGAAAATGACTAAGTCGACATGGCACTCCCCTCAGGGTGCCATGCCAACCTCACACTGCCTGTGGCATAGGTAAGTCACCCCTCTAGCAGGCCTTACAGCCCTAAGGCAGGGTGCACTATACCACAGGTGAGGGCATAGGTGCATGAGCACTATGCCCCTACAGTGTCTAAGCAAAACCTTAGACATTGTAAGTGCAGGGTAGCCATAGGAGTATATGGTCTGGGAGTCTGTCAAACACGAACTCCACAGCACCATAATTGCTACACTAAAAACTGTGAAGTTTGGTATCAAACTTCTCAGCACAATAAATGAACACTGATGCCAGTGTGCACTTTATTGTAAAAATAGACCCAGAGGGCATCTTAGAGATGCCCCCTGAAAACATACCCGACTCCAGTGTGGGCTGACTAGTTTTGCCAGCCTGCCACACACCAGACATGTTGCTGGCCACAAGGGGAGAGTGCCTTTGTCACTCTGTGGCCAGGAACAAAGCCTGTACTGGGTGGAGGTGCTTCTCACCTCCCCCTGCAGGAACTGTAACACCTGGCGGTGAGCCTCAAAGGCTCACCCCCTTTGTTACAGCGCCACAGGGCATCCCAGCTAGTGGAGATGCCCGCCCCTCCGGCCACTGCCCCCACTTTTGGCAGCAAGGCTGGAGGAGATAATGAGAAAAACAAGGAGGAGTCACTCCGACAGTCAGGACAGCCCCTAAGGTGTCTTGAGCTGAGGTGACTCTGACTTTTAGAAATCCTCCATCTTGCAGATAGAGGATTCCCCCAATAGGATTAGGGATGTGCCCCCTCCCCGCAGGGAGGAGGCACAAAGAGGGTGTAGCCACCCTCAGGGCTAGTAGCCACTGGCTACTAACCTCCCAGACCTAAACACACCCCTAAATTGAGTATTTAGGGGCACCCAGAACCGAGGAAGATAGATTCCTGCAACCTGACGACAAAGAAGGACTGCTGACCTGAAGCCCTGCAGAGAAGACGCAGACACCAACTGCTTTGGCCCCAGCCCTACCAGCCTGTCTCCCCACTTCAAGAAAAACTGCAACAGCGACACATCCCCCAGGGTCCAGCGACCTCTGAAGCCTCAGAGGACTACCCTGCATCTAAAAGGACCAAGAAGCTCCAGAGAACAGCAGCCCTGTTAAAAAAACCTGCAACTTTGCAACGAAGAAGCAACTTTTAAAGACCACACGTTTCCCGGCGGGAGCGGGAGACTTTCCACTCTGCACCCGACGCCCCCGGCTCTACCTGCGGAAAACTCACTCTACAGGGAGGACTCCCTGGCGACTGCGAGCCGGTGAGTAGCCAGAGTTGACCCCCCTGAGCCCCCACAGCGACGCCTGCAGAGGAAATCCAGAGGCTCCCCTTGACTGCCACTACCTGTTTCAAGGAACCTGACGCCTGGAAACCACACTGCACCCGCAGCCCCCAGGACCTGAAGGAACTGAACTCCAGTGCAGGAGTGACCCCAGGCGACCCTCTGCCTAGCCCAGGTGGTGGCTACCCCGAGGAGCCCCCAGTGCCTGCCTGCATCGCTGAAGAGACCCCCGGGTCTACCCATTCAATCCTATTGAAAACCCGATGCCTGTTTGCACTCTGCACCTGGCCGCCCCGGTGCCGCTGAGGGTGTACTTTCTGTGCCTGCTTGTGTCCCCCCCGGTGCCCTACAAAACCCCCCTGGTCTGCCCTTCGAAGTCGCAGGTACTTCCCTGCTGGCAGACTGGAACCGGGGCACCCCCTTCTCCATTGAAGCCTATGTGTTTTGGGCACCTCTTTGACCTCTGCACCTGACCGGCCCTGAGCTGCTGGTGTGGTAACTTTGGGGTTGCCCTGAACCCCCAACGGTGGGCTACCTTGGACCCCAATTTGAACCCCGTAGGTGGTTTACTTACCTGCAAGAACTAACAATAACTTACCTCCCCTAGGAACTGTGAAAATTGCACTGTGTCCACTTTTAAAATAGTTATATGTGTTTTATGTAAAAAGTATATATGCTATTGTGATTATTCAAAGTTCCTAAAGTACTTACCTGCAATACCTTAGGTATTGGTAGGTGCAATGCCGAGGGTCCTCTAAGGAGCTCCCAGCGTGCATGGAATCATACTTCCAATACTGGCAACAGCAATGGGGTATGATTCAAACATGTTTAATACCAACAATGCCTAGGTTGGGAGTTACCATTATGTAGCTGGACATAGGTAGTGACCTTTGTCCAGTACACACGTAAAATGGCATCCCTGCACTCAAGTCCATGAAAATGGAGCTGGAGTTCATGGGGGCACCTCTGCTCATGCAGGGGTGCCCTCACACACAGGTACCTGCACCCTGCCCTCTGAGCTAGGAGGGCGTGTCATAGGGGTGACTTACAGTGAACTCGTGCAGTGACCAGTAGTGAAAGGGTCTGTGCACCTTTTCACATAGGCTACAATGGCACGCCTGCAGATACATTTTGCATGGTCTCCCATGGGTAGCATAATGCATGCTGCAGCACATGGCGGACCCCTGGTGCCTCTATGTCCTGGGTACCATATACTAGGGACTTACAAGGGGGCATCAGTATGCCAAATGAGGTGTGTGTGTGGTCAAAGCAACCAAATGTAAAAGGAGAGAGCACAGTCACTGGGGTCTTGGTTAGCAGGATCCCAGTGAACACAGTCAAAATATACTGATAACAGGCAAAGAGTGGAGATAACCAAGCTAAAAAGAGGCTACTTTCCTACAGTCTGGAGTACGTTTTCCTCGCTAGTGCTCAGCAACGTAATGTTGGCGAGCCCGAATGAGGAAACCGCGCTCTAAGTGGAGTAAGGAAAACTCCACAAACTCTGCGAGCGGAGTTCACTGCCTACCCCTAGTTGTCATCAGCCCAGCCCCAACAATAATCACTTGTGCTATGGAACACTGGTAATATGCACAGATGGCATGCAAGAGAGGACATAACAGGGAGCCTAAAGGTATTGGACAACTATTGTATCACTAACGGCAGGAAGGAGTGACACGTCAACAAATGTCCATACTGCCATTAAAACATTTATTGCCTGTGGCTCTGCCTTTTCCAGATACTTTTATGACTCTGAGTCTCATGTTGATTTATTTATGTTGGGCCTCAGACCCATCTAGAACACCTAGCTTGCCCTTGTGCCTCACTTGGACAGTCTCAGAATTTGACCATTATATATTTGTGAAAAAACATTAGTACATATTCCCCTTTCATCTCAGTTGGTCGCTCTTCACTGGCTACCAATAGCCAAATGCTGTCTCTTTAAACACCTCCACCACTGTGCCAACAAAATCAGATACCCACCTTCATTCCTCAACACTCATGCACCGGTCAACACATGTCCCCTGATCCACCGAGGAAACATGTTTGTATTATTAAAGTTTTGATAAACAAAGGCTGGAAACCCCATTCCCTACTTTCCTTAACCACAACACAGCTCTTCTGCTCCACCCTCTAATCCTCAGCTCCCTTGCACTTGTCCTTCACAGTTTGGAGTGAAGAGCACTAGGCCAGAATATTTTACATTCATTCATTCAAGTTAACTGACAAACAGAGCGACTGAAGGAAGGACCTCTAGTGGAGAAGGAGGGCAGTGACGCCTGCATACCCTCTCAGGTGGGTGCCTCCCGTGTCTGTGAAATACTGACACCTAGAGATCAAGGAGGGAAGTGACACCTCCTTACCCTCTCAGGTCGGTGCCACCCCTCAGATTATGAAAAAGGGGCACATAGAGGTCATGGAAGTGGCAAATGCATACCTTATCAGGTGGGTGCCCCCCGCAGTGTGTGAAATATGGGTACCTAAAGATCAAGGAGGGAAGTGACGCCTGCATATCCTCTCAGGTGGGTGCCACCCCTCAGTGTGTGAAAGAGGGGCACCTAGCAGGCCAGGAGGGAAGTGGCACCTGCATATCTTGTCAGGTGGGTGCCCCTCTCAGTGTGTGAAATACAGGCACCCAGAGATCAAGGAGGGGAGTGGCATATGCACATGACCCCACAGGTGGTTGCCCCCGAGCCAGTGGAAAATGGACACTTAGAGATCAAGGAGGGAAGTGACACCTGCTTACCCTCTCAGGTGGGTGCCACCCCCCAGAGTGTGAAATATGGACACCTAGATGTGAAGGAGGGAAATGGCATATGCACACCACCCCACAGGTGGGTGCCCCCCCAAACCTTTGAAATACGGACACTTAGAGATCAAGGAGGGAAGTGACACCTGCTTACCCTCTCAGGTGGGTGCCACCCCTCCAAGTGTGAAAACGTGGTACACAGAGGTCATGGAGGGAAGTGGCACCCGCATACCGTGTCAGGTGGGTGCCCACCTCAGTGTGTGAAAGAAGAGTACCTAGAGGTCAAGGAGGGAAGTGACACCTGCTTACCATCTCAGGTGGCTGCCACCCCTCAGAGTGTGCAATATGGACACTTAGAGAGCAAGGAGGGAAGTGACACCTGCTTACCCTCTCAGGTGGGTGCCACCCCTCAGATTGTGAAAAAGGGGCACAAAGAGGTCATGGAGGGAATTGTCATATGCACACATCCCCCCAGGTGTGTGCCCCCCGAGTCTGTGAAATACTGACACCTAGAGATCAAGGAGGGAAGTGACACCTGCTAACCCTCTCAGGTGGGTGCCACCCCTCAGATTGTGAAAAAGGGGCACAAAGAGGTCATGGAGGGAATTGTCATATGCACACATCCCCCCAGGTGTGTGCCCCCCCGAGTCTGTGAAATACTGACACCTAGAGATCAAGGAGGGAAGTGACACCTGCTAACCCTCTCAGGTGGGTGCCACCCCTCAGATTGTGAAAAAGGGGCACATAGAGGTCATGGAGGGAAGTGGCATATGCATACCTTGTCAGGTGGGTATCCCTCTCAGTGTGTGAAAGAAGAGTACCTAGAGGTCAAGGAGGAAAGTGACACCTACTTACCCTCGCAGGTGGGCGCCATCCTCAGTGTGGGAAAGAGGGGCACCTACAGGCCTAAGAGGGAGATGGCACCTGCATACCCTCTGAGGTGGGTGCCACCCCTCAGTGTGTTAAACAGGGGCACCCAGAGGTCAAAGATGGAGGTGACACCTGCACACCCTCTTCTGTGGGGGCCACCCCTCAGTGTGTGAGAGAGGGGCACCTAGATGTCAAGAAGGGAGGTGCCACCTGCATACCCTCTCAGGTGGGTGCCACCCCTCAGTGTGTGAGAGAGGGGCACCTAGATGTCAAGAAGGGAGGTGCCACCTGCAAACCCTCTCAGGTGGGTGCCCCCTCAGTGTGTGAGAGAGGGGCACCTAGAGGTCAAGAAGTGAGGTGCCAACTGCATACCCTCTCAGGTGGGTGCCACCCCTTAGTGTGTGAGAGAGGGGCACCTAGATGTCAAGAAGGGATACCCTCTCCGGTGAGTGCCCTCTCAGTGTGGAAGACAGGCACCCAGAGGTCAAGGAGGGAAGTGGCACATTCATATGCCCACCTTGATTTTGAGAGGAGGGGTTTTGGTCGATTGGTGCTACAGGTGGTAGTTTATGGAGTGTGAGGTAAGAATGATCCACAGCAAACCTGGCTGAGACCATGAGAAACTGAAACGCTTTGAAAAAGGATTTACAAGACCTGCTTTCTGTCAGAAGGCACGTTTGCAGTTGTTCATATTTGCTTGATAGTTGTAACAAGACATAGGTTATTGCCATATTCTCCATCTAAAATGTACAGGGCTGTCCGAATATTTTTTCCCTTTTTGTGGTCTTCAAGATGGTCTACCTACATTTTTTTGCTTTGCACTCCTGCATGAATATTGTGACTTGTGCATCAGTATTTGTTGTTCCTAGACTTATTCCCGCTGATAAAATGGTTCTGCCTAAGAAATACTGCCAAGCAAACAATTAGTGCTTTCCTGCGTCACTCAGTGGTAAACGGGCAAACACTTGCACACATCTTCCAGCTCGGCGGATTCGATGAGGGTGGACATTCTCCTGCTGTGGATGAAATTATTTAATGGTGCAGATTTTTGTTTGGCTCAAGAGAAGGTAAACGGGGACACCTCACAAACTCTGCACAAGGCGCAACCTTTTCCTGCGGATAAAAATGGTGGCAAAGGAAAGACAATGGACATGGTAAAGGGTGCTGGGGACGTGTGAGGCTAATGGACATGTAAGGGTACCATTTCAATGATGCAGTCCAAAGTACTCCTGGAGTGGGGGGCATGTGCCAGATTATGAATCACTGTGCCCACTCTGATGCAAGAAAGGGCCTCATGGCACTCACAGGGCTTGATGGAAGGACCTTGCATGGGTAAGCCGGGAGGCTGAAGTCACAAGCACTGATTGGTGAAGTGCAGTCATTGGAACAGGAACGAACAGGGCACCTGAAAGTCTCGGAGACAGACCGCTAGCACAGGCCCGTAGCTTCAAGGGGTGTTGCACTCCCCCAATAAATGTATTATGTGGTAAGTAGTTGGGAACCAGTGCTTTCAGTTGGTATGGGTGAGGTGGCTGTCAGATTTCACCTAGGATTTTTACATGCACGCACAGACTAAAACACACACACACACACACACACCCAACCCACCCACCCACACACACCCACACACACACACTCACACACACACACACACCAACCCACACACACACATACACACACACCTCCCCACCCACACACACACACACACACACCCAACCCAAAACACAAACCCACCCCCACACACACACACACACCCACCCACACACACACACACACACACACTCTCTCTCTAACTCTCTATTCTCTGTTTTGAAGCTCTTAATATGTTGGTCATTTTACAAAATATTTTAAGTACCCCCTAATGCCCCAATCTTCCTGACCAAGCTTGCCCCTGCGCCAGCAAGGGGTGTGGAGTCGATACACTGCCCACAACTGGGAGGCAGGAAGTGCTGGACATTGGCCCATCTGGGAGGTCGAAGTCAGCGGTGCCAGGTGGATGATGGAAAGAGCAGAAGGCCAAGGAGATGTGGGGTTGGTACCAGGTCTGCGTCTGACTGCGAGCACCACACTTTATGGTCTGTAAGTACCGAGGAGCGAATATAATGAAGGCCTAATTCACAAAACGTTTTGCATACTGATGTTTCACTTATTTGCAGAAAAGTCTTCTTCACAAGGACAAATAAAAAGTAATGATACAACCAACGACTGCATAGATTTACAACATGGACGGTCTCCTGTTCCCTCACATCCACCGAATCCGCACCCAAGACCTGAAACAACCGCCCGTGAACATCGGCAATGTCTCCTCAGTCTTTGAATTCTGCAAGAAACTGAGGACCTGGCTCTTCACCTGGATGTTAGCTTAGCTAGCTCACTCCTCTTCTTGCCTAGCGCCTGTATATTGTCCCATGTGAGATGTGCACTCTACAAATCCACATAACATAAACACATAACATAACAAAACATACCTAAACTAAACTAAACATAACTAAATTAAACTAAGGATAACTAAACTAAGCTAAACTAATCATAACTAAACGAAAATAAACTAAACATAACTCAACTAAAGATAACTAGACTAAACATTACTCTACTAAACATAACTAAAAAAACATCACTCAACTAAACTTAACTACCCTAAACCAACCATAACTAAACTAAACATAACTAAACATAGCTAAGCTAAACATAACTAAACGAAAAAAGTAAACATCCCTAAAGTAAACATAAATAAACTAAAGATAACTAAACTAAACATACCTAAAATAAACATTATTCAATTAAACTAAACATAACTAATCTAAACTAAACATAATTAAACTAAACATACCTAAATTAAACATAACTAAACACAACTAAACTAAACATAAAGTAAACTAAACATAACTCAACTAAACTAAATGTAACTAAACTAAACATTACTCAACTAAACATAACTACCCTAAAATAGGCATAACTAAAATAAACATAACTAAACATAGCTAATCTAAACATAACTAAACTAAAAAGTAAACACCCATAAAGTAAACATAACTAAACTAAAGATAACTAAACTAAACATATCTAAAGTAAACATTATTCAACTAAACTAAATATAACTAATCTAAACTAAACATAACTAAACTAAACATACCTAAACTAAACATAACTAAACTAAACACAACTAAACTAAACATAACTAAACATAACTAAACTAAACTAAAATAAACATAACTAAAATAAACATAACTCAACTAAACGTAACTAAAATAGACATTACTCAACCATACTAAACATAACTAAATGAAACATAACTATTCATAGCTAAACTTAACATAACTAAACTGAACATAAAAAAACATAACTAATCCAAACTAAACTAAACTTGACTAAACTAAACATAAACTAAACAAAACATATACAACTACTGCTGCAAGGCAGATTTTTGTTGTCAGAGGTTTAAGGTTGAGTGGAACCAAGAATGATACAACAGGAGGTGGAGGGGTTCGCTTTTGGAAAAGTTTGTGGCTAGTGACCAAACTTTCAAATATGTTTCGCCATCACGTTTACACAACTAAAACTATTCAAAAAAACTTTGGGATCAGTGTGTGTAGGAGGCTGACCTGGTTTGTAGTGGGTACCAAAGGTACTTACACATTATACCAGGTCCAGTTATCCCTTATTAGTGAAATGCAGTCAGTGTCTAGAAGCCAGGCTGCCTAGGGGTAGCTGTAGCTGAGCAGCCAAGGCTGAACTAGGAGACATGCAAAGCACTTGCAATACCACTGTAGTCACACAGTTCTCACACACATGAAAAAAAATACTCAGTGTTACAAAAATAAAGGTACTTTATTTTTAGTGACACAATGCCAAAAATACCTTAGAGGCTATACTCCCTTAGGAGGTAAGTAATATACACAGTATATACACTAGAATGCACAAATAGCTGTAAAAACAGAAAACAGTGCAAATAGTGAAAATCACAATAGGTTCAAATGGGCCTGGGGGAACACCAACCATATACTAAAATAGTGGAATGCGAAAGTCGGTTTCCCACCTAGGCAAGTGTAGTGTGTAGAGGGGCGCTGGGAGTGTAAGAAAGCACCAAAAGCAATAGAACCCACCCCAGAGCCCAGGAAAACAGGAGTAAATCACAGTACGTTTCCTAGAATACACAAGAACTTGTGATAGAAGATTATGCAAGAACCAGAAGAGACTGCAAGACACCACCGATGGATTCCTGGACCTTAAGACCTGTGGAAGAAGGGGACCAAGTCCAAGAAGCACTGAAGAGTCCAGGGAGAATAGTAGCCCCTGCCAACCCGGATGAAGGTGCAAAAGTGGAACCACTGGTGAGAAAACAAAGTCAGTTATGCACTCAAGAAGACAGATGCGGGTTCTTAGTTGGTGCAGAAGATGTCCCATGCTGGATGGGTGATTGCAGTCTGGTTTGCGTCGCTAGAATCTGCCAACAAGCCTTGGCAGCCGCAAAGCTTGCGGTTAGCGGTAAATGGCGCTGCCCGGGACCGGGAGGGACCTGGTGGCCTCTACCCAGGAGGGGGAGGCAGAAGGGGCTCTCAGCAACTCAGAGAGCCCTCAGAAGACCAGGCAGTGCACAAAGGAGTCCCACAGCATGGGGACAAAGAAGGTGCAAATGGAGGCCCACGCAGCACAACACAAAGGGATCCCACGCCGCCGGAGAACCACTTAGGAAGATGTGTGTCACAGGATGGAGTGCTGGGAGCCTAAGCTGCGCTGTACACAAAGAACTTCCTGGAGGGTCATACACAAGCCTTGGCAACTGCAAGACACGTGGTGCACGTGGTACTGTCTTGTGTGGGGAGGCAAGCTCTTACCTCCACCAAAGTTGGACAGTTGGACCTTGGGACTGTCTGGGTCACTTTAGTCTACCACCTGTGTTGCTGGATCCACGCTCGTCATCAGGAGAGCGGACCCACACCAGCGGTTGTCGCTGCAAAGAGGTGCCTGCTGGAGCAGAGAAGTCCACAGGAGATTCCTTTAGTTCTTCTGGTGCAGGCTGAAGGCAGGCAGTCCTCGGAGGATGCACGACCTAGAAACAGTTGCAGTTGCTGGCAGGAGCTAAAGATACAGGGGGTCATTCTGACCCCGGCGGTCTTAGACCGCCGGGGCCAGGGTCGGCGGGAGCACCGCCGACAGGCCGGCGGTGCCCCGCAGGGCATTCTGACCGCGGCGGTAAAGCCGCGGTCGGACCGGCAACACTGGCGGTCTCCTGTCAGTGTACCGCCGCCCTTTTGAATCCTCCAAGGCGGCACAGCTAGCTGCGCCGCCGAGGGGATTCCGACCCCCCCTACCGCCATCCAGTTCCCGGCGGTCCGCCCGCCGGGAACCGGATGGCGGTAGGGGGGGTCGCGGGGCCCCTGGGGGCCCCTGCAGTGCCCATGCCACTGGCATGGGCACTGCAGGGGCCCCCGTAAGAGGGCCCCTACAAGTATTTCACTGTCTGCTTGGCAGACAGTGAAATACGCGACGGGTGCAACAGCACCCGTCGCACCTTCCCACTCCGCCGGCTCGATTACGAGCCGGCATCCTCGTGGGAAGGGAGTTTTTCCCTGGGCTGGCGGGCGGTCTTTTGGCGACCGCCCGCCAGCCCAGGGAAAAACTTAGAATACCCTCCGCGGTCTTTCGACCGCGGAGCGGTATTTCGGAGGGGGGAACTCTGGCGGGCGGCCTCCGCCGCCCGTCAGGGTCAGAATGACCCCCACAATGTTGCAGAAGTTGCCTTCGCTTCTTTGTTGCAGTTTGTAGAGTTCCTGGAGGGTCCAGATGCAGTTCCGTCGGTAGAAGATGAAGTAAAGGATGCAGAGGATTCCTGCTGGAGTCTTGCAATCCGAATCTGAGGAAACACCCAGAGTAGAGACCCTAAATTGCCCTGAAAGGGGGATTGGTCAGCTACACAGGTAAGCACCTATCAGGGGAGGGCTTTGACGCCACCTGCTGGCACTGGCCACTCAGATGCTCCCAGAGTGCCCCACCACCTTGGAATCCAAGATGGCAAAACCCAGGGACACTCTGGAGGAGCTCTGGGCACCACCCCTGGGGTGGTGATGGACAGGGTGGTGGTCACTCCCCTTTCCTTTGTCCAGTTTCGCACCAGAGCAGGGACTGGGGGTCCCTGAACCGGTGTAGACTGGATTATGCAAGGAGGGCACCATCTGTGCCCTTCAAAGCATTTCCAGAGGCTCCGGGAGGCTACCCCTCCCATGCCTGTAATGCCTATTTCCAAAGAGAGAGGGTATAACACCCCTCTCCCATAGGAAATGCTTTGTTCTGCCTTCCTGAGCTCGAGCTGCTTGAGCAACAGGAGGGGCAGCAGCTGGGGCTGCCTGGAAAACCTCAGAATGCTGGTATGGCAGTACTGGGGGTCCACTGTGGAGCCCCCAAAGTGCATGGAATTGTAAAACCAATAATTGAATCAGTATTGGGTACAATTCCCAGGTGTTAGACACCTTACATGGCCATATTTGGAGTTACCATTGTGAAGCTGGACATAGGTAGTGACCTATGTCCAGTGCACGCGTAAAATGGCGTCCCCGCACTCACGAAGTCTGGGAAAATGGTCCTCGACGACATGAGGGCACCTCTGCTAGTGCACGGGTGCCCTCACACACAGGTACTTTGCACCCAGCCTTCAGGGTTAGAAGGCCTGACATCTAGGTGACTTATAAGTGACCTGGTGCAGTGTAAATGGCAGTGAAAGGGTGCATGCACCATTTCACACAGGCTGCAGTGGCAGTCCTGTAGAAGCCTTGGCATGGGCTCCCTATGGTGGCAAAAGAAATACTGCAACCCACAGGGATCCCTGGAACCCAATGCCCTGGGTACCTAGGTACCATATACCAGGGACTTATAAGGGGGCACAAGTATGCCAATTTGGGATGAAATACTGGGTTACCAGTATGTAGTGTGAAATGTTGGAACAGAGAGAGCATAAGCACTGGGGTCCTGGTTAACAGGACAAACAGGCCAATAATGGGGGTAACCAAGCTAGAAAGAGGCTACTTTCTCAGTGTGTTAATAGTGTGTGGGAAAAATGTTGAAACAGCTCAATATCACCAGAAGCACACATGAGCGCTTCTCAGCCGGAAAAAGTGACCTCCAAATAAAAATACAGTTCTGGGGTACTTGCACCTTCAAAGGATAAAGAAGGGGTTTTCTGCCTCAAACCACCTCAGGTGTGCGGATTAGTGAGTAGACAAAAATCTGCTAAAAAAGTACTTTGTGATTCTTGTGCATTCCACAAATGTCGCAAATCTATCTAACTGTAGAACCCATACAACAAGAAATAAAATTCGATTTATAAAAATCTGTTTGGAAAGAGGGATCGTTGCTTTTACTGACGCAGACGCGTGACTGAGTGAACGAGGAAACATGTAATTTATTTCCAAAAGGGTTTCACGCGGCTCGGCAGAAAACAAGCCCTTCTTGCCAGCAACCTTGGCAGGCACCGCGGCACCTTTTAAATTGCCTCTCCGGACCCTGCCAGTGACTTGATGTAAACCAGCAGCGCGAGCCTCCTGCCCTGCACGAGGCACTTCTCACCCAGCATATTTATCATTTCTTCTTTTAAGACATATTTCTATTTGAGGGTTCAGAATGAGTGAGCACCTGAACCACCACCAGCCATTCTTTAAAAAGACAGATGGAATATATGCTGAACTTCGACCCCCCGTATTGTGTACGTGCCCGTGGGCCCTGCGACATAAAGGTAAACAAGCACAGACAACTAACACCAGCAGAGTTCACTTTTATCAAATCATCAGGTGAAAAAAGTTCATTTGAGGGCGGATAAAATGTGATGAGAAATCTTACTTCAGCTCTCTAGTTCTAATTTTTATAGTCAGAGCCACTGGAATTATGCGGTTCTGCAGCTGCGGCGATTTTTGCATAATTATGGTTTTGCCATATTTGCCACATAATCCATCATCTTCCGCATTATCTACAGATTTTAACAACAAAAAAATTGCTTCCAGCTCAAACGTTACAATAATTATGGCAACTCGGGTTCCTGCGAACCCGAACGCTTTTCGCAAACGTTGAGTGGTCGTCTTTCAGTTGCTAATTGCTGTATGTGGGTGTTAAACTGGTACTAATTAAGGTGAACTTTTTTCTTAGACAATCTTACCAGGTGCAAAAATGCCAAAAAGTGAGGTAATAGTATAACAAAATATGCAGCATAATTTGCTGTTTCTTGCCGCATGATTTAGTCAACCATGCCGCATAATTTGGTCCTCCTCTGCCACATAATACCAGTGGCCTTGTTTAAAGTTGGCACCATTTGTTCAAGCCGGACTGAAGAACACTGCATTACGCTTTCTCCAGACTTGCTGTATCCTAAAATCATGCAGACTCTGGTGCAATTATGGTCCATCCAGCCCAGGCCATGTACTCTTTGCTGTGTTAATAGTAAGCAGCAGTGTAGGAAAGTACGATCTTGTCTGGCATGTTACCCCCATATTTCACTGTATATATGTTGTTTTAGTGTATGTGTCACTGGGACCCTGCCAGGCAGGGCCCCAGTGCTCATAAGTGTGCCCTGTATGTGTTCCCTGTGTGATGACTAACTGTCTCACTGAGGCTCTGCTAAGCAGAACCTCAGTGGTTATGCTCTCTCTGCTTTCTAAATTGTCACTAACAGGCTAGTGACCAATTTCACCAATTCACATTGGCATACTGGAACACCCTTATAATTCCCTAGTATATGGTACTGAGGTACCCAGGGTATTGGGGTTCCAGGAGATCCCTATGGGCTGCAGCATTTCTTTTGCCAACCATAGGGAGCTCTGACAATTCTTACGCAGGCCTGCCACTGCAGCCTGAGTGAAATAATGTCCACATTATTTCACAGCCTTTTTACACTGCACTTTAGCAACTTATCAGTCACCTATATGTCTAACCTTCACCTGGTGAAGGTTGGGTGCCAAGTTACTTAGTGTGTCGGCACCCTGGCACTAGCCAACGTGCCCCCACATCGTTCAGGGCAAATTCCCTGGACTTTGTGAGTGCGGGGACACCATTACACGCGTGAACTATACATAGGTCACTACCTATGTATAGCGTCACAATGGTAACTCCGAACATGGCCATGTAACATGTCTAAGATCATGGAATTGCCACCCCAATGCCATCCTGGCATTGGGGAGACAATTCCATGATCCCCTGAGTCTCTAGCACAGACCCGGGTACTGCCAAACTACCTTTCCCTGGATTTCACTGCAGCTGCTGCTGCTGCCAACCCCATAGACAGGTTTCTGCCCTCCTGGGGTCCAGCCAGGCTTGGCCCAGGAAGGCAGAACAAAGGACTTCCTCAGAGAGAGGGTGTTACACCCTCTCCCTTTGGAAAAAGGTGTCAGGGCTGGGGAGGAGTAGCCTCCCCCAGCCTCTGGAAATGCTTTGATGGTCACAGATGGTGCCCATCTCTGCATAAGCCAGTCTACACCGGTTCAGGGATCCACCAGCCCTGCTCTGGCGCAAAACTGGACAAAGGAAAGGGGAGTGACCACTCCCCTGACCTGCACCTCCCAGGGGAGGTGCCCAGAGCTCCTCCAGTGTGCTCCAGACCTCTGCCATCTTGGAAACAGAGGTGCTGCTGGCACACTGGACTGCTCTGAGTGGCCAGTGCCAGCAGGTGACGTCAGAGACTCCTCCTGATAGGCTCTTACCTGTGTTGCTAGCCTATCCTCCTTCCTAAGTAGCCAAACCTCCTTTTCTGGCTATTTAGGGTCTCTGCTTTGGGGAATTCTTTAGATAACGAATGCAAGAGCTCATCAGAGTTCCTCTGCATCTCTCTCTTCACCTTCTGCCAAAGGATCGACCGTTGAATGCTCAGGACGCCTGCAAAACCGCAACAAAGTAGCAAAGACCACTACTGCAACCTTGTATCGCTGATCCTGCCGCCTTCTCGACTGTTTCCTGGTGGTGCATGCTCTGGGGGTAGCCTGCCTCCTCTCTGCACTAGGAGCTCTGAAGAAATCTCCCGTGGGTCGACGGAATCTTCCCCCTGCAACCGCAGGCAACAAAAGACTGCATCACCGGTCCTCTGGGTCCCCTCTCAGCACAACAAGCGTGGTCCCTGGAACTCAACAACTCTGTCCAAGTGACTCCCACAGTCCAGTGACTCTTCAGTCCAAGTTTGGTGGAGGTAAGTCCTTGCATCCCCACGCTAGACTGCATTGCTGGGTATCGCGTGATTTGCAGCTGCTCCGGCTCCTGTGCACTCTTCCAGGATTTCCTTCATGCACAGCCAAGCCTGGGTCCCCGACACTCTAACCTGCAGTGCACAACCTCCTGAGTTGTCCTCCGGCGTCGTGGGACTCCCTTTTGTGTCTTCCGGTGAGCTCCAGTTCACTCCTCTTTGTAGTGCCTGTTCTGGCACTTCTGCGGGTGCTGCCTGCTTCTGTGAGGGCTTCCTGACTTACTGGGCACCCCCTCTGTCTTCTCATCCAAGTGGCGATATCCTGATCCCTCCTGGGCCACAGCAGCATCCAAAAACCCTAACCGCGACCCTTGCAGCTAGCAAGGCTTGTTTGCGGTCTTTCTGCGTTTGAACACATCTGCAAGCTTCTTCACGACGTTGGACATCCATTCTCCAAAGGGGAAGTTTCTAGCCCTCTTCGTTCTTGCAGAATCCACAGCTTCTACCATCCGGTGGCAGCTTCTTTGCACCCTCAGCTGGCATTTCCTGGGCATCTGCCCAATCTCGACTTTGTCGCGACTCTTGGACTTGGTCCCCTTGTTCCACAGGTACTCTCGTCCAGAAATCCACTTTGGTTGCATAGCTGGTGTTGGTCTTTCTTGCAGAAATCCCCTATCACGACTTTTGTGCTCTCTGGGGAATATAGGTGCACTTTACACCTACTTTTCAGGGTCTTGGGGTGGGCTATTTTTCTAACCCTCACTGTTTTCTTACAGTCCCAGCGACCCTCTACGAGCTCACATAGGTTTGGGGTCCATATGTTATTCGCATTCCACTTTTGGAGTATATGGTTTGTGTTGCCCCTATACCTATGTGCTCCTATTGCAATACATTGTAATTTTACACTGCTTGCATTACTTCCTATTGCTATTACTGCATATTTTTGGTATTGTGTACATATATCTTGTGTATATTTGGCATCCTCATACTGAGGGTACTCACTGAGATACTTTTGGCATATTGTCATAAAAATAAAGTACCTTTATTTTTAGTATATCTGTGTATTGTGTTTTCTTATGATATTGTGCATATGACACCAGTGGTATAGTAGGAACTTTGCATGTCTCCTAGTTAAGCCTAAGCTGCTCTGCTATAGCTACCTTCTATCAGCCTAAGCTGCTAGAAACACCTCTTCTACACTAATAAGGGATAACTGGACCTGGCACAGAGTGTAAGTACCCCTTGGTACCCACTACAAGCCAGGCCAGCCTCCTACATTGGTTGTGCAGTCGTGGGATAAGTACTTGTAACTGCTTAAAACTTTGTCATATTGTACTTTTCATAAGAGAAAAATATACAAAACAAGTTCAGTGTATGTACACCTAACCAAAAAGTTTTGCTTTTCTTCTCTTACTCTATTTACTAAGTGCTGAAAAGTACCTCTAAACTTTCAAAAAGTTTCTAAAAAGTTGAAAAAGTTTTGTTCTGTGTCCTTAAAAAGTCCTGAAACTTTTTCTTTCTTTTATCTGTCCCTAAACCTTCTCTATCATGTCTGGCACAGGTCCTACTCTTGATCTGGTCAGCACAGCTTATGACCACCTTAGCTGGAAAGGTTTGAGGAGTCTCTGCATTGATAGAGGTTTAGGGGTAGGGAAGAATCCCTCTAGAGAATTGTTAAATAATATACTCATTGAAAATGATAAGGCCTTAGCTGGCACATCAGTTGAGAAGTTAGGAGATGGTTCACACTCTGACTCTGGGTCACCCCTAGGGAGAGTGTTAGATGGTATCCTTCCCAACATGCCCCTTAGCAGACCACCTAGCATAACTGGTACTAATGTGAGCTCTCATCACAGTAGGAATGTCATTCCTGCAGGCCAGGTTGTTAGAGTGCCAATTGTTAGGGACAACTCACCCTCTGTTCATTCACATCATTCTTCTGTGTCAAAGTATGCCCAACCCACCCACCCTGATGACAGAATGTTAGAAAGGGAGCTCAATAGATTGAGAGTGGAAGAGACTAGGCTGAAGCTTAAACAGCAACAGCTGGCTCTAGACAGGGAATCTTTAGACTTAGAAAAAGAAAGACAGAGGTTGGGGTTTGGACCCCATGGTGGCAGCAGCAGTATTCCAGATAGTAATCCTGTGAAAGAGCATGATTCTAAGAATCTGCATAAGATTGTTCCCCCTTACAAGGAGGGGGATGACATTAACAAGTGGTTTGCTGCACTTGAGAGGGCCTGTGTTGTACAGGGGGTCCCTCAACGGCAGTGGGCTGCTATCCTATGGCTATCTTTCAATGGAAAGGGTAGGGATAGGCTCCTTACTGTGAAAGAAAGTGATGCCAATAATTTTACAGTTTTGAAGAATGCACTCTTGGATGGATTTGGCTTAACCACTGAACAATACAGGATTAAGTTCAGAGAAACCAGAAAAGAGTCCTCACAAGACTGGGTAGACTTTGTTGACTATTCAGTGAAGGCCTTGGAGGGGTGGTTACATGGCAGTAAATTTTCTGACTATGAAAGCCTGTATAATCTAATCTTGAGAGAGCATATTCTGAATAACTGTGTGTCTGATTTGTTACACCAATATCTAGTGGACTCAGATCTGACCTCTCCCCAAGAATTGGGAAAGAAGGCAGATAAATGGGTCAGAACAAGAGTGAACAGAAAAGTTCATACAGGGGGTGACAAGGATGGCAAGAAGAAGGATGGTAATTCTTCAGACAAGGGTGGGGAAAAATCTAAAAATGAGCCTTCATCAGGCCCACAAAAACACTCTGGTGGGGGTGGTGGGCCCAAATCCTCTTCTAATCAAGTAAAGAAACCATGGTGCTATTTATGTAAAGTAAAAGGCCATTGGACAACTGATGCCAGTTGTCCAAAGAAAAGCACCAAGCCTCCCACTACCACAACCCCTACTGCTACACCTAGTGCCCCTAGTAATAGCAGTGGTAGTGGGAGCAAACCTACTAATAGCCAATCCAAGGGAGTAGCTGGGCTCACTTTTGGTAATTTAGTTGGGGTTGGTCTTGTTAGGAAGACCACAGAGGCTGTGTTAGTCCCTGAAGGTGCCATTGATTTGGCCACCTTGGTTGCTTGTCCCCTTAATATGGATAAGTACAAGCAACGTCCCCTAATCAATGGTGTTGAGGTTCAGGCCTACAGGGACACAGGTGCCAGTGTTACCATGGTAATAGAGAAACTGGTACACCCTGAACAACACCTACTTGGTCACCAGTACCAAGTGACAGACGCTCATAACAACACTCTTAGCCACCCCATGGCTGTTGTGAATCTCAACTGGGGGGGGTTACTGGTCCAAAGAAAGTTGTGGTTGCCTCAGATTTACCTGTAGACTGTCTACTAGGGAATGATTTAGAGACATCAGCTTGGGCAGAAGTGGAGTTGGAGGCTCATGCAGCAATGCTGGGCATTCCTGGGCATATTTTTGCTTTGACAAGGGCTCAGGCCTAAAAGCAAAAAGGACAGGGTGACTTGGATCCTGGAACAATGGACCAAGTGCTCCCTAAAGCTAGGGTTAGTAAGGGTAAATCCCTACCCACTATCCCTCCCTCTACAGATGATTCAACTTCTGAGGAAGAAGAATTTCCCCCCTGTGCAGAACCGTCACCAGAGGAGCTGGAAGCAGACACTGCTGAGCTTTTGGGTGGAGGGGGGCCTGCCAGGGATGAGCTGAGTATGGCACAGCAAACCTGTCCCACATTAGAGGGTCTAAGACAGCAAGCTGTCAAACAGCAAAATGGGGATGTCAGTGACTCACATAGAGTTTACTGGGAGGACAACCTCTTGTATACAGAGGCAAAGGACCCTATACCTGGAGCAGCCAGGAGATTGGTCATTCCCCTGCAATACAGAGAGTTCCTCCTAACTCTAGCCCACGACATTCCCTTGGCTGGGCATTTAGGGCAAATTAAAACATGGGAAACGCTTGTCCCCCTGTTTCATTGGCCTAGAATGTCAGAGGACACAAAAGATTTTTGTAAGTCCTGTGTCACCTGTCAAGCAAGTGGCAAGACTTGTGGCACCCCAAAGGCTCCCCTTATTCCACTGCCTGTGGTTAGGGTTCCCTTTGAAAGGGTAGGGGTTGACATAGTTGGCCCCCTTGACCCTTCTACTGCTTCAGGCAATGGATTTATCTTGGTGGTAGTGGACCATGCCACAAGATATCCTGAAGCTATTCCTCTTAGGACCACTACAGCACCTGCAGTGGCAAAGGCCCTCCTGGGAATGTTTTCCAGGGTGGGTTTCCCAAAAGAGGTGGTATCAGACAGGGGGAGCAACTTTATGTCTGCATACTTGAAGGCAATGTGGAAGGAATGTGGTGTAACATACAAATTCACCACACCTTATCATCCACAAACAAATGGACTGGTAGAGAGGTTTAATAAAACTCTCAAAGGAATGATAATGGGACTCCCTGAAAAACTCAGGAGGAGATGGGATGTGCTGTTACTTTGCCTCCTTTTTGCTTACAGGGAGGAACCCCAGAAAGGAGTGGGCTTCAGCCCTTTTGAACTCCTATTTGGACACCCTGTAAGAGGTCCCCTAACACTTGTCAAGGAGGGTTGGGAACAACCTTTAAAAGCTCCTAAGCAAGACATAGTGGACTATGTACTCGGCCTAAGATCCAGAATGGCTGAGTACATGAAAAAGGCCAGTAAAAACCTTCAGGCCAGCCAAGAGCTCCAAAAGCAATGGCATGACCAGAAGGCTGTTCTGATTCAGTACCAACCAGGACAGAAGGTGTGGGTCTTGGAGACTGTGGCCCCAAGAGCACTCCAAGACAAATGGAGTGGACCCCACATCATTGTTGAAAAGAAGGGAGAAGTCACCTACTTGGTTGACTTGGGCACTGCCAGGAGTCCCCTTAGGGTGCTCCATGTCAATCGCCTAAAACCCTACTATGACAGGGCTGATCTCACCCTGCTCATGGCAACAGATGAAGGACAGGAAGAAGAGAGTGACCCTCTCCCTGATCTCTTCTCTTCCACAGAACAAGATGCTCTAGTGGAAGGTATAGTTTTAGCAGACTGTCTTACTGCTGAGCAGAAAGACCACTGCATAAATCTCCTGGGCCAGTTTTCTGAACTCTTTTCTACTGTGCCAGGCACCACTTCTTGGTGTGAGCACACTATAGATACTGGAGACAGCATGCCTGTCAAAAGTAAAATCTATAGGCAGCCTGACCATGTCAGGGACTGCATAAAACAAGAGGTTCAGAAAATGCTTGAACTGGGAGTGGTTGAACATTCTGAAAGCCCATGGGCCTTTCCTGTGGTGCTTGTACCAAAGCCTCACTCTAAAGATGGGAAAAGAGAAATGAGGTTTTGTGTAGATTACAGAGGTCTCAACCAGGTAACAAAAACTGATGCTCACCCTATACCCAGGGCAGATGAGCTCATAGATACACTGGCATCTGCCAAGTATCTAAGCACCTTTGATTTGACTGCAGGGTATTGGCAGATCAAGTTATCAAAGGATGCTAAAGCAAAAACTGCATTTTCGACTATTGAAGGGCACTACCAATTCACAGTAATGCCCTTTGGTTTGAAAAATGCACCTGCCACTTTTCAGAGGTTGGTGAATACAGTCCTGCAAGGGTTGGAGTCTTTTAGTGCAGCATATCTGGACGATATAGCTGTATTTAGCTCAACCTGGGATGATCACCTGGTCCACCTATGGAAAGTTTTGGAGGCCCTGCAAAAGGCAGGCCTCACTATCAAGGCTTCAAAGTGCCAGATAGGTCAGGGGAAAGTGGTTTATCTGGGACACCTGGTAGGTGGAGACCAGATTGCACCACTTCAGGGGAAAATCCAAACTATTATAGATTGGGTTCCCCCTACACCTCAGACCCAGGTGAGAGCCTTCTTAGGCCTCACTGGGTATTACAGGAGGTTCATAAAGAACTATGGCTCCATTGCAGCCCATCTTAATGACCTCACTTCTAAGAAAATGCCTAAAAAGATATTGTGGACAGCTAGCTGTCAGAAAGCTTTTGAGGAGCTGAAACAGGCCATGTGCACTGCACCTGTCCTAAAAAGCCCATGTTACTCCAAAAAATTCATTGTTCAAACTGATGCATCTGAATTAGGGGTAGGGGCAGTCTTATCACAACTCAATTCTGAGGGCCAGGATCAACCTGTTGCTTTTAGCAGCAGGAGGTTGACCCCTAGAGAAAAGCGTTGGTCTGCCATAGAGAGGGAGGCCTTTGCTGTGGTCTGGGCACTGAAGAAGTTGAGGCCATACCTGTTTGGCACTCACTTCATTGTTCAGACAGACCACAAACCTCTACTTTGGCTAAAACAAATGAAAGGTGAAAACCCTAAATTGTTGAGGTGGTCCATATCCCTACAGGGAATGGACTATACAGTGGAACATAGACCTGGGAGTACCCACTCCAATGCAGATGGACTCTCCAGATATTTCCACTTAGACAATGAAGACTCATCAGGTCATGGCTAGTCTTATTGTCCTTCGTTTGGGGGGGGGTTGTGTAGGAAAGTACCATCTTGCCTGGCATGTTACCCCCATATTTCACTGTATATATGTTGTTTTAGTGTATGTGTCACTGGGACCCTGCCAGCCAGGGCCCCAGTGCTCATAAGTGTGCCCTGTATGTGTTCCCTGTGTGATGACTAACTGTCTCACTGAGGCTCTGCTAACCAGAACCTCAGTGGTTATGCTCTCTCTGCTTTCTAAATTGTCACTAACAGGCTAGTGACCAATTTCACCAATTCACATTGGCATACTGGAAAACCCTTATAATTCCCTAGTATGTGGTACTGAGGTACCCAGGGTATTGGGGTTCCAGGAGATCCCTATGGGCTGCAGCATTTCTTTTGCCACCCGTAGGGAGCTCTGACAATTCTTACACAGGCCTGCCACTGCAGCCTGAGTGAAATAATCCCCACATTATTTCACAGCCATTTTACACTGCACTTAAGTAACTTATAAGTCACCTATATGTCTAACCTTCACCTGGTGAAGGTTGGGTGCTAAGTTACTTAGTGTGTGGGCACCCTGGCACTAGCCAATGTGCCCCCACATCGTTCAGGGCAAATTCCCCGGACTTTGTGAGTGCGGGGACACCATTACACGCGTGCACTATACATATGTTGTAGGTTGCTAGCCTATCCTTCTTCCTAAGTAGCCAAACCTCCTTTTCTGGATATTTAGGGTCTCTGCTTTGAGGAATTCTTTAGATAACGAATGCAAGAGCTCATCAGAGTTCCTCTGCATCTCTCTCTTCACCTTCTGCCAAAGGATCGACCGCTGACTGCTCAGGACGCCTGCAAAACTGCAACAAAGTAGCAAAGACGACTACTGCAACCTTGTATCGCTGATCCTGCCGCCTTCTCGCCTGTTTCCTGGTAGTGCATGCTCTGGGGGTAGCCTGCCTCCTCTCTGCACTAGGAGCTCTGAAGAAATCTCTTGTGGGTCGACGGAATCTTCCCCCTGCAACCGCAGGCAACAAAAGACTGCATCACCGGTCCTCTGGGTCCCCTCTCAGCACTACGAGCCTGGTCCCTGGAACTCAGCAACTCTGTCCAAGTGACTCCCACAGTCCATTGACTCTTCAGTCTAAGTTTGATGGAGGTAAGTCCTTGGCTCCCCACGCTAGACTGCATTGCTGGGTATCGCGTGATTTGCAGCTGCTCCGGCTCCTGTGCACTCTTCTAGGATTTCCTTCGTGCACAGCCAAGCCTGGGTCCCCAACACTCTAACCTGCAGTGCACAACCTCCTGAGTTGTCCTCCGGTGTCGTGGGACTCCCTTTTGTGTCTTCGGGTGAGCTCCGGTTCACTCCTCTTTGTAGTGCCTGTTCCGGCACTTCTGCGGGTGCTGCCTGCTTCTGTGAGGGTTTCCTGACTTGCTGGGCGCCCCCTCTGTCTCCTCATCCAAGTGGCGATATCCTGGTCCCTCCTGGGCCACAGCAGCATCCAAAAATCGTAACCGCGACCCTTGCAGCTAGCAAGGCTTGTTTGCGGTCTTTCTGCATGGGAACACCTCTGCAAGCTTCTTCACGACGTGGGACATCCATCCTCCAAAGGGAAAGTTTCTAGCCCTCTTCGTTCTTGCAGAATCCACAGCTTCTACCATCCGGTGGCAGCTTCTTTGCACCCTCAGCTGGCATTTCCTTGGCATCTGCCCAATCTCGACTTTGTCGCGACTCTTGGACTTGGTCCCCTTGTTCCACAGGTACTCTCGTCCGGAAATCCACTTTGGTTGCATTGCTGGTGTTGGTCTTTCTTGCAGAAATCCCCTATCACGACTTCTGTGCTCTCTGGGGAATATAGGTGCACCTTACACCTACTTTTCAGGGTCTTGGGGTGGGCTATTTTTCTAACCCTCACTGTTTTCTTACAGTCCCAGCGACCCTCTACGAGCTCACATAGGTTTGGGGTCCATACGTTATTCGCATTCCACTTTTGGAGTATATGGTTTGTGTTGCCCCTATACCTATGTACTCCTATTGCAATACATTGTAATTTTACACTGCTTGCATTACTTCCTTTTGCTATTACTGCATATTTTTGGTATTGTGTACATATATCTTGTGTATATTTGGCATCCTCATACTGAGGGTACTCACTGAGATACTTTTGGCATATTGTCATAAAAATAAAGTACCTTTATTTTTAGTATATCTGTGTATTGTGTTTTCTTATGATATTGTGCATATGACACCAGTGGTATAGTAGGAACTTTGCATGTCTCCTAGTTCAGCCTAAGCTGCTCTGCTATAGCTACCTTCTATCAGCCGAAGCGGCTAGAAACACCTCTTCTACACTAATAAGGGATAACTGGACCTGGCACAGAGTGTAAGTACCCCTTGGTACCCACTACAAGCCAGGCCAGCCTCCTACAAGCAGGCACTAGGAAAATAGTACATAAACAGCTGCCAAGATGTCAGATTACTTATTTGTGACATTTCCATGTTTACAAGGTGTTTATGTGGCATTTCCATTCCATAACTCTGCTGTGAGTTGAACAGGTATGCCCATGTAGTGAGATCAATTTCTGATAGTAGACCCTTCTGTGCATTAGGCTAGAAGCAGAGGGCCAGATTTACAAAAAAGTGGTGCAGTGCAGAGAAGCAAGTCACTTTTTTTCTATGCTGCGTCACTTGGAACGGGTAGGAATATGCTGTATTTAAGGAACTGAGCGCATTCCTGTCTTTTCCTCCTGCGCTGGCGCACAATGGGCTGCCTAACTCCAACACAGGGACCCTTGCACGATGGTGCACGGGTGTCTGCATGCATTGTTGGCAGGATTGTTTTTGTGCAGGAAAGGGCACATTCCTGCACAAAGTCAATCTCAGGAGGCCTTTTCTTCTTTCTATGTGTGCTGCAGAATGCAGCATACATAGAAAGCTGAAAAAAAGAGGCGAAATAAAGATATTCCTCCTTGTTACACCTCACCTGGGGAGGCGTAACGCTTTGGTGCATCCTCTGGTTTACCAGTGTTGGTAAATCTGGGGATGCGTCAAAATCCATGAATGTTGCGAGAGAACACCCACCGCAACGCCTATGGAACAGCGCCCTTGAAACGCCCCCTGACGCAGAGGAAGGCAATGCAGTCACTGGGATTTGCAAAATCTGTCAAAGACACATTTGTACATTGGTGTTTTCGATTACCAAATAGTGAAATACAAACATTTACTATTTGGTCATCAGAAACGATGACCTTTATACATGTGGCCCTTACAGTCTAATTTAGAGGTTGATGGATGGGCTGCACCACCATAAACGTGTCGGATATCACAACCTCGGTATTACAAGTGCATTATATGCAATGCCCAGATTTATACCTGGGCGGACGGCCAGTAGGTCCGATACGAGGATGGAGTAAATGACTCTGTCCCCATGTTAGAGAGGCCACCCACCTAATTTATAAATGACCACCAAGGAGGCAGTCATTTATAAAGGCCTGACAGGAACCGCTGTCACAGCGGTTTTTGTGAATGCATTTTACTGTTTGCTACAGGGTTGCGTCGGAAGGATGCAGCCCTGTAGCAAACAGTATTCTTTTTTCTTTTCAAAATGTGATTTTCTTTTTAAAGAGAAAAAAAGTAATGCTACCCTTGCCATGGGAGGCTTTTCCCACGGTGGGGGAGCATTATAATGGTTTTACCGTACGAAACAGTAAAATATGACTACATGTCCACGACTACATGTCCGCTCCTATAAATTGGGTGGGAAGACATGTGGCCATTTTTCCGATGGCCCTTACTTCCCAGAGCCATCAGAGAAGTTTTGCCACAGCAGAGATGGAGTAGTTTCCATTGTGGCCAAACTTTAGGTCCGCTTGCAATTAAATTTAGCGGGTGGACCACTGTATTGGTGGGGAGGAAATTCCATTGACATTGCGATGGAATACTCCCTCCACCAATATATAAATCAGGCCCTATGTCACACGGTATAAGGTGGAAGGGATATCCATGATATTTGTGATGGCGTACCTGTCCAACAAATTACTACAACTACTACTTAATTAGTCTAATTTGCAATTGCTCATGCCCTCTCGCCCCAAAGAATTTATTTGCCCAAAATGCATTGGGGACAGCATCAACATTAGTAATTTCTAGGAAATTGCTGGAAGTTACATTTTCATGTCCATTGACGGGCCAAGGCAATCGCCGGTTATCCTCTGCTCTGCAATGGATGACTGTCGTATGACCATGTTTGTGATCGTGCATCAGACTTTTCTGGCAAGAAAATAAAATTGGGATGATGTACTGTGGTGAACTCCTACCTAAAACGCTGGAAAATGTGCTCTTGTCAGCCTCATATTCTATGGAGTGAGTGAAGCTGGTAAGTCTGCCCCCCCTGTGGGACTTGTTGGAGCTGAACAAACTATGGGGCTGATTTAAGAGCTCCTAGCGCCATTCTAACGCCACATTAGCGTCATTTTTTTACACTAATGTGGCATTAGAAGACCAAAAACGCCACGCCATATTTACAAAGTGGCGCGATGCATGAATTGTGCCACTTTGTAACACTTTGCGCTACATTGTGCCTGCGCCAGGCATAATGTATGCAAGGGGGGTGTTCCCCTGTTGGGGGGGAGGGGCAAAAAAAATGGTGCAAGAAAATCTAAGAGATTTCCTTGCATTATTTTACTCTGCACTTTTAACGTCTGCTCAGAGCAGGCAGTAAAAGGGGACATGGCATTGATCACATTGATTTTGGTGCTACTCATGCAGAGTACATCAATAGCATTAAAAACAAATGACGCTCTTGCCCCTACCCTGCGCCATGGTGCGCCGTATTTTAATTATTTTAGTGCTAGGGGGGTGCTAAAGGGGGCGCAAGAAAAGTGGAGCTCCACTGTGCGCAGCACCGCTTTTCTTAAATATGCACCTACATGTGTCAACCAAAAATGGGATGTGTTCCCTCAGGGCAGTTTGTGATCCTTCTGTCCAGGTTCTCCCTAAAGCAGCCCTCCGGGCCTCAGCCTCCTGGGTGTTTTCCCAGTGCCCCAGAAGGCCAGTCCTTCCCTTGTTACGTAATTTAATTTTTTGCACCCGAGCAGCAGAATGCGAAACCACATTCCAAGGCGTGTGGGAATAAGCGTGTAATTCTCATATTACCTCCCTCTCCCACTGAAAGTGGCAGTGCTACGGAAGGCCTGATGAGGCAAGACTTGGTTTGATTTTAGTACTAAATAGATAAAAGATGTGAAAGAAGATAAACTATCTGCCTGATAATAAAAGATTAATATAAGGTGAAATCCAGGGATTTCATCAATGGTGCAAGTGAAAACAAATATAAATGGAGGACAGTGGGGGCATTAAAGCAGGGCGGGAACAGGAAAAAATTAAGGGCCTGATTTAGAGTTCAGTGGACTGGTTACTCCATCATAGGTGTGACAGATATCCCGTCCACCGTATGAAAAGTGCATTATACCCAATGGCACTTGCAGTACGCTGGATGGGATACCCGTTCGTTTTGTGATGGAGTAACTCGCCTGCCGAACTCTAAATAAAGCCATAAGTTCCTTCTAAGTTAAGTTTTACAAACACAGTGAGACAGTCCATCAGCTGATGTACATCAGTAGAATACATTGTATTGATGCATATATTGAAAGGAAAAAAGTATAAATGCCCAGTATAAATATCCTAAGGAATATAGATGATATAGGTGATTGGAATGTGCACTTCACATCAGAAACCACCACAAAGGAGGAACTGTTGGATAAAAAGTGAGTGGGATTGTAGTGGTACCAATTAAACAAGCAGAGCTTGAACCTTCAGTGTCTGTCCTATCCACTAGATGGACTAGTCCACCAAACGCTTAAGTAGTTTTAGTGACAAAGTTGCAGAAGTCTTCTTAATCAGTCCGTTAAAAGCTCATCCTCATGCATCTTCTCAGCGTTCTTGGTGAAGCTTGCAGAAAGTTGCGCAGCGGCTGCTTTTGTTCAGATTTCATAGAGTAAATGACCAACAATGTTGATTATTTTTTGAAAGAGAACATTAAATTGGACTTTAACATAAAAAGTGTTTCTTACCTCTGTTACAAGGAAAAGGGCAACATATTCTGAGGGGATCTTTTAACTACATTTGTTAGTGGCAAATTTTGTTCAAGGAGATGCAGGACAGAGTCAAATGTTGAATGCTGAGTCACTTCACGCAGCTTGTAGGAAGAATTTTGCAATCTACTATGTATCTTTCATGCAATTCTTGTATCGTTCCTACTGAATTTTCATGTGGTTCTTACAAGAAGATTTTAAATCTTTCACTCAACAATGAAAATAGTCTGTTTCCAATAGAACAGATTTACATGACCCTTAGTAAGGTAGCATGACCTCCAGACAATAAGGGCAGAGCATGTGACAGCAACCATTGAAAACCAATAGATTACCTGTAACTTACGTTAATGTCCTATTTGAAACCAAGATAGAAATACCTTCTGGATTTTTTATAAGAGGATGATTTCATTCAGGACTTTTATGCTTTTTTTCCTATTGATCCATATATGATCCCAGTAAATTACTATTAAATTACTAAGGGTTTCTTGAAAATAAGGAACTACTTAGAGCCCACGTAGAATGGTATATGGTAATGTGACCTACTCAGACAGCAATAAGAGACTAGAACAACATAGCAACCTCAACAAAATCTAAAGTTAAACAGCAAGAAAAATCTAAGATTCTAGAGACTGTGCCATGGAGTTCATTTTCCCTGGACAAATTCATTTTAAGCGAGTCATGTTTTGTGCATCATGGTGCATTGCTGTTACTAGGCTACAGCTAGAAAAATACTCCAAGATTTTTCTATAGTAATTGTTTCAAACCAAGCAACACCGTACTTCTATGGTTCTGAGTGGTGCAAAGGGGAACAGTGAGAACAGCGATATAGTACACACTAATCTGAGAACTGTAAAAGCAAAAGTTCTAGAAGAAGACAATAAATGTAATTAAGAGTACAAAAGTTCAGGCTGGTCATTGGAGTTTGGCTGTTACGATCTTACGTCAACAAGAGCACCTATCAGACTAGAGGCCTGATTTAGATGTCGGCAGGTGGGTTACTCCTTCACAATGGTGACAGAAAGCCCGCCGCCCGCCCACCAAAATATAAATCCAACAGGATATAATGGGATCTATATTTCGGCGGATGGACTATATATCATCTTTGTGATGTAGTAACCCGTCCGTGGACATTTAATAAGGCCCTATTTGTCCATTTATGAGCCACCAAGATCTTATGAAATAACCAACTCAAGAATGAAATTGTTGTCCTGGAATATAGATGCTTTATCACAATTTGAGAATGAACCTGTGGTACAGATTATCTTCATGAGATGTGGCTCCTCACTTCACAGCCTGTTCCAGAGTTTCAGGAATTTATGGTCCAGGCTCAACAGTCAAGGACAAAGAGAGGGCCCTCTGAGGGCTTATCTGTGTTTGTTTTTACATCTTATCTGCAAGGGAGTGGACATTATTTTGGAGCTTTGATTGCATGCAAGCAGAATTCATTTGAAAGCTATCCAGTAATGCACAGGTTTTATCCATTTTGATATATACCCTGTCACTGCTGGGTAGCTTGTGCACCTCTGTTCAGTCCTTTTTCAAAAAATCAGTGTTAATTTACTTAAACACATGTAAAAAAAAATTATTAACACATTTTATTTGGTTTTGACAAAATAGCAAGACCAAGGCGGTCTGCGACACAGAGGGGCATATTTATACTCCGTTTGCGCCGAATTTGCGTCGTTTTTTTCGACGCAAATTCGACGCAAAACTAACTCCATATTTATACTTTGGCGTTAGACGCGTCTAGCGCCAAAGTTCATGGAGTTAGCGTCATTTTTTGCCGTGAACACCTTCCTTGCGTTAATGAGATGCAAGGTAGGCATTCCCGTCTTAAAAAATGACTCCCAGGCATGTGCGTGGTATTTATACTCCCGGGCAAAAATGACGCCCGGGAGTGGGCGGGGCAAAAAACCCAGCATTTGCGCCTCTTTTTAACGCCTGGGTCAGGGCAGGCGTTAAGGGACCTGTGGGCTCAGAATGAGCCCAGAGGTGCCCTCCCCTGCCCCCAGGGACACCCCCTGCCACCCTAGCCCACACCAGGAGGACACCCAAGGATGGAGGGACCCATCCCAGGGAAGAAAAGGTAAGTTGTGGTAAGTATTTTTTTTAAAAAAAATTGTGGCATAGGGGGGCCTGATTTGTGCACCCCTACATGCCACTATGCCCAATGACCATGCCCAGGGGACATAAGTCACCTGGGCATGGCCATTGGGCAAGGGGGCATGACTCCTGTCTTTGCTAAGACAGGAGTCATGTTAATGGCGTCTGGGCGCCCCAAAAAAATGGCGCAAATCGGGTTAAGACGATTTTTTTGCCTCAGCCTGACTTGCCCCATTTTGGTACGCCCAAACGCCATTTTTCCCTACGCCGGCGCTGCCTGGTGTACGTCGTTTTTTTTCACGCACACCTGGCAGCGCCGGTCGGCTAACGCCGGCTAACGCCATTCAATAAATACGGCGCCCGCATGGCGCTTCAGAATGGCGTTAGCCGGCGCTAATTTTTTTGGCGCAAAACTGCGTTAGCGCAGTTTTGCGTCAAAAAGTATAAATATGGCCCAGAGTATCAAGAAATACAGGATGAATACCCGTAAACAACAGGAAACATACAAAAACATTGCACAGTCGTACCCTGACCCCACCTAGATCTCTCATGTTATAGCACCATACATCTGTACCTTGATACCTAGTTGGCCCTCAGTAGTGCATATCGGGGCTAAACCCAGTAATCAACCCAGTGCTGCCATATCTTCCGGTGTTTCTTGTGGGCAGCCCCTACCTTAAAACAATGCAATCTCAAGACCCATGCAATGATCCATTCCCCTCTTCCACGCCCCCACTGTAGGTGGAAAGTCGGCTTTCCACATTCTGGCAATCTCATTTCACCAATGTGAGCCCCAGAAGTAACAAATGCCGTTTATATCGGTTCCCCTCCAATGTGTCTGTACTATGAAGGAGGATCAATTTTGGGTTTAGGGGGATCTCCCAGGCAAGCACTGCTGCCAGGCAGGACGTCACCCCCCTCCAAAATTATTTAAATTTTGAGCAACCCCAACAGTATGTATGAAGGTGCCCTCTTCTATCCTACAACTGAGACAGAGCGAGAGCCCACAAGGCCCACACCCCACAACTGGTGTAATATGCCCTATGCAAGTATTTGAATTGAATCAAACGGAGATGAGAGGATACAGCAACCTCGCTTTGGGCCCCGAGGGCCTCTGTCCAATCATCTGCATCGACATTGTCAATGTTTTGCAGTCATGTCACCTGGAGAGTTGGCAGGGTAGTAGAGCCAGTCGTGACTAATGACTGGTAGAGTTGTGTGAGCTTATGAGAGCCTAAATCCCCCATAAAGAGCTTGCCCTCCAATGGGCTGAAGTCAGGAATCTCCCAAAGTTTGTGTAGATGGGGGGGTATTGCGTGACAGAATTGTAAATAAGATGGAGTTGGAAGTCAGCTTGCATTTCCTGAAATGACTTGAAGACAGTGCGGCTCATAACATCGCGCAGTGTGGATATAGTGTGGATCATCCCATCACTGGAACCTAAGCAGTGAAGCTACCTGTCGAAGAAGGATGCCCCGAGACAAGGGGGTCTCCAGTATCAATCTTCCCCATCATCCCCTCTGCTGAAGAGAACACCTCCATAAAGATATTACTACTTGTGTTGCTGGAGGAAGAGGGTTCAGCCCTCTCCCATTGTAGAGGAAGTCTAGGAGTGGCATGTCACTCATCGCCCAGCTCTCCGTCTCATATGCTGGGTCGCCTTGAGTGCCATATCACCAGTCATTAATGATTAGCAAGTGGCACGTGCTGTAGTGTGTGTATATCGGGCGCAGCAATACCCCTGCAACATGTGGACTGAAAACAGGTTCGAAAGGCGATGTGCACTGAGCCACCATCCCATAAAAACTGATATAAAACAGAATTCGCCTGTTGTAACCATGCAGTGGCAATGATGTAAGAGAAGTTCTGGAGCTGGTGCACCATACAAGGGGGCGAGACCATTTTGAAGACTGCCGATCGGCCCAATAAATACAGCAGCATCGGAGACCATGCCTTCACCTCCTCCTTAACGCGTGTGAGTAGTGGACTAATGTTTCGGGTCCACAATGAATCAGCATCCGGGGAGACAAACACTCACAGGTATTTAAATCCAATGATAGCCTGCGTCAGCTCATCTGCCCACTCCATATTGCCAGTGAAACTGCCCACAGGGAACACCACAGATTTCTAATGTTCATTGATAGCCCAGGGGTCTCAACCAAAGACCTGCATGATCTACAGAACACGGGGACCAGAAGTCTCTAGATTGATAAGGAAGTACAATACATCGTCTGCGTACAATGCTATTCTGTTGCAGTACTGAAGCATCCATCTCTCACCTGGGCATCTACCCTCACCCACGCTGCCAGGGGTTCTAGGGCCAGGGCAAACAACACAGGAGACAAAGGATAGCCCTGCCTCATGGCTCTGTGGATCTGAAATAGAGTAGAAACTGCGCCAGCCACACAAACTGAAGCAGTCAGGCCAGGATAGAGGAGGCTGACATAGGACAAATATTGGAGGCTGAGATTGATGTTTTGAAGAAGAGCAAATAAATATTCCCAGCTGACCAAATCAAAGGCTTTTTTCCATGTCAGCCAGCAACACTGATGCCGGTCCCTCCAGGCGGTCCACCTTGTGGCATGTCGCCCTACGTGGCATAAATCCAGCCTGATCTGGGTGAACCAGGTCTGGCATATATCTTGTTAATCTGTTGGCCAATGTTTGAGCCAGGACTTTCACCTCTGTGTTGAGGTGAGATATGGGGTGGTATGATGCGTTCTCTTCAGGTGGGCTGCCCGGTTTAACGAACACCTCAATTTCTGCATGTCTCCAATCCTATGGGAACACTGTACTCTTGAGCGGCGAGTGGATGGTCCCCAACAAGTGTTCCCCGAGTTGCGGCATATATGATTTAAGAAATTCACAAGGGAACCCATTAGGCCCTGAGGCTTTCCCGGTTCGCAAATCCGCCAGGGAGGCGGCTAACTCCCCTTCAGTGATCTTCTCGTCCAACTGAGCACGGGCAGTGTCAGACAGAACTTGTAGGGGCATGGCCTGAACAAACTTGGTTATTTGATCCATGTCAACTGTGTCTCGTCAGGCTTATAATTCACAATAAAATGGCACAAATCATTGGGCTACCTCTCTTGGATTAGACAACAGTTCGCCCCTGATGTCCCGTATCATAGGTACTAGGGAGACTGCATTAGTAGCCTGGCAGAGCCTATGCAGCATATTACTTGACTTGTCCCCCCGTAGGTAAATGCGTCTCTGGGCAGCCTGCCACGCATGCTTAGCATTGTCGAGAAGAAATTGATGGTACTGCTGTTTAAATCAGATTTAGCTGATGCTGTGCCACCCCACCTCCCCTTCGGCAGCCGGTCTCCTCTAGGGTACGCATTTGACCCTCTAGAACTACCAATGTGTGAGTTTTGCGTTTAGGTCCACCAGCGCAATTGCTAATATCTTTCCCCCATTTGTGTTGGCTTGATGGCTTCCAAAGCACTACATTAGAGGACACTGTATCCACATTAAGGGAGAAATATTCAACGAGAGAGCGTGTAGGAGCGTTTTATATGTTGGGTTCTGTAGATGCCAAGGCGACCTGCTCCATCGGAATGGTGGACATTCAGGGCCAACATGAAGTTTAAGGGCTACCAGGTCATGATCAGACAATCCTCTTTGCAAAATGTCCACGTGTTTAAGTGTATGTGAATGGCTTCTGGGGAATAATAAATGCTCTAGCCCTGAAAAGGACCCGTGGACTGTCGAGTGAACCCCACATTGGCAGGATGACATACCATCCACTCATCAGTCCAGCCCAGGGTGGACACTAGCGAACCCAATCTGGACTTGTCTGCGTCTGCCTCGCCAACCCTGGCCCGCCACCTGTCAATGCTCATCACATCACTCCAGTCGCCAGCTATTACAGAAAGCCCTCCCGGCAGCTCCCATGTACATTTTTAGTTATTTTTGTGCATCCATGCAAATCTTTTTATCCATTTTTTTATCCTTGCTAAAGCCTGACTCCCAACTTTGTTCCCCTGGTTCTCCTAATTTAGGCGTGGTGTCGCAGCCGTGTATGGGTTTCTTATAGGTTCTGGATGTCCATAGGTGATAATCTTGGTGCAGTGTATTTTGGAAATTTGGAAAGCAAGTGTATGCGAAACTGCTGTTTAGGCTACCTGTCTTTTGGTATGTTCATGTCTTTTGGATAGTATCTAAACTTAAACAAAATAACATCCAACATCCTAAGGTTTCTTCCACTTGCTTCAAGGCCCTTCTCATACTGGTTATGAGGCCAGGAGATTGCAATGAATGTGACCTTTTTCAGATTTCCAGCATCCTAAAACATGGCAAACCCCGCAATTGTCCCATGCACAGGAACCCTGCCAAGGCCTGTCTGCTGACTTTGTTCCTCTGGGACACCTTAGGATAGCAGTACTAGATATCTATGGGTTTTCTATCACTTCAGGGACCTCATCAGTTCAATGTATTTGAAAACATTAGAAAGCACATACAAGTGAAATGCCATTTTACGCTACTTTGTTTTTTTGTTTTCAAATGACACCCCTGGGCTTTGTGAAAACCTAATACAATTGTCATCCCTGATTGGTTGGTAGCAACAGTGTGCAAAGAAGATGGTTGTCAGGTTTTCAGCATTTTATTCACCAAAATATGAAAGTTTCCTTTAGTCTTCCTCAGACAGTCACCTATCCATGCCAATACCAGATCCTGCGTTCCCATGCGTCCTCAATGTATGAGATCATCAGACATGCATGAGTTTCCAGACAATAGACAGCAGGAAGGGTTTTTGATGGGGGCTGATTCCTCAGGAATCACCCAGAGGAAACTTCCAGCCCCATACATTTATGAAAACCAGAGGCAATGGGGAAATAAACAGTGATGTGGCTTGTATGAAACCCAACATATTTTAATAGCCATAACCACCGGAAAAACACCTGTTTATATAAACGAAAAAAATACACAATTTCTTTAATGTCTGTGACAGAAAACTCCAGAAATTCAGGTAAATGGCAAAAGTCCTACTAGCCAA
This sequence comes from Pleurodeles waltl, assembly GCF_031143425.1. NCBI lineage: Eukaryota > Metazoa > Chordata > Amphibia > Caudata > Salamandridae > Pleurodeles > Pleurodeles waltl. Next base: position 1,844,558,519 of record NC_090444.1, on the reverse strand, counting down.
TGTTCAAACAGTTAACCCACATGTATGGGATGGAAATAGGCCAAAATTCATACTGTGTGCAAGCCACATTCACAATATATTGACTTCACACTGCCGGAAATTGGTCCTGTCAAGTACAACAAGCCGACCCATTTGTATGAGCTACTGTTTTATTGGTAGAAAATTGGGAAGACTGGGTGGTGGGGGCTCTGCTGTTCCTTCAAACCCCAGAATATTCCGACATAGAAATGTGAGAAAGTTTTAACCAATGTTTGACCTGTGTATGGAATGCTGGTGGTATCCACACAATACACACCCCTAATGACTCGTTCACTGTCTAGTGTTCGGAAATGTCTGGTTTTGATAGGTTTTCCTAAGTGCTAGAAGAACCCAGGAGCCAGCAAGAAGACAGACACTATTGGGATTTCTTCTTAGTCTAAGAAAAAATCCAAACAGCATCTAGCTGCTGCTGGGGCACATGTCTGCTGTCACCTACAAACCATAGACAAAGACTATCCTTGCCTGACAGGCAGGGGGGATATCTGAATGTAATGCACAGGCGTGCATGCATGCTATTTAGGAAGCTCTGGTCTTTGGCAACATTTTTTGCTAATGTACACATTTGGAACAAGAAGAAGCTGATGGGTGGAATGCATGAATGAATCCCAGCCACCGGCAATCGATCTGGGCCACATTCCATTTCAACAGTTTTAGCCAATCATACTACTCTGGACAAAGGTGCTTCTTATGCAAATCAGTACTGAACATGCTCCTCATGGGAACAGTCTGTCACAAACCGCCAGATGAGACCGTCTCCACAAGGCACCACAAGCAAACCCAGGCTGCTTTCACCCTACTTGAGTTTTAGGCTGCATGTGTTCCGGTTTATGGAGGACCTGGCCTGGCATTTCAGGTTTGACTGTTCCTACTGGAACAGGTTCAAGAATAATTTGAAAATGGCTGCATCCAAACTAAGGTGGCATTGTGGGAAAAGAACAATTTGTTAGAAAGCTAACCTGTGGTTAGACTTTTAACAGGCATTACTCTCATCTCCTTCCTTTTGTGTGCTTCATGTAACTATGCTAATAAAGATTGGCTAGACGTAGTCCCCATACCCACTATGGCACTGGGACCAAGCTCTAACTGGCTGTCTAGCCCTTATCAGGGTGGAATTGGTCGTAGGTTGTTTGTGTTCTGCTTCAGTGAGGACCTGGCTTGGCAGTTCGGGCTGGACTGTTCCCATGAGTTGTAGGGTCAAGACTGATTTGCATTTGGCTGGGACCAGACTGAGGTGGCATGGTCGGCAAAGGAATGATGGGCTGGATTGCTATCCTGGGTGATTGCCAGTGGTTAGACTTATTGCAAGCATTCTTACCATCTCCTTTTGTGTGTTTGATGTAATGCCCTAAGTGGGCAAAGATATGCCCAGGTGTGGGTCCCGTACTCACTGTGGCAGTGGATCCAAACTAGACCCGAATGAAGAGCCCCAATCAGAGTGAAACCGGTCTTGGGTTAATCAGAGTGAAACTGGTCTTGGGTTAATCAGAGTGAAACCGGTCTTGGGTTGCCTGTGCTCCAGTTCACACAGAACTTGACTTGCAGTTTGAGCTGGACTGTTCCTATTGGAGAAGGCTCAAGCCTGACTTGCATTTGGCTGGGTAGAATCGGAGGTGGCATGTTGGGCAAACAAATAATGGGTTGTAAAGCTACCATGAGTGATTGCCAGTGGTTAGACTTATTGCAAGCACATCTCCCATCATCTTTTGTAATTTTAACTACACATTAGATCATACTATGGAAAAAGGGAACTGATAGATTGATTCCATCACAGACTGCATACAAGGTTGTCATCAATCATGTTGCCAAAGTTCATAATATTTAGATGTATTGTCCTTAGGTTACTCACCATACAATTACACTTTTTCATATATTCAGCACTAAAAACAGGCTTTAACCGAGTAATAAAGCCTTTTAAACTTATAATGTGGACTTCTTGTGTATGTGTGTCCCTTGAGGACATGTGTTCCTATAACCCAAAATCAAATAAAATACATTCTTTTCTGTAGGAGTTGATCATTACCGAACATGCATTATCGCTAGGTAAGTTGTGAGACATGCGTGGGTCACAGAGTGTCCGTGTCTCCAGTTCAAGCTGGTAGTTGGACCAAAACTGTGCTTGTCTGAGGTTCAAGAAGAACCTTCTGGCCCTGATTACAAGGAGACTTGAAAAAATGTATCACTAGAGGGTTGGAAATATAGAGTACCAGCAGGTGTATAATATAAATCAGAGGTTAGATGCCAAAGCCGATAACACAACCCTATTGAAAGTCTTCTCTTGTCTTGTACCAGGTCCCACGCAGTGCAGCTTAAGCCCAACTGGGCAACCAGGCAGTGTGACAATATCCAATGTCTCAGTTTTCTCATTGTTGCTGTGTCCCCATTTCCAAGGATCTACTTCTAACTTGCATGTTATTAGTGTTGAGTTCACAATGGGTTCGGGGAAATATGAAAAATAGGCATGGGTGAAATTTAAGTTATACCAGTGCAATTTTCATAGTTTTAGGAATTTTGTGTTAAGCTTTTTAGATGAAATTCCTGAAATCACTCCATTTCATGGAAGTACGTGGCAATTGCAGTAAACAGCTATAAAATGCGCCATTTGCTGTAAACATTTAGGGGGTCATTCCGACCCTGGCGGTAAAATCCGCCAGGGCCGGGGACCGCGGATGCACCGCCAACAGGCTGGCGGTGCATTCCTGGGCTTTCTGACCGCGGCGGTACAGCCGCGGTCAGAAACAGGAAACCGGCGGTGTACCGCCGGTTTCCCGCTGCCCTGGGGAATCCTCCACGGCGGCGCAGCTTGCTGCGCCGCCATGGGGATTCCAACCCCCTTACCGCCATCCTGTTACTGGCAGTTTTGGCCGCCAGGAACAGGATGGCGGTAAGGGGTGTCGTGGGGCCCCAGGGGGCCCCTGCAGTGCCCATGCCTGTGGCATGGGCACTGCAGGGGCCCCCGTAACAGGGCCCCACCAAGATTTTCAGTGTCTGCCATGCAGACACTGAAAATCGCGACGGGTGCAACTGCACCCGTCGCACCCCTTCCACTCCGCCGGCTCCATTCGGAGCCGGCATCCTCATGGAAGGGGGTTTCCCTCTGGGCTGGCTGGCGGCCTTCTGGCGGTCGCCCGCCAGCCCAGCAGGAAACTCAGAATAACCGCGGCGGTCTTCTGACCGCGCAGCGGTATTCTGGCGGCTCCCGCCGGCCCTGCGGATACCGTGGCCGGCGGGAGTCAGAATGACCCCCTTACTGTGTAGAACAGAATGTATGCAGCTGTAGTTCGCTCTGTTTAGTTTAAATGCGTTCACGTGCTAAAAATTGAGGCAAGAACGCATTCCATGTTAAAATACAACGCAAAGTGACGGATTTGCATTTTGCATAATTATTAATAATTTTGCTTAATTTTGCCAAAAGTTCACATAATTACACTAAGCAAATTTAGCAAAACCCTAGTGGAAACTCACGTGACTCCCACTGGATCTGGATTGCAAATCTAGTGCATCCTGGCAGGTGACAGCGACACCTACAGACACCTTCTGAATGGAAATAAATGTGATTTCCAATTTCTAACTGCTATGGAATGTTAAGTAAGCAATGGTATTTCATTTGCTCTAGTTTAATTTGCTATTACAAAATCCCTTTTTTGTATCTGGAAGCCAGGAGGCTCAAAATATAACTGTTTTAAATTGTACAAAGGATAATCTTTGCAAGATGAACAATATGTACTTTGGATTTCTTTACAATTTATGAAATTCTGTATGGAGACCTTGCTATGACGCAGGAAAAGAGACAATGACATTCACTTACTTGAAGGAGAAGAACCTGGGAAAGGGCAGGATGAAAACATAGGGGGTGTAGAGGCTGTGGAGACTGTGGAGACTGTGGACACTGGTCCATGGTGGACTGGGGTTGAGGGTCACGAGCTAGCTCTTCTGGGTCAAACACAGAAGATCAGCTAATCAGTCTGCAGTAGCGGGTAGCTGTAGCAAGTTGCCTTGTAACTGCTCAGTTGTAACGCTCCCACTTGCTTAGTTCTATCACCATGGTGGTGTTTCCTTGAGACTTTGTTTTGTTCTAACCATTTCCCTCATGTTTACTTTTTGTTGTTTCTTCACTCCATTGAATTACTCCTGTGGTGTGATGTTCCATGGGACCACCACCTCCTAGCATCTTCTAGTATTCCCAACCCCAGGAAAGGTAACAGGTTATTTCCTGGATTCATTATCATCATTCCATCACGGAGCATCAGGTAACAGCAAAGGGTTTTGGAATTGTTGCTTTCTAGTATGCTAACACCACCGCTACTACTAATCAAATAGACTTGCTGTATGAGTGGTGTGTGTGGTTCTTTAAAGACCTACTAGAAAGAGCATGCAAGCTTGTGGTTTGAAACCTCTAAAATGCGTGAGAGATATGACATGTACTCCAGTGTGGGTCTCTTTTTCCCATCTCCATTTTCCCCTATAGAAATTAGTGGAGTGAAGATTCCTCTTTCTCCGATTACCGGGCCTCATTTTCAAGCCTTCTGCGCCACAGCTGCTTCATTTGTTTTTACGCAGCAGTGGAGCTAGCAGTGCTCCATATTTACAAACTGATGCATTGGGCCCAATCCATCAGTTTGTAAAGCTCTGCGTCACATTATACCTGCTCCAGGAATAATGTACGCAGGGCAGGCGTTCCCACGAGAAAAGTCATGCAGAACTGACGCAGTTAAATTTACTTTTCACTTTGCTATTCTGCGACTTCACTTTATCAAAATTTCACCACCGCAGAGCAGGCGTAAAATTGATGCATGGCTTTTTTCCTATGGGAGACTATTCGCATTACTGAAGTTGCGTCAGTTTAACAATGCTACTCCAGTAATGTGTGAGTTTAGTGCCAACAGCTGTGTCTGAATTTCTGACGCATCTGTGAAAACATGCGCATCCATGGCGTAGTAAGCAGATGTGTGGGAAGCACAAGAAATCTGATGCATTGATGGCAATGTGTTGGATTCTTGTAAATGAGGCCCACACTTTTTACTTGGTAAAGAGAAGTGGATTTGCTTCGGAATGTTTTCCTCCCACACAGCTCCAAATAAGGCTGTGACAGAACTCCGAATAGATTTAGATTTACTGGTCTTCACCTCTTAAAAGGATGGAGGGGAGACTCCTACACCAAAATTTACAAATGCAAAGGGCCTCATTTACTCACGGTGGTGGTCTGGACCACGCCTATTCTGCGGTCCGACTGCCGCATAACAACCCTGGCGGTCTGAATGCCAGGGAACCGCCAGCTCCACCAGGATCTTGGATCCTGGCGGTCTGGAGGTGGCGGAGATCCTAATCAGCCAGGGCAGCACTGCATGCAGCACTGCCCTGTGGATTACAACCTCGTTCTCTGCCAGCCTTTTCATAGTGGTAAAACTGCCATGAAAAGGCTGGCCAAAAGCATGTGCAGGGGGCCACAGGAAGGCCCCTGCACTGCCCATGTGCCATGTGCAGGGCCCCCCCGCCCAGCACTCTTGCAATGTTCACTGTCTGCTTTTGCAGACAGTGAACATTGCAAGGGTGCTTGTGCACCCTGCTGGCTAGAGCATTACTGCTGGCTCGATAACGAGCCGGAGACAATGCTATAGCTTGTTTCTCGAGGCTGGCAGGTGGAAACCTAGGTCTCCGCCCTCCAGCCTAGCAGCAAACTTAATGGGTCCAATGGAGAGGTAGCCAGTGTGGCAGCAACCTCCCAGTCAGAAGTTCGGTGGACGGTGAAAACCATTCGTCAAACTCCTAATGAGGCCCAAAGTTACTAAAAAAAAATTTCCAGCTGTTTGTAGAGATCTCTACCACCGAGGCAGAGATCTCCCTACAGAAAGTAATAGTAACATTAATAAAGTTAAATAAAAAGTCTAAAAAGTGTGTGTGTGTATATGTGTGTATATGCGTTTATATGTGTGTGTGTGTGTGTGTGTATATATATATATATGGAAAACAAAAAGGCTCAGAAAAGGCACCGCGCTCCAATTACCGGTGCTACTGCTGAGGCGAGCCAACCCACAACAATGTTATTAATCAAAAATTAGCAGTGCACTCCATTAGGGGTGATAATTCTCACGTTTATTTCAAGTTCAAGCTGGAAAAATAAAATGAACGACGCGTTTCGACCGTCTGGTCTTTTTCGAGTTCAAAGACATAGACATATATATATACACCCCTAACTCTTCTTCACCTAAGACTGCCACACTAACAACATACAAAACAAACCAGGTCAAACATTTAACAACTAGATTAATTATCATTTAAGTGTAAATTATATATTTAATTTATTTTTTTAAGAACAATACATTTATTACAATTTTAATTTCCATTTGTAGTATAAGTTGTATATTACAAGATTGCTGGCAAGTTGTCTTTTATGCTCGTATTATTTTACAGTTATTTTTTAAAGTTACTTTTTAAATTAAATTAACATCTAATTTAATAATTTAATTAATTTAAAATGTAATGACTACATATTTATTTTAAAAGTATAACATTTAATATATAAAAAAATAAATGAAATGTACATTTTAATGTAGTTTTTATTTATTTTATTATATGTATTCCTATCTATTGTTAGCATTAGTGTTATTCCCTGCCTCCACTGATGCTGTGATTCAGTATCATTGCCTGGCCATGTGTGGTGCTTTACCTATTTCAAGGCTTGGTGGACTACATGTAAGCGTGCTTTGACAGTAGTACTACGGAAGTAGATGTAGGTGCGTATAACTGTCTTACGCATCTGTTGGTGTGTTTTTGCTTTGGCATGATCCTCTATAACCCCCTTTTAGGTACCTAAACCTCATAAATTTCTCCATTTACCCACCTCTCCTTCTTGTCTATCCCACATTTACAATCAAAACCTATACCTCTCCAGC